>NC_090921.1:1425814648-1426181523 GCF_040938575.1 Ambystoma mexicanum | reverse complement strand
GAAATAATAAATGTACACATATCCTGAAGAAGACACATACAATGGTCTGCAAGAAATCCACCAGACACTGTTGAGTCGAAACTATTGATACAGTGGAAGTCCTTCACAAATGGAAGAACTATATTTTGGGACACCTATAGTTGATAACGTTTACAATGTGGACAATTATTAGTGAATTGAATTTGCAATTAAGTATATTGGAAAAGTTTACATGACAACCTTGAATTCTCAAAATAATTAACTGTTTTAGAATTTAATGGTATGTATGGAGTATGAATGAATGCTTTAGCTAGGATTTATTGAATCAGATTTATACTTGTATTTTCATAACCAAATAATTTGTTACACTTATCTAGAATGAAATAAAACAATGTTTAATTAGTCACAGCTCTAGTCTCAACTGTCCCGGTATTTTTCCTAAGTTCCATCTGGCACTATCACTGTTCTATATATTATTGTTCTACCTCAGAGTGCCAGTGCAGTAGAGGTACCAACCTATGGGATTTGTTCAATATAAATGTAACCCCTTCACTACCTGCCAGAAGTACCCGATTCATTGGAAAGTCTGTGAAGCTTGTATAAAGAATAAAATACACTGGTAGCCAGAGTTTAAATAAAAATGCATGGAGTAAGTCACACTGATCTTTCACTCCCTTGCTATAAAAGAAAAAGGAAACAGGTTAGCATGGGCAAAATATATGTTTTATATATAAAATAACCATCTAGTGTAATACCCGAGTGAAGTACAAGCAGGCAATGAACCTATGTGATGGGAGCAATGAGATTGCTGATGAACTGGTGAGGGTTGGAGAGATTTCTAAAGATGTGCGGTCCAACATGACTGTGCAGCAGCAAATGTGGTCCAGGGCTGCTCTCACATCCCCCGTCCCCTAATGTGAAGTATCAAGTACCTAGCACTGTGGGTTTTGGAAATGTGTCTGAGGGTGGAAGATCCCTGCTGGTGAGGTGAATACTGTGGTTGGTTGTCCTTCTTGGGAGGGGGAGAGCAGGAAGACTGGCTGCACAGGCAGGGGCAGCACTACACACTGGCAGGGAAGCTCTTTCTTGGCATCCAGTGTCATGATGCCCGCTCCTGGGGAGCCGGTTCAAGCCCTGCGTCCCCGAAAGCGGACATCCAGTCCCCAAGGAAGGAACCAGCAACCCCATATAGGGGCCCCTTGGACAGTGTCCTGGTGCCATAGGCGCCAGGCTCATTGTGGGAGTGCTTGGGTGCACTTACCTGATGCAGACCATGCTGCAGGATCCCGGCCTCCTTGAGGCCTGAAAGGAACTACTTTACCTGTGGGACTAATTTACCATCCCGGCGTGGTCGGGGAAGGATACATACCTGATTGGAGGAAGGATACATACCTGGAACTTCTTCCAAGGCTATTTAAACCCCACCCGAACAGCCACATGTGCTTCGCGTTGTTCTGCATCTAGCAGCTGGACGCTCACCGTGTCTGCTCCTGCATCCTGACTTCTGCCACGCCTGCCAGCATCCTGGATCACCTGCAAAGGAAGAGAAGAAGAGAACAGAAGAAGGAAAAGTCCTTACTTGCTAAATCCGCATCCCGGAGACATCTCGCCGACAATCCTGAAAAGGAAGACTTTAATTTAAAAGCTCATCGCGTCGATCGCTGCAGCGCCGCATTCCACTCAACTTTACAGGGCGCCTCCATGTTCAGCAGCGATCATCCGGATTCGCAGTCATGCCCCAGCGCCTAGGGAGAAAAAGACCAGAATAAAAGGTGAGAGAGAGAAGGGAATAAGGAAAGCTAAATCTCCATGTTAAGACTTACCTGTTGATTCATTCCCTCTTCATTTCGGGTCCGCGCCGCATCCTGGCATTTCCGGACCCCGGCCCCTAAGGGGAAAAAGAGACATCAGCGTTAATGAGCGAATGAAAAGACATTACCAAAAAACGCTCATTAAAGACTTACCTGATTTCTACAAGGATTTCACTTCTCATCTCGGGTCGGTGCCTGTTCCCCGGCATTCCGTACCCCGGCCCCTATGGGAAAAAAGACACTAGCATTAGTACATTAATGCATGGACACAAGGGGAACCCCTTTTCAAAAAACTTACCTGGAAGCCAAGCAAGTTTGGTTCTCACCAATCCGAAAATCCAGTGAAGTAACTGGATACCAACGCGCCCCTGCATCAGAAGCAGGATGGAGAGTTCGTCCTTCCAGACCCTAAGAAGGATACTTCTGCGAGCCAGGCAAGCCAGATTTGGGGGCCAAGTCC
Source organism: Ambystoma mexicanum (assembly GCF_040938575.1). Lineage (NCBI taxonomy): Eukaryota > Metazoa > Chordata > Amphibia > Caudata > Ambystomatidae > Ambystoma > Ambystoma mexicanum. The sequence continues at coordinate 1,426,179,273 of NC_090921.1, read as the reverse complement.
AGTCCGTCTTCCGAACCCTGCGCATCACCTTAGAAGAGGTCACAGCAGCGCGAACCAGGCCAGCGCCTCCGTGGGAGTCAGGTGAGCGTAACATCCAGGCTGTGAAAGCAATTTTGGAGGGAGCCAAGAATGGCCATTGGGTAGATGGTCATGCAGCCAAAGGAGGGAGCGGGGTGTATTGCAAACTCTGGCCACCAAGAAGATGTTGACAGTATTCTACTAGATATTAAGTCTTTGAGAGTAGCTATTCAAGCCTCAATATCGGACCTGCGTGGGAGAGTAGATGTATTGAAAATAAACTTAACACAGACTTGGTGGAGATGAAGTATGATGCCAGATTGTTGGATTGCAAAGATGAAGAGGTGAGGTGGAAAAAGGACGATCTTGAGAACAGGAAAAGGCGAAATAACCTTAGGGTGTTTGGATTTAAGGAGTAAAAAGGTGAGACGGCTGTAGATAACTCCCTTTAGTAGAGGAAAGTAGTAAAGAGCTGGAGACTGACAGAGGGCACAGAGGTGGTGATGGCAAACGAAAAGGTCCTAGATCTGTGGTGGTTTGATTTCAGTGATATGGAGAGAAGGCTGAAGTATTGGAAAGAGCGAATCGACTGCAGAATATTCACCAGTAGGGTGATGTGGTGCCCATATATCAGGATCTATCTAACTTCTCTTTGGCCTATCACAGAGATTGTCAGTCATTGATGTTGTGACTAAATAAAAAGGGGATGCGGTATCAGTGGGTCTAACGATTTGCATTAATAATTGAGGTCAAGGATGTGGACTGGAGGATCACAAATGGCACATAGGCGCTGCAAGCCTTACAACATCTCTCTGAGGAAGTGCCAGATGGATGGAATCTTTCAGCAAGTGGCGATAAAACAATGAACCATGGTAAACCAAGGGGTCTTCTTCCACAGGAGAGAGTGCCTGGTGGTAGAAAATATATGAGACTGAATACACCCTCTCCAGTGAAGTGATGATACGTTTAAGGGTGGCACAGTGACTTGTTGGTTACATTTATACAGTTGAAGGGCGAAGTGCTTATGGAGGTGGGGATTGTGTGTGGGGTGTTGTGGTTGGTGGAAGGGCGGGGACAGGAGTGAGTTATTCCTGGTGGCCCATTCGAGGATGGGCGTTGCAGAGAGAGGCATGGGATTGTTCTCTCTTAAGGGATATGTGGGATGCAGGGGGGTAGGAAAGAGGGATGAGGGACGTATTGGGTGCAGTAGATGGGGGACATTTAAATAATGGTTGGGGGTGTTATTATAGTGGAGTGTTAGGGGGTGATGGGTTGCTAATGCTATGGTCGAAATAGGGAATGGGAGGGGAGTTCGGACAGGTCATCTAACTGTGAACACCTTAAATGTCAAGGGTTAGAACTTACCCACTAAGCAGAGTCTCATTGCCACAGAATTTCAAGGGCCAGAACTCACCCACTAAGCAGAGTCTTGTTGCCACAGAATTATGGAGGTCTGGTTTGGACATTCTCATGTTGCAGGAAACTAGCTTTATAGAAGGTAATAAACATCATATTCCCAGTGCACAGATTGGTGAGGCCTTTTATGCTTCTGGGGATTCAACAAAGGGGTAGTGGGCATCTTGCTTCACAAACGGTTGAAGGTGGTGAATCCATCTATGTGGCGGGGTGGATAGACAGGCTTTGGTGGTGACAGTTATTATAAGGTGGGTTTAGGATGATAGTGGCAATGGTGTACTGTCCATATATATAAAGGGTCCTTTGATCAGATCCTTGAAGAAAGTCGGGATTGTTAATACTTTGTGGTGCTTTAACCTGTGGGCTGATCCAGAATTTGATACACTTGCTCTATCAGTAGAGGGGCATCTGGATTTGTCACAGGGTTGATTGTGCTTTAAGCTTCTCCTGGATTCACTGGGGTTGATCAATGTATGGAAATGGCTGTACCCCAATGACAGAGGTTTACCTTTTTTTGTGCCTCCTTTCCCCCAGTGCATACACCCAGATTGATTACTTGTGCTTGGGCCGGGACATGATAGGTAGGGTGGTTTCTTCTGAGTTGATTCATATCACTTGGGCGGACCTTGATTTGATCAGTATAGACCTGGTATTGGATGGGTTGCACACACTGGACTCTATTTGGAGATGTAATGATACCCTTTGCAAAGATGCAGTGTTTATGGAAGAAAATGCGTGGTGAAATTGAGGTTTATATTCAGATTAATGATACTGGAGAGGTGGATATTTGTACGGTGTGGGAGGAGGCAAAAGTTACCTGGAGGGGATTGTTCATAAGGGAAGGGCCAAACAAGAAGAGAGAGAGGGCACTGTTGGGGAATAATCTGCACCGGGACATTGGTTCACTGGAAGCAAGGTTGCAGGATACAGGGGATTTAGATGAGGGACTCATGCTGGAAGTTAAGGAGAAACAACAAGAGCTTAGTTCATTGGAGGTGGGTAATTAGCCAGAAAATTGCAGTACTTGAGACAGAAATATTATGAGAAAGGTGTGATGAATCCTATGACGTCATCACTGATCCCCAGCCAAAGGTCTCCTCCCATGTGATATGATATGACATGGCATTCATAGCGTGCCTGTACACATGTTTCTAGGCACCACAAGACCAGGTAGGGAAGACATAGGGAGGACAAGACAAGCGATTCTTCTAGGACTTGTGCCAATCAGATCTTGGAGTGTGACAATAGAAGTGCAAGGGTAACGAGAGGGGGTATTGCAAGGCAGAGGAAAGGGTGAAGTGCGATCAGGGCAGCCAGGCTCTGAGTAAGTGAAGCCAGGGCTTTGAGGCTCTGGGTAAGTGCAAGGAGGCAGGGGTATATAGGGGTTACAGTTACAGACCCTAAGTGCACGGTAGGCCAAGAGGCAGTACAGAGGAGGACTTGTCGTGGAGGAGCCTGGTACCCAGTAAGATTCTAAGGGAACAAAGCAACCATACGGTGCAGCGGACAGGTACGTTAGCAGGGGAGCAAGAGAGAGAAGGCAGAGGAGAAGGCAGAGGAGTAAAGGAGGGCATTAAGCTGCTTCCGGAACTTCAGGTGGTTCGGCTCAAGTCTGAGAGGGGCAGGGTGGCCGTTCCAGAGAGAGGCACCTGCAGAAGATAGATCTCTACACCCAACTCTCTGCCTGGAGAAGTGTCTGACCCTCAGAGAGTTGGAGGTAGCTGAGCGAAGGGCTCTAGAAGAAAGGTATTTTGGAAGAGAGAGTTGGATGCAGTGCAGGCCCCGGCCCCGGCCCCAGGAAGCCTTGTGGAATATGCAGAGGGTCTTGACCTTGATCCTTGCAGCCACTGGGTGCCAGTGGAGAGATTTCACGGCTGGAGAGATACAGTCCCTGGGCTTGAGGCCTTGGATAAGTCTTGCAGTCCTGTTTTGGATTAGTTGCAGGGGGTGAAGAGTACAGATTGAGAAAGAAAATATTTGATTTGGGGGAATCAAAGAATAAGGGCGCTGTGGCAAGAGAGTGAAATGAAAAACTAAGATATCAACCTGATTGTTATCTGCAGACTATGGAACTCTAGGCTAGCCCCGCCTAGTATGAGACAATGGATGACAAGAGTGTTCCATGTACAAGTGGACGAAGCAATCAATATGACAGAACTAGTCAGCATAGTGAAATAAGTTCTCACATTTTTATTCCATGGTCAATCCAGGACAAAGAACTGTGCCAACATATGTTTCTACCAATTTGGCCTTTTTAAAGGCAAATTCTTGAAGAACATAAACAAAAAATTATGCAAACGTCAACATCCGGTCATAATGAAACCAAATATTACAATAAAGAGAAAAAATGAATCACAAATAAAAGTTGAATATCCATATGACAATGTAACCATTGCGATACCAAAATTGTCAAATGAGGAGAGAAAAACGGGAAGGGGGAGGAAACAAAAGATCAAAAAAGTAATCAAAATATGATAATTGTGACACAAAATGCACTTAGTCATCTGTTATGCTGTTGAGAAAGGCAATGGTATTAACCATACCATAATGTGTATTACGTGATTAATGTTGCCATCAATGTCTGGCGCCACATAAACTTGCAAATGCCATACAAAGCAAAATCCTGAAAACACTGTGTGCTTATGAGATGTAGTTACCTCTTTACATACATTGTTTTTAAAGCATCAGTGCAACTGCCACCTGAGAGAGCCAAACTGAGTATAACAGGATATTGCATGCCAAATTAATATCTGTGACAAAAAACCATATGTAAACTCGGTTCCTTACCCACTTGTCACCTAGACTGACCATGGAATAAATATGTGAGAACTTATTTCACATATGCTGACTAGTTCTGTCATATTGATTGCTTCGTCCACTTCAGCGCGTGTACAGTGAACACTCTTGTCATCCAGATTGAGAAAGAGGCTGTTGGAGTAGTCCAGCCTGGAGAGAACCAGGGCTCTGGAGACAGCGAGCTTCTGTGGGAAGGTGAGGAAAGGTAGAATACCTCTGAGGAGGCGCAGCTGCAAGTGTGCTTTTGTGACAAGGTCCGAGATGTGAGGAGAGAGTGGAGTCGAAGGTGACCCCAAGATTTTTTGCCTCACAGGAAGGCAAGGGTAGAGGACCCAAGGAGGGCGGCCAGAGTGAGAGAGGGAAAGCGGGAACAGGGGTCCCAATGGGAAGGATCTCAGTCTTACTGGCATTAAAGCAAAGATCATTGGAGGCGCACCAATCCTGAATCGCTGATAGACAGTCAGGGATGAGCGAGGGACGAGAGGAGGCTGAGGGAAGCCTGAAAGAAAGCTGAGTGTCATCCGCATAACACTGAAAGCTAGAAAAGAAGGTGGAGATCAGGTGGGCCAAAGGGGCCAGACAGACATTGATCTGAGCCATGGTGAGAGGATAGAGCCCTGGGGTCACACCATGTCATGTGGATAGAGAGGTAGTGGAGAGAAAGGACCCAAGTTGGACCTGAGACGGGCCGTGCAAGAGGAAGGAAGACAGCCATGCCAGGGCCTGTTCCATGATGCGCAGGTTCACATGGAGTCGGTTGATCAGGGTGGCGTGATTGACTGTGTCGAAAGCAGAGGAAATGTCAAGGAGGATGAGGACAGAGGGAGAGCTGGAGTCAAGGTTAGAGAGCAGATATTCAGAAAAAGGCATCCGCTACCTAATCATGACCCTACGGGTGGTATCCTGGGGGTGGATCACATGGGAAGAGATGGCTGTCGGGGAGGTGGTGACTCCAGCAGGACAGACACTGTATTCTTCCCTTTCCTGTGAAGAAGAAAGCCTAATTCCAAAATCCCTGATGGCATGTTGCCATTATTCAGAACCTTTCTGTGGTAAAACCCTAAAAACCCCTTTTGTTAAACTATCCAAAGAGACCTTTATTTACTCTTCAGAAGTACATAACACCTCTAAAACACATTTAACAGTTGGGGGCCCCAGGATGTGCTATAAAGTTGACAAATACTTGGGGAGTCATTTTGAATACCAACCAAGCAGATTAAAAGGGCAAAAAGGGTACAATTGTTCGTATATGATATGTCAATTTTGGGAAAATTGGAACCCGCATTGCCATAAGACAAGAGACACTTAAGAAGAAGTAAAAAAGGCAAAAGGTGTACAATTCTCCTTACATGAGATGTCAGTTTGGGGAAACTTGGAACAAGCATTGCCAAAGCCAAAAGACACTAATAAGGAAGTTGACAGACAGAACTTGGACAAACACCCATATGTGGAGTATCAATAAGGGGGGAGTTGGAACAGGGTAAAGCTGGAGTCAACAAGGTATAAACAGTGAAGAAGTGCAAATGAAAGTGAATATTGTAGCAAAGACCTGGTGAAAGATATGCATTGAGCAGTGAGCCCTTTTTGGAGAAAAAGAAAAGATACATTGAAAGATGCCTGGCAGGAGAGTACACCAGGATATCTAGAGATTCAGTTGAGAAATTCTTGGCAGGGGTAAATACCAGGAAAGCATAATTTTGAACAGTGGTGTGAAACAAATACTGTATTGTTTGAAGCAGTTGAAGTTAAAAAGAATTTTTTTTACCATCCTGAAAAAGGTGCTCTACAGAAAAGACATTTATTTTGCCATCCTAAGAAAAGTGATCTATAGAAAAGACAAATTTGTTTTTTCCATTCTAAGAAAATTGGGCTATAGCAAAGACATTTGTTTTGCCATCTTGAGAAAGGTATTCTATAGAAGAAACATTTGCTTTACCAACTTGAGGAACGTATTTTGTGAACGTTACTTTAACGGAAACGTGTTGGAACAAAACACTTTCAACAGTTTTCCTGAAATATCTCAGGGGAAGGGAATCAATCCCTATAAGGAGTGTTTTGTTGGACTTATACATTTGGATCTATGCACATTTTTGTTGCATTGAAAACAGAGATATTTACCTTCCACATTTGGCTTGTATATGTTAGTGTGAGGGTGAGATATCTTTTGGACACAAGGTCAGCTTGCTTTAGTTTTAGTTTCAGGGAGGGAAACTCTTGTTAGGAAAGGGACAGATAGGCCTTCATCCCAACCCCTTTTTATTTTAATAAAAATGGCTAATGTTCAAAACATTACAACTTTATGTCCACCTCTCATTTCTGACCCCTCACAAAGGCTGACAAGGCTGATTTCATGTTAGCGACCAGGCTTAGGTGCAGAGTGTGAAGAGATGGGTTGCAGGATACTTGATACTAATGGGGGTTCAACTCATCCCCATTGGAGATAACTAAAGGTTTTGACGCTTTCTAGAGATACTCTATGTGAGAAAGAAGGTGGTGGAATTAGAGGAGTTGGAGCAATATCTCAGTGAAATCTCACTCCTAGCATTAAACAGGTAAGAGGCTTCTGGGGTTGATGTCCCTTTTACATCAGAGGAAGTCTTGTTGGCTATAGCAAGAATGTCTGCAGGCAAGGCACCCAGGGTCGATGGATATCCGGTTGGCTTCTATATAAAACATTTGATGTATTATTGCTACCCCATATGGTGAGGTTGTTCAACTCCATTTTTTATACCGTACGGGCTTTCTGAACATTCTGTCACTCTTTAATATCCGTTATTCCCAAGGAGGGGAAAGACGCCCAGCGCTGTATGTCCTATAGGCCGATTTCGCTTCTCAATGTTGATGCGAAGATCTTCACCAGAGTGATTGCCTCCAGGTTTGAATATTTTATGCCCCGATTGGTTTACCAGGATCAGGTAAGGTTCATTCCATGGAGGCATGGGCGGATACATTGAGGAAAATGTTTAACCTTATAGACCTGGCCAGTGGAAAGCAGGGACTCCAACACTTCACGCTCTCGACGCAAAGAAAGCATTCGACAGAGTGGGGTGGGAATTTTTATATGCAGTTCTGGATAAACTTGGCTATGGAGATCAGGGCGATTTATCCAGAACTGAGGGCACAAGTGGCGTTCAATGGGAAATTTGAGGGAGTTTTTATTACAGAGGGGGATGAGGAAAAGCTGTCCATAATCTCCATTGTTGTTCGCCTTTTCATCCTCCTTCACTTATGTAATCCACATATTTTGGTGTCTGCAGTTTTTTAGGTGATTGAGAATGTGGGACCTTTTTAGGGTTTAAAATTTATCAGAAGAAACAGATACCGTTCCTTTTGATGGGCACACTGAGAGGGATATAATTGCCTTCCAACCCTTGGCAAATGTTGATTCAATAGAATAGCATAAGATATTTGGGGGTGGTAGTTCCAAGGACCCTGGAGGATTTTTATAGTGTGAACCTTCCACCAATGTTTGAAAAACCTTATGGGGAAATGGTTTCTTGGAGCAAGTATTGTCAGGAACTCATTCTCTCACAACCCTTCAAATACATGGAAAGCTCTGGTATATGAAAAGCAGGTAGGCAGGTTAAGATGGCCGACCACTGTACCAGTGAGGAAACTCTCAAGATGGCCGTTGGCGGGATCAAGATTGGTTAAGTACAAGTAACTGTGTAATGTAGTATGCGGCCAGCCTTCAAAACCCTCCATCATGAGGGGGCTGGTGCTTAGCGGTTTTTGCATGATTGGATAAAGCCTGCTGTTACACTTACCCTGCTCTTGAAGTTCCCATGCCTGCAGACCCAGCCTTCAGCAACTTGCACCTCTGGGGAAAAACAAGAAGATTACGGTAAACTGCCTACTGTATAAAGTTAATTTAATGAAAAGTACTTTTGGAAGTCAAAGTTATTGTTCTCAATTGCCTTTGGAAGTATACCAGAGCAAACATTTTAATTTTCCTTCATTCTGTCCTGCTTTCTACAAGTGCTGCATGGTGTGGTGTGTTTTCAGAGGCAGGTAATTTCACCTATCGATTTCGGACCAGCCGGCGTTCGATAGGTCTGGAAGCTGGGCTGTTTAATTACTTTGTTGCCATTCAATACTTTGTTGCCAGACTGCCGTGTAGATGCGCACGGCAAGTCAATTTCATGATTCAAAGCCGAATGTAGATTTGCACGGCTTATGTTAACAGAGGATAGCACAGGGGCAACGCGCTGGTCTTGGAAGCAAGACCACGCAGAGCAACAGAGATTCAAATCCCGGATTTGCGCTTAGAAACTAAACTCAGGTACGGTATTAGGAGCATTATAAAAAAACAATAAAATAAATTATTACGTTTCTCGTGAAGGAAGCTGCCAGCGTTTCCAATTACCAGAGCTCGCTCAGGGCGCAATGCCACGTAGTATTGAATGAAATAGAACTACATTACTTACTTGGTTTTCTTGAAGCAAGTCTTCTGTTGAATTGAAGTTTTGACTTTGAAATATCTGTGAAAAGAAAAAACTAAAACTAAGACTCATTTTGTTTTTTGGGAGTAAATGCAAGACATTGTTTTGCGGTTTTGAACATTTGAGAGCTATGGCCATGGCCTATGTCAACCACCAGGGAAGCTCAGGATCGGGAGCCCTGAATGTCTTGGCAGAGAAGATAGATTCCTGGGCAGAGGGACACCTACTGTCCTTAGAGGCAGTTCACATTAGGGGGTGGAGAATCCCCAGTTCTCAGCAGTTGTTCGTGTCAGACAGGACTTTCTCTGACATCTGTCAGAGGTTCGGGACATCGATAATGGACTTGTTTGCCTCCCCTTCATCTGAGAAAGTCCACAGTTTCTGCACCCGTTTCCAGATGGTGGGGGCGTGGTGAGGGTTGCTTTGAACCTGGATTGGCCTCCGATTCTTCAGTATGCCTTCCCTCTGATTCTGCTTATCCCCATGGTTGTTCAAAAGTTCAGGTGCAGTAGGTCCTCAGTTATCCTAATGGTTCCCTTTTGACCGTACACAGGGTGGGTTCCTTCTCTTCAGGAGCTTCTGTCCCACGGGGTTTGGAAGATTCCAAAGTGGCCATGTCCTCCACAAATGGGCCATGGGTCGGGACTCCATGTGATACAATTGTCAGCCTGGCTTTTGAAAGGGATAACCTGAGGGCCATGGGCCTCTCAAAGCAGGTAACAGACACCATCCTCCATTCAAAACAGCCCAGCACTTTAAATGTCCATGATAGACATTGGGTGTATTTTCTAAATGTTGTGAAGATTCTGATGTCCCTCGCTTCAATGTGTTATTCCGACCATTCTTCAATTCTTCCAGGATGACTATGACAAGGGTCTGGCAGTGACCACTCTTTGGTCTCAGTGGACTTCCCTTAAAACTCTAAAAGGGGGTTTGGAGGGCAAGATGAAGAGAGAGGCATTAGAGGACTGATTGCTTAAGAGCCTGACTTCCTCTTGACCTCCTCCCTACAATGGACTCCCTCTCTAGAAATTTTCCCTCAGTCCTGAGATTCCTACAGAATCCTGCCTTTGAAACCATCGATACAATTGCCTTTAAACTCCTCACAATCAAAAATTGCATTTCTAATTGTTATTACCTTGGCATGTAGATCGGGTGAAATTGGAGAACCTTTGTGTAGACCTCCCTTTTTCAAGGTCCTTCTTAATGCTCTCATTTTGAGGTGTGACCCAAAATTTCTTCCCAAGATGGAATTGAGGTTTCAGGTGTCTCAAGATGTGGTTCTCCCCGCTTTCTTTGAGGACCCTCAAATACTCGAAGAAGAAGCATAGCACTCCACAGATGCGAGGAGATCTTGGAGATCGGTCTTGAAATACCTCTCTGGGACAGTCTCCTGATGACTTCTGGAAGGGCTGGGGCAGGATGACGAGGATCTGCGATGTCAATCAGCCATTGAATTAGGACAGTTATTTCGATTGCATGTGGCATCTGGATTGCCCGTTCTTATTTCTTTGTGTGATTTGGTTATACAAAAAGTCAACAACCATTAAACACAATTTAAAAAATAATCACATTAATATAACAAAGAATAACAGTAAAAGAAAGTATTTAAGGTTTGAATAATTAAAATAGTGTTAATTAGTATATCATATGTTAAGAATCAGACTTATTAATCAAATTCATAATTTGTTCCTATAATTTCATCTTCTTAACTTTATTTCGGCGTGAGCCAAAAAAGTTTACACAAAAATAAAAATGCCCAGCACCACAAAGATAAAACATTGCAAATACACTTTCCAAGAATATTCAGCAAGATCAAGAATGACATTAGATGGACAAGATAAGACTCCATAATGGAACACAGATAACTACATTCATGACAGAAGCAAAGTCCAGTTCAGGTAGGTCATAGTTATGGCATGTTGCCATTAGTGGACTGTAAGACCTACAGATCCGGGCCAAGAAATATCACATGAGGGCCTACTCCCCAACAGAGTAACATTTGCTCCTGAGAGCACGGACCTCTGTGAAAAAAGTTAGCAGGACTGCTGGCTGAGTTCAACTAGTGTGTTTAACAGAGGTTGACATCTCTGGTTGAATTTCATCAGACTCTTGGCCATGCCCGGGTCATCAAAGTCAATTCTAATGGAAACAAATGCATAACTATCATTGCAATGGATCCTAGTACAACACAAGATGTTCTCCCGTTTAATGAATAAGCAGCCCTTCACCACCCAGATCCAGTGAAAGTACTTATATTAAGGAGCGCTTCCCTGGGCTCGTGGCGGTTTGGAGCCAATTTAGGGACCTTGTGAAGATAAATAGATCCCCCTGCCCAGAGTGCCATAGATCTACTATTGGTGGCAGTTAGCATACTTTACACTCGACCGGTCCTACTTGTTACCTTGCCAGATGTTGATATTACCCTTGGTTCCCTCATCACCTTAGGGCCAGTGGGATGGGAGGGCAGACTGATGGAAATACCTGCTATAGGCACAGCTTCCTAAATGTATTGTATTCGTTGCCTCACCTCCCACTAGTGTGGGTATGAAAAAAGGTGCTAGTTTCAGCCCCAGTTTGAAGGCCTATACCTTCCTGAATGGCACTTTCATTATTGGATTTTACTTCTGGGGTCGACAGACCGACTTCCATTGATTGGTCTGGTTGGGCTGCGATCCTCATTTTACCCCATTGAACGGTCTGTGGCCCCTTCCTATACATGCCCCTGCTGACCAATTCTATCATGGATAAGACTACATTTTTAAGGATAGACATTTCAGCCAGGAAAATGTTGCATTTACAAGTCTTGGACAGTGTACCTTCCCTTGAGGCTGATTTGCAGCGGAGATGATCAGTTTCTCACAAGGGAGTAACGCGGGAGGAGGACCTTGTCAAACGAGGACTCACAAGAACCACCCAGCTGCGAAACCTCAGTCCCCTCTTCAGCTCGCTCCTTTTTACCAGTATCAGCTCTTTCTTTACCAATCGATGGCTCATTAAAGGACCCCAGCGAACAGATGGTAACATTTCTAGGGCAGGGGATAGTGTTGGATACAAGCATGTTACTCTTTATTACATTTTTCCCCTACAGGATGCATAGTTATATCTGGTTGACGAGTTGCAAAGACAATTGTACTCCGACTGGTCTTGGTTCGGGGAAGCAACAACAGAGACTGCTGGGGTCATATTCACTGATATAATTGAGCTAGAGGTGGCGGTGGGCAGAGTCCAAATTCATGAGCTGTTTCTCCCCCCACAGCCGGCCCATGGGGAACATCCATGACTGTTGACTGCATCACATTTCCTGTGATTTCATTGGATGTGGCCAAGCGTGTGGTTCCTTCAGTTCCTACAGATTCAGTGTGGACAGCAATATCATGAGATGCAATACGCCCTCGCCCCAGGGGTCAAAGCTGAGCGGGCTCCAAGAGATCCAAAGGACTCTAAAAAGTTGTTAATCTCACTGATGAGGGAGAAAGCTTCGCCCATAGGCCTCGCGTGGATTGCTGGGTTAACCACTGTAACACATGCTAGAGGCAAAGTGTCAGCTGCTGCAATTCTCCTTTTGCCCAGCATTATTTTCCGTTGCGGTAGAGGAACAGAGGCTGCTACGGATATCGCTGACAAGACAGCACTGAGCTGTAGGGAGCTTCAGAGGGTGAAGGATACGACAAAAGGTGAATTCAATATACACTAAATGTACGCAAATTTGAGCATCTATGTAATATGTAATAAGCAATATGCAAGTCAGTTTCTGTTTTAAAACTGCTAAACAAAATGCCCAGTGTTCACAGCTTGATCACAGTGTAGACAAGGTGTCAATATGGAATGTGGAATATGCAAGTTTGGCTTGTAGTAGTTCTCACTTTCTCATTGCCCAGTCTCTACTGCCTTTGCCAGAGATTTAAATCAATGGTGAGTGGTTAAATCTCTTGTTGGCTGCCGGTGGCAAAAGGTTGCAAATGGTCATATAGCACCTCAGGATCCTCAGGTGGAGCGTTAATCTGCAGAGCGTGAGTACCCGGGCCCTTCACCCCCTGCGGGCAGGAGTTCACAGGTTCACAGGTATTTGCGGGACTGTGGCCGGTGAGAGAAACCAGAACAAGCCATTTAGGACTGTGACAGGGATGAAGACTGCAGCAATAAACAGTTAACAATTTAACAGTTCACCTAATCAACCATGTTGAGCCTTTGCAGGAAAAGAAATTGCCTTGTTCCGATGGTAGCGCAATAACACAATATCGCAATGAGGCAAATGTTTGTCACAAATATGGAGACTCCCCAAGGCAAGGCGAAATCGTGCTGGAATATTTTACCCAATGGCAAATTTAACTGATATTTCACTCACATTTACTCGAAGCCAGTGGAAAAAGAGATGCAAGCTTAACGCCAGACCTCCAACAGCCCCGGCATTCCAAGAGCCGCCCTTGTTCGATCGACAAACTGTACGTAAAAGAATGATCGATTTCCCAGAAATAACATAGCCCTAGTGTTCATGCACATCAAGAGACAATATATTGAACTTATATGCAGGGTAATATCATGTGCATAAGTTTTGTAGACAAACACACTGCGGTAAAAGGTGATGAGTTGTCTCTAAACATGAATGACATAATCCACACTTGCGGTTCTCACAATGTATATTCATCGTAGGGCCTGTAACCTGTGAGAAACCTGATGGTATTCACCGACCTACTCCCCCGGGATCTTCCTTTCAGGTGGCCAGGAAGGGCCATCGCTTTTGGATCCTGACCCTGTGGGTTTACAACTAAGGGAGGATCACCTGAGTGGAGGTTAACAAGGGATTGGATGGAGAATGCCCAAGGGCAAGACTGGTATTCCCCCTTTCCCAATTATACACCAACCCAATCTCCCCCAGCCTTAATGGGGCATTTCCAATCACACCCCTCTGCTCCCTCCCCATTTTTAATAAGTACTGGGATGAGGAAGAGGCGATTGGGAGCAATGAAGATTACCCATAGAAACAACATAGGGATACAAAGTGAGACTTACCATCTAACACCTTCGTATTGTCCCACTAATAGAGTCAGGCAAGGTCAGGCACTTTTCTCCAACTCTGCACACCTGACTCCAATTGACTCACCTGCAGTATAAAAAGGGTGGTTCTGCCAGAAGCATTGAGCGAGCTGGGTTTGCTGGATGGAACCAGGAGGCCAAGGAGCAGAAGGCTGCAAGGAGAGGAGTCCAGAAGGACTGGTGGAGTGTGGGACGCTGAGTTGCTGGCCCGGTGTGTGTGAGGGGCTGCAGCGGGGAGAGGAAGCCGTGTCTCCAGGAAGCCGGAGCGGGACGGAAGATAGTCTATCGGCCTTGTTAAGGCCAGTGCTCATTCCCCAGGGGTATGAGTGGGTCCCAGGGCTGTCTGAAGGCCAGGTGGTGAGACGCTGACCTCGACCAAAACCCATTTGACCTGCTCGACAGCGCTGCACTACTATTGGTGAGTTTATTGAGTCAGAAAGAAACTCAGTAGCGTGCGGGTGGCTGGAGCGGGAGCATTGAGTAAAGTGAACTGCCTGGTGAGTGAAAGCCATGAAAGAAAGCAAAGCAAAGCAAGGAAAAAGGTAAAAGCAAAGCGAAGCAAGCGAAAGCTGGAAAGCGGTGAAAGAAAGCAAAGTGGGATGACAAGAAAGGTGCGTTAGAGCGCAGAATTAAAGAAAAGACAGCACAAGTGTGCTGGCGGTGCGCAAACAGCCTAGAGTGGGTACCACCGAAAGTAAGGAGAGGGGTGCAAGTTACCCCAACCCAAGAGAGACAGCACAGAGATAGAGAGAAGGAACACAGACAGACAAGAGAGGAGGTAAGTAACCCGAAAGTGATAAAGAGGGTGCAAGCGGCCCAGGAGAAATCCATAGAGTCCAAGAGGCACATTAAAGTGGGAATGACGGTGCAAGAGAGCACGGTGAGAAACAGAAGGGGCAAGAGAGCACAGTGAAAAGCAAAGGGAAGTGTTCAAAAGGCAAAGAAAGGTGAAAAGAAGAAGGATGTGCAGGAAGCAAAGTAAAGTGAAAAATAATGTAATTCATCCACATATGGAATTCAGAACATGTTGCTACCAATACCTCAAAAAACTCTGTGGTCATCTGGCATATAAGGTCTATTGCGTATTACACAAACACTAGTGCTATTCAATTTCCTGGTAAATAGAAAATGATCATAATTAGTAAAGTGCATTCATGTGGTCCAATCATATTGTAGCTCAAAATGAGTAAATCGATTCTCACCTGCCTTGTCTGCTAGAGTGGCTTCAAAGGTCACTAAACTGATGACATGTATTTCTGAATACCCGTGGAGAGAGTAAATGTGTGTGGTACATCACGACTTCCTTACATCTATCACATATATAGTCTGCTAATGATATCATATGATGCTACTGCGCACTCACCCTGCTAGTTGGTCAGGCACAGGATTGTATGTTGGTCAATCAAAGGAATTCTTCTGCTGTATTCTTCTCTATTGGGTATCCTATGATCTATAGACAATTACATCCATGATATATTAGACCTTATTTCCATGTTATTATTTTGTAAAAATAGTACCCAAGATAATTGATAAAATATTCACTCACCCCATTTCTATTTTGCCTATGTTCTGCTGGTATAAAGCGAAATGATCCTCTTGCTTGTTCCGTGCCATCTGTGAGTGTAAAAGTAGATATGGTTGTATTAAGATTGAATTCCTGTGAAAGTACTAGGGTCCATGCTCTCATGTCCCCTTCAAATTCACTGAGATGATTAAGTATCCTAACAGGACTAGCTTAAAACTATCCATAGAAATTTCCCAGCTTACCTTACAAACAAGTAGAGGGAGTTCCATCTGCTTTCTCTATAAGTTGCAGGATCGGGATCCTACAAAATGGCCAATATTTGTTGTTGCGTGCCATCCGTAGTGACGTCATCGCGTTATGACACTTGTGACATCCCCAATGTAAATAGCCCTATTGTTTATAATACGCCCGAATCACAGGCATATGTTGGAATCAGAGTGTTCACAGCATGATTTTATATGAATTCTTCTCTATTTCCAAAAAAGCCTAAATGCATTCTATTCATGTAAAAATAGAAATAAAGCATGGACTGTAAAAATTTTAAATAATTCTGGGATCACTGTAAAGAAATACAGATTGTACTGGAGATAGAGTTTAAGTAATACAAATTAAATAATAATAATGATAATTTGATTGTGGCAGTATATAAAACCACGCCTGCTAGTTTAGGATCATACAGTAAGCTAAATGTTTGAAGACATCAAAAAGATGAGACTACCAATGGTTTGCTTTCCATAGGGAGTATGGTTCTTTGTCCAATTTAATGAATTGCATTTGGATAGGAGATATCTGCCTAATCTTGGTGAACAGTGTTCTGTAGTAAATGTTACATTCTAGCTATTTCAACTTAATAAGGTAATATGGAGTTTCTTCCTGTTGGAGGCACTAGGTGCAATTTCTTAACTTCTTTACCCTGCCGGGCTATATATGCCCTGTGTAGTTTATGTAAACTTCATTGCACTCTAGAATATCAAAATCTAATACAGTAAATGATAACTGCCCATAGTTGGTGCACAATCTACTTCCCTAGTCCTATGTGGTGTGCTAATCTTCCACTCTTATGTGGTATGCTTAACCTCCGCTCCTAAGGTTCAAAACATTCTACTACGAGTGGTGTAATCTATACATATAGGATAATGCTGATGACAATAGAATCAATGTATGTTAAATAATCAAATGAATAGCCTACTACACAATGATAATAGGCTCATGCATCATTTTAGGGAATGTACATAATGCCGTTATGGTTCACAAATAGTATTACATGACCAGATTGTGTCATGTTATTTCCTCCTTCATAGAGTGTACAATCCGTTGTGCTATTGCAATTTTTTACACAGAGAGATACCCAAGTGTTCCTTATTAGAGGAACAGGCCAGATAAAAGTCCTCATTCATCCCTAATGGGAATATCATGTCCAACTGGTGTATCCAAAATAATTCTTTCTGAGCAACCATTTTACCTGTGTCTCACCCCCAATGGAGAGGATGAACACTTGCTTGGACTACACACTTCATATGTGCTATTGTGTGTCTGTTCTCATGAAAATGTCTATACACTGGAGATCTTATGTTCACTGTCCTTATTTGACTTATGTTCAGTCCATCTTTCCTTGGCTTTCCTGATCGTTTGGCCTACATAGTATTTGCCACATGGACACTTCAAGGCATTGATAACATTCTTGCTATCGCATGTTGCGAAGTCACGGAGTTAGATTTTTTTGCCCGTGTTCGGGTGTCTGATGTGTTCCCCTTTGAGGACATTTGAACAGTGTTGGCAGTTTAAACAGTGGAAGGTTCCTGGTTTGGATTTATTAAGAAGTCTCTAGGGGTCATTACGACTCGGGCGCAAAGGGATACCGGGCATCGGTAATGACACCGGTGCCGGTAATCCCTTTGCGCCCTATTCTGAGGTCCCTTTGCGGGTCCTTCCTTAACGCCTGGTTTTAGCAGGTGTTAAGGACGGGACCCGCAAAGGGATACCGGGGTCAATAACGGTACCGTAATTTACGGTACCGTTTTTGCCGCCTTCCCCCTTCCCATTGAGCCCTATGGGGGCTCGAATGGGAATGGGGAATGGCTTTTGAAATGGGGACTTACTGGTCCCGCAATGGTCGGAATAGACTGGTAAATCCCCATACCACCAAGTCGGCGCCCTGACTAGCACCAACCTCGGAATGAGGGCCTCTGTGTGGGTTCTTTCGATCTCTCTGCTAAAATCAAAGAGTCTCTAATGTTCTTTCCCCTCTTGCATGCCATCATTGGTGGTTGCGGGAAGAGTTTATTTAGTGTATGGTCCAGTTTGACTAGGTTCCAATTCTTCTTTATAATCTTGCTTATTTGGTAACTCTGTGTCGAGTATTTAAGTGTGTGGATTAGTCTATCACTTTCTTCCTTGGGATTAGATTTCAGTACATTTCCTCTCCGGTGTGTTTCTGCTCTTGCCACGGCGCTGCACAGCACTTCTGCTGGATAACCCCGTTCTCTAAATCTTTCTGTCATCAAATCATATTCCTTCGGGAGTGTTTCTGTGCTGGATACTATTTGCGTTAATCTGAGAAATTGATTCTATGGCAAACTTTCCTTGAGATGAGCCGGCTGAAAACTATTGTAGTGCAGGGTGTTATTAACATCTGTAGGCTTTCTGGAAATGCTTTTTATGACCCCTCTTTCTGAATGTGTGATCCAAATGTCCAGAAAGTGTAGACTTGGTTTCCCACTTCCATGGTGAATATTATGTGCTCATGGCACTGATTGATGTATTCAAAGAAACTTGTAATTTCCAAATGTGTTCCTCCACAAATGGTAAAGACATTGGGCCTCATTACGAGTCCAGCGGTAGCCGTGCTGGTGAATACCGGCACGGCTGTCGCCACAGTAATTTTTTTCTGGTGCCAGGCAATGGCCAATTACCGGGGCATTACAGCCTCTGCAGACCCAGTAATTGGCCTTTGCAGGGCGCTGGAAAAAATTACTCCCTATTCCCATTTAAGTCCTTATGGACTCAATGGGAATGGGGAGGACGGTAGCACTGGAACCATTCAGAATGGTGCCGGTACTACCGTCAAAGATCTGCAGGCGGGTGCCGTTCCGCCTGCCAGTTCGGACCTGGCAGGCGGGATGGCACCCGCCCTCAGAACTCGTAGTTTGCCATTCTGGAAACAACAGTACCGGCAAGCTTACTGGTACCGTTGTTTCCGGACCGGCAAGCTTGTAATGAGTCCAATTGTCTATGTACCTTCTCCAGAATAAGATCTTAGAGCACCAAAGTTCTTTCTGTAGAATGAACGTATTTTCAAAGTGGAACATGAAAATGTTTGCATATGTGGGGGCTACTGATGAGGCCATCAACGTTCCAGAGATCTGTTAATAAACCTTACCCTCATAACTGAAGTAGTTATTGTAAATAATGAGATTTATAAGTTCTATAGCAAAGACTTTGTGAATCTGAACATCATCATGCTGTAGTAGTAGCCATTCCAAAGCATCAATACCTTCACTGTGTGGTATTGAAGTGCAGAGACTACTCACATCTACTGAACGAAATATCTGTGCTGTGTCTGTCAAATACAAATCACCTTGTAATCTCAGAAAATGTGACGTATTTTTGAGGTATGTAGAGGTTTGCTGTACTAGAGGTTGCAGTGCTGTAGCCAGATAACTAGCCAAGGGATCAAAAATGCTCTTCGTACCTGCTAAGATCGGTCTAAATAGGGGGGTCCAGTGGGTCCTTATGTATTTTAGGCAAACCATAAAAAAACGGTGTGATAGGATGTTTTCGTATGAGGAACTCTGCACTCTTAGTGGTGATCCAGTCAGACTCCTTCGCTTTCAGGATAATTTCTTCTATCAATGCTTTTATCATATTGGTAGGTTCCTGATCCAATTCCAAGTTCGTTCTCTGGCCTTGGAGTAACATGAAACAACCTTGATTGTACTGTAGTGTATCCATTATGACAAGAGCACCACATTTGTCAGCTGGTTTCATATTGATAGAGTTGCAGTTCTTTAAGGATCATCACTTGAAGTTTTCTTAAATTGCCCTTTACTTGCAGACTATAATTCATATAAGATCACACACTGTGAGCCCTACGATTCCATCATATGCCCATGATTCGGGTGCATTATAAACAATAGGACTATTTACATTGGTGAGGTCACAAGTGTCATAAGGGGATTATGTCACCACGGATGGCACGCAACAACAAATAGCTGCCATTTTGTAGGATCCTGATCCTGCAGCATATACAGAATGCGGAAGGAACTCCCTCTACTCGGTTCTAAGGTAAACTGGGGAATTTCCATGGATAGTTTAAGCTAGTCCTGTTAGGATACTTAATCATCTCCGTGAATCAGAAGGGGACATGAGAGCATCGACCCTGGTACTTTCACAGGAATTCAATCTTAATACAACGATATCTACTTTGACACTCACAGATGGCACAGAACAAGCAAGAGGTTTATTTCGCTTTATACCAGCAGAACATAGGCAAAATAGAAATGGGGTGAGTGTGATTATTTTATCAATTATCTTGGGTACTATTTCTACAAAATAATAACATGGACATAAGGTCTAATATATCATGGATGCAATTGTCAGTAGATCATAGGATACCCAATAGAGAAGAATACAGCAGAGGAATTCCTCTGATTGACCAACATACATTCCTGACCAACTAGCAGGGTGAGTAGACAGTAGCATCATATGATATAATTAGCATAGTATATATGTTAAAGATATAAGGAAGTCGTGATGTACCACACACATTTAGGAATCCCTCTCTCTGCAGATATTAAGAACATACATGTCATCAGTTTAGTGACCTTTGAAGCCACTCTAGCAAACAAGGCAGATGAGAATCGATTTACTCATTCTGAGCTACAATATGGCTGGACCACATCAATGCACATTACTAATTAGGTTCATTTTCTATTTTTCAGGAAATTGAATAGCACTAGTGTTTGTGGAATACGTAACAGACTCTATATGCCAGAGGACCACAGAGTTTTTAGAGGTATTGGTAGTAACATGTTCTGAATTACATATGTGGATGAATTACATTATGCTTTGTAAGATGGACAAATTTTTGATATTATGTTTCTAAATTGTTTGTAGAAATATTATAAAAGAAACCCCCTGATGAAGAGATAACCTCTCGCAACATGTTGGGACTAATCCCCTCCCCTATTTGATGATTGATCTTGTTTATCTACTTTATTAAAAATCACTTTTGTATTGACCAATTTGGAGGAATGTATGGACATTTTGCTTCATTCTTAATAGTGTTAATCGCTTACTTAAAAGTTATTAAGTTCATTATTAAAGACAGACACCATATATTGGAATAAAAAGATCTTATCTTTTTGGCGACTAGACCAATATAGTGTGCCAGGGATGGGAGTAACCCATCTAGAGAACACACTTAACTATATTGATAAATTAATCTGCCAGTTAATTAACTCATGAAAGGTCTTGCACGAATCAACAAAAGCATTTAAGGTTTTCCCTTTTATTTTGCGTCCCTGCAAAATCAGTTTCCCAAAGAAAACTAGTACATTATTATCTTTTGGGGTCACTCTATTTCAATATAGGATAATGCCTTTGACTTTTGACATAGTAAGTAGTGAAGTCAACCCCAGCACCTGTCTGATAGCTTGGATGGAAAAAACCCTTTGGAGACCAAATGTTTGCCACCATATCATACCCTCCAATGTATTTAATCATAAGACCTGCTTATCATAATAGATCTCAAGACTGTATCCAATTCCCTGCACAATGCTGGTTTTATATATCTTGAGTAGGCCTTCTATATATAATCCACAAGCAGAACAAATACACCTTTTTTGTTAATAGAAATTTTTACAAAGATCTGGTAGTAACAGGCTCCTTTAAACGTAACCTAGTATTAGTAGTACTCATCAGTATTCCTAGGTAAATTATTTGACTACCAATCCAAATACAAGACCAAGTATAACAATCGAACTGCGCCACGCACAAAAGATTTCTGCAACAAAGTACAAGTGTACAGTTATTTAATCGATGCCATGAACAGCCTGACACGTATTTCGAGCGTAGCTCTTCCTCTGAGGCACGTATTCTGCTCCAAATTGAAACACAATTAGGTAAGTGAATGAATCAAAACCGAACTCAGAAAAGCATAACTTGATTAACTTGTAGTTGTCATTCTAAATATATATATCTGCGGGCTGGCGGTCGGGGCAAAATGAATCGAAGGGAGAGCGCTTTTCTGAGTTTGGTTCTGATTCATTCACTTATTCATTCAGAAATCTTTTGTGCGTGGCGCAGTTCGATTGTTATACTTGGTCTAATTTGCTTACACTGTGGATGCTGGGCAAGGCATTCACATACTAACAATTGATTGCAGCCGCACAGACGTCTTAGAATTACGTTGCAAGCGCTGGGATCTTTTGGCCTCTTTGCCCAATTTCCCTTGTCTCAATCCAAATACAACTTGAAGTATTTATTACTGAGTTTTTTTCCCCAGATCGACATCTTAGTCTTGTTATAATTAACATTTAGACAATTGGCCATGGCATAGAAAAATAAAACATGTAAAGAGTTAGTGCCAACGTATGGCAGAAGAAGCCCCGGTGGTAATTACTGCCAAGATACAAAACGTTATTTCTGCCATATTGCAAGTTGATATACCGCTGAAATACTGCCAAAGATTTGTGGTAATTCTGCCGAAACCACAGTGTAGTTACCTATACCTGAAAGGTGAAGGTAAATGAATACAGGTGATGGAAATGAAGCCACAGGTGCACCTAATCCACTCAGGAATGGTACATGAGGCACATGCTTGCACAAACACACTTTCCAACACGTGTTGCCACTAGCTCTTGTGGATTTGGACATTGAGCTGCTCCTGCTCCGCATTGAGCTGCAGAGGCTCGAAGAGCAGCACAGGGTACAGGGTGCAGAGAGGATGAGGAGGACACAACATGCAAGGGGAGCACCTATACCCCAGGTCAGGCCCTCACCCTGGACCTTGACCGACAACTTGCTAATCACACTGAACCGGCAGAACAGGTAGACCATAGCTGAGCTGCTCACCCTGATGCAGGATGACCTTGAGAGCAGGATCAACATTGGTACAGCCTTACCCCCGGTGCCGAAGCTTATGTCGGTCCTGAATTGATTGGCAACTGGCCCCTTCAAGCACACCGTGGGCATGTTACACAGCATGTCCCGGCCCACATTTTCCAATGCGCTTCTGCAGGTGCTGGAAGCACTCCTGCCCCATGTCTCCCAGCAATCTCTCTGCCCACCATTCTGCCCACTAGGAGAATGTCATGAAGGCACATTTTCATGCTGCAGCCCACATATCCAATGTGATTGCTGCTCTGGACTTCAATACCGTTGGTGGCCCTGCAGGTATCTGAAGAGGTAAACCGCAACCAGAAGCAGTATCACTCCGTGAATGTCCAGGTCATTTGTGATCCTGATCTCCTCATAACACATTGATGCCATGTTCCTGGGGAACAGCACACTGCCTGAATACATGGAGAGTCACAGAAGGCAACGGACGTGGATATTCGTTGAGTGCAAGTGCTATCTGTGATGAATCAGACAATGTCATCACTTCCTTCGCAGAGGTAGGCTCTTCCCATGTGGCCAGGGGAAGGCATCTGCTACCTGTCCCTGACCCTGGGGGTGGCGATATGCGGGAGGATCACATGGGGGTGGTGCACCCTAAGGGGGATGATATGGCATTGTTAGAGGAAGTCACATATCCCCCTTCCCTTTTAGGTATGTTCGCTCTCTTCCTCATGCCCTAATGGCATATTGTAACCCTCTCCCTCAAACCATTGTCCGGTCTACTTCAAATATTTCCCAACATCACACGGGGAATAGTATGTCAACAACTGAGATGAGGAAGAAGCGGGGAGCAGTAATGACTAAACCCAGTGATATCCAATATCAGCTTTCTCAACATCACATTAGAAACACCATGACAACAACTGATATGAAAAAAAGGAACGGAGCAATGAAAATTACTAAGACCGTTAAGCCAACGCAGCGGTCTTATCTTTGGAGACTGCTCAAACCAGCCTGGAAGTTCAAATCCACCGCAGCTGACAGATGCGGAGAAGAGGGAGAAGTGCAGAAGCCGAGTGATGCCACAAAATGCTGCGAGACAGCACGCTGGGGAAAGCAGTGCAGAGGCGAGTCCTGATGTCATAAGGAGAAACCAAGCGGTAGAGGGCCCACCGCCTGAGAGTAAGAGGCAGGCAGCGGAAACCACATACAGTGGAACTGGATGCGGCAAAGACACAGTGACAAACGGGGTGCACACTGAGCCAACAAACTGAACGAAGAAGAAGTGAACGGGTGCGAGGGACATTTAAAGCACCCAGTAAGCCCAGGGAAGACGAACAGGTTCCCGGGTTACCTAAAAATCTATGCCGCTCAATGAAAATAAAGGGTGAAACTCAAGGTGAAACCTGTAAAGGGTTTAATGTATTTTGTATCTGTGACACGTACGGGTTGCTAGACCCATGTTTTAGAAGAGAAGGTAAAGTAAACACAACAGTGAATATTGAAATTAACTTTGCTAAACAAGAACTGATAAACCAACACTGGGCGAATATCACTTGGTAGGCAAAAAGAAAGATAATTGCTTGCATGTCCTGGCAGGAGAGTATACAGGGCAAAATCAAGAGTTTAAGAAAAACTGCAAGCCAATTATTTGAAAGACTGTATAAAAGTCCTGGTAGGAATGTATACCATGAAAAATCACGTGTTTAACAATGACTGCAAGCCAAGTGTTTTGAAAGAACTGTACAGAAGTCCTGGCGAAGTTATATGTTGGTAGGAAAGTGAAGTGAAGGAAACCCATGCCCTTGAAATTGTGAATTTTTGTATAGATGGAAAAAACTTGGCCGAAGAGTATACGAGGTGACTTTGTGAGGTTGGAAACACGCATATAGATTGGAGTGCAGTGAAAGAGAATCTCAAGGAAGACCCATGCTCTTGAGATTATGAGATGTTATCAAAGTGGAAAGAAACCTGGCAGGGGAGTATACCAGGCAAACTGGGACCCGCACCTACAATTATAATACAGTGGAAGGAGAAACCGAAGGAGGATGTATACCCTTGGGATTTTTGGAGGTGACTTGAAAATAAAGAGGAATCTGGGCAAAAGAGACATTTCCTAGAACTGTTAATACACCAAGAGGAGGGGGTTATCCTCTTGGGGTACAAGGAACTTAGTTATTCTTTGTTTTAACTTTTGAATATTAGTAAAAGGAGTCTGGGGAATAGAGTCATTCCCTGGAACTGTGAACACTTTCCATTTGGAACTTTTTGATTTGATTTATAGTTCTGAGACAATATCCTTTGCATCTTATAGTTATTTTAGAGTGCGAGGGCCAGAATAGGATTTTCGGCACAGGACATATTTTATTTTGGACATCTTGACAAAAGACAGACCCCTTAGTTTTTGGTTTCCGTTAGGGAAATACCTCATATATTAGGGATAGTGAGGCATTTTCTAACCCCTTCTTGATGTGAATAAAAATGTATGACCACAAACATAAGCTCTCTGTGTCCGTGTCTCATTCCTGGTTCTTCACACATCACACAAAATAATCTGGTGAAATGCCATATGAAGTGAGGGGAACATTACCACAACTGAAGAATGCGTGACCTGTCAAACCCTGTACATGCAGTCTCTGCCTTCTCAACCCACACATGACAGCCCACAACCCACAGGACTTGACAAGATTATCAATGCTACAGTAAGTTGCCAATGCATATTGCCCCAACAGGCTAGTATGGTGAATTGAGGGAATTTGTCCCTTCTCCCCAAGGGATCCTCCCCTTGTGAGGCTATGGAGGTGAACCCACTCCGCAATACCCTCCCTTGGGCTAGAGGCAAATGGAACCTCACTGGGAGACACTCCCCCTTCGGCGACAAGGAGCCTTATTACAAGTTTGGCGGTGCAGGAAAAAAGTGGCAGTAATTCCGTTACCACCACTTTTCCCACACCGCCAAACTACAAGTTTGTTGGTGGGGTGACCAGATTTACCTGCAGCTCCAAGCTGGCGGTAATTCTGGCACCCCACCAACTAAGAATTCTAGTATTACTGGTGCCGGTAATAACAGCAATTCCCCCCATTGAGTCCTCTAGGACTCCATGGAATGGGAATTACCACTGTAATTCTGGCATTTTGTGCCGGTACCAGTATTACCGTTTTGGTGGTATTGCACCGGATTTACTGGCGGGATACCACCAATCTTGTAATGTGGGCCAAGGACTCCCCTTCCTGTGAGGAACTTCCTAGACCATGTCACATTATTGCATATATGGGACTATCTGATACGCCAAATGGTTTCAAGTCCCGTGACTTGAGTGAAAGGAAAACTAATTTACACCATTATAAAGAAGAAAAGGAAATTGCGCCTTTAAATGAGGACCTCCAATTAACTGGGACGAGCACGTTAAAAGAGGAGTACACACCAAACGTAGGCGAGAGAGCAGAACGCATATGTAGGCAGGGGAGGCCCTGTGAATGTGTAACACTTGACGGAGGCAGAGCGAAAGAGAGACGCAGAGCCTTCGATGACCAGGCTGGCTTTGAATAGCAGACAGAGATGCTGGAAGCACAGCATGTGCGAGAAGGGAGAAACAAGCATGATGGGAACCCAAACCTCGGTGGTGACGTGACCACAAGGAGTTTGTGGTGGGTAGACTACTGGACCCAGTGGGGGTTTCATGGTGCTATTAGCGCCAGTGGTAATAGTGCCAAAGATGGTCGAAAGCGGGAGGTAAGCTGGATTTTTGCCTCCAGCAAAAAGCTGGAGGTAAACTTCTGAAGTTTCTGCCCAACTTGTAATGGGGCCAGCCCTTAAATGCGGCGGTAATCACATTACCGCTGCATGTAAGGGATACCGCCCAACTCGCGGTGAGGCCCAAAGTCTGGGGAAGTGTTATTTAAGGGTAACTCAGCAGTTAGAAGCTGAAAAGGTGTTTTCATGACACTTCCATACAAATCTTGAGAAAAGGTCTTCAGTATTCTTCCTAGATGGATGAAGAGAAGTGTAACAATATGCCATTAAGGCATTGGCTATGGATACAGCATCCTCAAGAGAGGAAGGGGAATGCCACGCCTTGTTCAATGGTGCCCTGCTACTCCCCCAGAGGTTGCCTCCCCCATGTGATCCTTTTTTATATAGCCAACCCTAGGGTCAGGATCAGGAAGCAGCTGCTGTTCCCTGGCTACATGGAGAGAGGTTAGCACCTGGAAAGAAGTGAATTCATCAGATCACCCTTCCAGGCACATGCATAAGAGCAATGCACAGGCCCAGCAAAGGCCCCATGGCATCCTGCCATGACAATCACAGACCCCAAAAGCGACGACTGAAGGACATGAGCTGTGTGCATTGTGTTACACGACAAAGTAAATATACCCCCATAGTGAATGACTCCACATGCAAGTTCTGTGATGGTATATCATGTAGTGCAACAATACTCATAAAGTGCATTAACAGAGTGTCTCTCATCAGGGTGTTGTAAAAGGAAACACAAAAAGGTCTGGGTGCCCCTCTACCGAGAACAAACACTGCCAAATAGCCTGTTCTTTTGGAAGGTGCCCACTCAGGAGGGTCTACAACCAGGTTTGAGCTCACTGTACCTTTCACAGAGGAGAAATACCCATTTGCATATCAGTCTTTGTCCCACCCACTTGGGCAGTTCAGCACCAAAATGCTAGGCAATACACCACTGAACAAGAGTACCAACAGCAACCCCATACACGTATTTCAGCCTAGCCGGGCCTCATCAATGAGGTGAAGCTGTGCCTCTCTAAGCACAGTGAGCAAGGGGACCACATCTGGATTACCCTGGGTAACTTAGGGTGAAACCCAAAGTTCCTAAAAATGCACAAAATGATCTGGGAGATCCTCTACCGAGAACAAACACGGCCAAATAACCTGTTCCATGGGAAGGTGCCCACTCAGGAGGGTCTACAACCAGGTCTTAGTTCACAGTACCTTTCACAGAGAAGAAATAGCCATTTGCACATCAGTCTTTGTCCTACCCACAAGGGCAGTTCAGCACCAAAACGCTAGGCAATTCTCCTCTGAACAAGAGTACCAACAGCAACCCCACGTATTTAAGCCTAGTCGGGCCTCATCAATGAGGTGAAGCTGTGCCTCTCTAAGCAGAGTGAGCAATGGGTACACGTCCGGATTACACAGGGTAACTTAGGGTGAAACCCAAAGTTCCTAAAAATGCAGAAAAAGGTCTGGGAGGCCTACACTGGACTCGAGGGGCATTAATTATCAGGCCAGAGAAGGTCAGACAAATTGTTCTTGCCTGTGCCATGCTGCACAACATTTGCCTCATGCAGAATGTCTCCCTGTCCCATGATGAGGGCATGCCACCCCCACAAGAAGAGAACTCACTACCTGGGGGTGCTGCGCTGCCACGCAGTGAGCAGTAAGAGAGTAGGGATGGGTGTCTTGTTCGGCAACAACTGATGGACAATTTATTTTTAGCGCATTGATATCCACATGCTACACACCACTGTAAATATAGTAACATTAGGAATTAAACACATGTACTCAATAGGAGTATCCTAGTATTGCTTCAAGTGAACTATTATTTAATTTAGAAATGTGAAAACACCCTCCACACCCCACAATGCCATCCCCAAAACACTCTCCCCACAACGCAAAACCAACACACCCTCTACACCTCCTCCCCTCCCCAGAATACCCATGCTCGTACCTCCCTTGTTCCTAAGTACAGAGTGCTATCTATAGTCACTTGCTGGCCTCTTGCTCTTACAAGCCTGCTCCAGCACCATTGGATCAAGATGGCATGCAGTGCAGGGCCTTGGCGTACTGGTCAACGATCTCTCTGTGAGTGTGATGGTGGTGGACTGGTCCAACTCTATCCCATAACAGTCAGGGTGGCAGATGTTACTGCAGACTATCGTCGGTTCCAGTTCATGGCCCTCGCAATGCTCTATTAAGCTCGATGGACACAGTATTGGATGGCATGCAGGTGTTGGGCTTGTGGTACCGCCAGGATTTCCAAGCGCACCTGTAGCTGCTCAATAGTGTCAATCCTCCTCCATATAACAACCAGTGATTGCTGGACTATGGGTTGTGGGCTATGGGGAGAGGTGGAGCAGAAGCAGGGTGAACCGTAAGCCCTGCCGCCTACAATTCCATCTGTGTCACATTGATACTCCAGGTCATTCTGACGATGTGGTTGGTCGTCCCACTCAGGTGACAAGTGGGTGTCATGGGCCAGTTGGGTGGGTGTGGGTGCAGCTCCATGTTTGCATGTACCCGCATCTGGTGCCCCTGTCACAACCACAGTGGCTGGCTGTTGGGTGGCGGTAACCAAATACAAATTCTGGCATGAAGTAACAAAAGGCAAGGAGGTTTAGGCTATAGTGACCAGGCTACTGTTATGGACAAAATACAAACAAAGGGGAACATGTAAGCACTTGGCAGAAATAAACCACAAGCACAAGAAATGCAGTTAGGGCTTATTGTAAACAGAAATAAGAGACAGGGAAACATCCTGGTAAAATAAACACACGCACACAAACTATAGTCAGGGTTGAGTCTGCACAGATTCATAAGCAGGGAAAAGGAAATATACAGCTGCATACAGTGCAAGGTGAAAAATACATTTGGGAGAAATTAAAAGTCATGCAATACATTGGTAAAATGTCAAATATAGAAAACCCACAGTAAAGTAAGGTGACATATATGTGAAACGCAAGTGAAGGGCGTCAGAGGTCCTTATGTGGAGAATGCCATTTCCCCAGATGCCCTCCAAGTGGGGTGGAAGGTGGATCATAACATAATAAAAACATAAAATCATTATCTAAGTTGCTGTAAATGAAGGCCCTTAATGAATCCAGAGAGAGGCAATCCCTCACACGTATTTTGAACATCCAAGCAGCCTTGCCAAACAAGATCAATTAGTTGGCCAGAATACAAGACCTTTAACTGGCCCAAGCAAGAGTGTCTTAAAACGTCTAATTGTGGGCAGAGGAGTATGAGGTGTTTAGCTGTTTCCGGGACTAAATGGCACAACCTGCATTGGCTTTCTTCCTCCTTGATTTGATTTCTTAACATAATATCAAGGGTAGGAAGAAAATTCGAGTGTAGCCTTAGCAATAATGCACGGTGTACTCTATTTGGAAATAGGCAAAGAATCTTGGAGAGGGACCCTAGTTTCTTATATTCGTGTGATAAATGGCTCATCGACTTATATGAGTGAAAACTTTCTAAAGTATGGATCCAATCAGTGTTCAATAGCTTCCTTTTAGTTTTCATTGGATTAGTCATGAATGGCCCCAGGTTAGAATTGATATCAAAAAGGATCTTTTCACACAAATTGCAAAAGTTTGTTAGGAAACCTGAAAAGTCAGTGTTACAACCCACCAACTCATATTAGGTGTTTACAAATGGCGCCTTGATTTTTGCATATAGTGTAAGCATCCTCCATTGGACACGAGACCACAAAGAGATGTAGCCAAGTTCATATCTAATAGCAGATAAAGGGACTGCATTAGGTAAACCAAGGATCCGTCTCCAGATTCTACCCTCAGTTACCTCTAGCTTAGCCACAGTTTGCTCAGAACACAATTCCAAACCATAAATCAGTTTGGGGACTAATTTCCCTTAAAAAATCAAAAGGGCTGGTTTTATAGAAAATCTCCCGTATTTGCGATCCATTTTTAGAATCTGATTTTCCAAAAGTTTTTCTTTATTGCCAAGAACTTCCATCTGACCTCTAGAGCCCCTGTGTGCTCCAACATATTAGCCCAAATAAGTGAGACCACTAGAGATGCCCACCTTGGCCCCCTCCAGATTACAGAAATGATGCAGGTGCTTATGCGCTCCTTTTGCAAATGAGAGAATTTTAGTCTTAACTGGGTTAATTTTCAGGCCATTACTCTTGGCATAGTTAGCAAACATATCCAAGAGCCGTTGTAGACCCACCTTGGAATCAAACAGCAGAAAGCCATCCGCATAAGCCAGCCAAACCACTTTGCGAAGACCCACTCTAGCAGCTTATAAACCCTCTCTAAGGAAGTGATCAGCTGCAGACACATACTGATTAAAGACCCAAGGGGCCAGAACGCACCCGTCTCACCCCTCTATGCGTATGTATAATGGTTGACATGTCTCCCTGCTGATTGAGGTGAACTCTTATGCCTGTATTTTTATACATCCCTTCAAGTAGTGTTAGCAGACCCCTAGGGAGCCCCCATAAAGCAAGCTTGCGCCACAACTTGTGGCTATCAACACAATCAAAGGCAGCTGAAAGGTCGACTGAAGCCATATACGTCCGACTCTTTTCCCTCTTCCAAGCAGCATCTTGAATGCATTTCACCACAATGTCATTAATGTTGGTGGAGTGGCCTTTACGAAAGCTTGTTTGAAAGGGGCTTAGTGGATGGAATCTATTTTCCCAGTCTTCAAGGTGCAAGAGGAGTAAGGCAGAAAAGATTTAGCAATCTGCATCAATCAGGGCAATAGGTCGATAGTTCTTAGGATCTGACCTACTGCCACACTTGAAGAGTGGTATCAAATGCACTATTGACCAAGTGGGCAAACTGCAGTATTTAAGATGTCCTTAAATTCATAGTACAATAGGTTAGCCCATAAGTTTGGGTCAGATTTAAAGGTGTTATTAGTTAACCCATTGGGACCTGGTGCACAAGATCTTTTACATTTCGAGATAAGCCCCAACACTGTGTCGATGTCAAAGTAAGGTACCCATTTATCCGAAGGGCCAGTTACTATCATAATTTTATGCCCTTCCTCCATTGGTAGCCATTTCAAAGCAAAACGATTACCATAGAACTCGGCCCATTCATGCTCTGAAATTGGATTTAATTGGACTATAGCCCTATTTGGGTCTTGACCATCCACAATAGACCAGAATGCCCCCACATTAGACTTAATCAAGATTTGCAACATATGTACAGAATCTTGTTGAAGGAGACAATGTTTAGAGGCTTTGCACAGATTTTTATAAGTTTGCTTAATCAGTCTAATCCCCTTCACCTGCTCTTCCACATCTAAATACAAGGACCTGAATCTCCTGATCTCTTTGCATATAGCAGTTTTAGCAGCTGCCAAATAATGGTTAGAACAATGAGAATGGCGTGGTGGAGGGAGCGCTCTTGTAGTTTGTTTTCCTATGTTGCTTATTGCAGCCCTTACTAGGGACACAATCCCTGATGAATTAAAGGTATCAAGCTTCCACTCCCTAGTAGTTTGATTAAGATGCGCCCTTAATTTTTGGTTTAAAGTCTCAATGTTATTTGGGGACCATCTAATGGCATGACCAGAGGAGCTAGGCACAACCTGTAAGTGTGTCACACATTTCCTACTAGAAACATTCAAATTAAAAGAAGCTGTTAGAATGGCATGGTCGCTCCAGTTGTTCAGTGTGGTTTTAAACGAAATACATCTTTTACTTAGGAAGTCATCCAAAAAGATATAGTCGAGCATGGATGAACCATCTCTTAGTTGCCAGGTGTGCCAGGAAGGGTCACATGGGTTTGCTTTATTATTACCAACCAAAGGGAGGAGGCCTGTGCTTCCCAGCCCCACTTACCAGTCAGCACTGAGCTGTTTTTTGTGGGAGAATCCTGATGATACAATATTTATCTCGGAAATCTCCCACAGGGGACAATCAAAGTTGCACTCACAGTTTAGGTCACCACCAACATAACTCGATTGTTCTCATTTTCAGCAGATCAATCCATAATTTTATGACAAATAGATGTAACAAAGACATCGACCAGCGACATGCCACTGTGCCAATAGATGTTTAAGATTAAAAACCTTGGAGCACCATTGCTAGATGAGAGATCTACCCCCAAAGCCTCAAATGGTAAACCCAAAATAACAGAGCCCTTAAGGCCCAGAGAGTGGCGTATCGCAGTCAGGAGCCCCCCTGCTGGTCTCCCTCCCAAACTTGGTCTGGCCAACTGAACAAAGATCTGATAGCCATCCAGCAGGGGGGTAAAAGTCATCCAAGTCTCCTGCAAGCACACAATATTGGCCTCCCTCAATTCTAACGAACAGGCAGGGTTAGTTAATAGATGTGAATTACCTCTTGAATTCCAAAACTTAACACGTAATTCACAGATTCTACTCCGGTCAATAGCACAAATCAGTGAGCTAGGGGACAAGTTTCTGCCACAAGGTGGAAATGATAGCAGCCCAGTCAATATCTATGCTCTCTTTCTTCACAAATTTAACTGATTCACTCAACCCATTAGCCCCCCTAGGAGGTCCCGAAAGTAGACTACCCTTTGAATAGTCAGTGGGTAGCTTTAGATTAATTGCTTCCGTGTTCGTCATAGCCTCAACTTCAAAACCAAAATTACTCAAAGGAACAGCCTGTATAGATGTATTTACAACAAGGCCGAATAGATTGACAGAGGAGCGGCATGTTATTGCAGTTTTCTTTCAATTTACTGGTTGTCAATTTTTAAATATAAAGCCAATTTTGTTTCTTCAAGTGTGGCTGATCCAGAAAACCAATGCAATTTTCAGCTGTTAGCAGTCATTCTACTCTGACAGTTAAAGACTTTGATGGCCAAATTTGTATATATGCTTGATATTGTTAGGATGACCTTTGTTTTAAAAAAAAAGTACCAAACCCACCGTGCTTTAGGTATTTAGTGATTCAGTCATAAAGCTCTCACAGGCATATATGACAGACATAAAGCTCTTTGGTCATTCTTATCTTCCCAAAATTCTCTTTAATATGCAAACAGCCAAAACCTCATTGGTTTTATTGGTGCCACTTCACATTATCTTTGGAGTTCTTTCTAATCAATTCACACACCACTGTATTAAGCAATCACTTTTATATTAAAATACACGACATGCATTTTTTAAAACATTGCAAAAATAAGGGTTTTCCCTTCAGGTGCACAAGTCAAGCACAGAGTTCCCACAGCTGGCACTAAATTGATGTTCAGAAGCAAGCACTAATTTCCCTCCCTAGCCCCACATTTCATAGGTCTGTGGCCACCCAAAAGGTACAAGCCTGAAATGGATCATAGAGAAGTTAAAATGGTGAAGAGTAAATCTGAATTTTAAAAATAATTATAATTGGTTATTTATAGCGCGCTAAATACCCAGAGGTTTCTAAGCACGGACCCGGGAACTGAACCTGTGTTGCTCTGCGTCGTATTGCTTCCAAGGCGAGGGCGTTGCCCCTGAGCTATCCTGTGAAAGCATAACCAAAGCCATAGAAGGGTGAGAACAAAAACGGAGCGCCAAAGAGGCACATTGTTTCATAGCTGAAAAGGTGTCCCGTAAAGATATACATTCAGCCATCTATAGAGAAGCTGCTCAGTGCTAAGCAGGCAAATGGCATCCTTGCTGGATTTATCATGCGTCTTTGATGACATTCTGCTGCACGCTCAGTACTACCAGGAGATCCAACAGCAAAGTATGTCATACGATGCATAACTGTGATGCTTAGAAGTAATCTTTACATTAATTATATTTTAAATACAAGGTAGGACTTTTACTGTGAAACAGTACTTCAAACGACAGCAGGACATCTATTTCTATACCCACCCATCACAAAGTGTTCCTATGTATTGTACAGTTCAGCCAACTCTACATAATTAACAAACATTTAAATTACCTTAAACGCAAGCTGGCAAGACCCATACCCTAAACCACACCCACAAAGGTAAAATTGTGCTGGAATGCCCGATCCATTGCTCAATTGTTCTCTTGGAGTTTTGGGTATTTTGAACAGTACAAAAAGCAATGATGTAAACAGTATGTACCACCTCATTTGTTATTCAAGGTGCCTGCATTGTGCAGCTACGAGGAATGCTGTTGCTTCCCACACATGAATGTTCAGGGTCACCCTTATTCATTACTCCACCATGAGAACGGACAGCCAAAGATTCCAAGAACCTTCTCCAACTGTTTTTACTCTACTGAGGTGTTTATGCCCAGGAAGAGCTTCCAATTTACACTTGTGATTTTGCCATATTGTAATGGCTTTCCAGCCCAAGGGATTGGAGGTACATCGGCTGCAGCAGGTAACTTGCCTTATTTCTATTTTGTCCCCTGCTAACACCAGAGCTGTAACCATGAGAAGGGAGCTGCGTTCTTTTTATTCAACATTTTTACCACTTGCATATATTTCATATGTAAATTTTACCACTTGACAAGACCGGATGAAGAAATTTAGTTATGTTATATGATATGATATGGCATTTATAGCGCGCCTATACACAAGTGTTTCAAGGCGCGGCGAGGCAAGGGACGGGGATCAGAGGGAAGACAAAGACAACCATCTTACTAGGCCAGGAGACATTGAGATTACGCAAGTGCAGGAGAGAGGGGAGAGGGAAAGTGCGGGGGGAGGTGGCAGTGCAGTACATAGGATCAACAGTAATAAATAAATAAAAAAAAGGTGTAAGTGCAGCCAGCTTGTGGCAAGTGCAGGGGTAAGTGCTGACATCAAGTGTCAAGAGCTGGTGGGGGCGGTAGGGTTAGAGAAACAGCCCCCAAGTGCAGGAGTTGCCCGGGTTGAAGTGCAGGTGTGCAGCTGGCAGGGGAGGGCCTGAGCCCGAGATAAGAGGGTAGCCAGGTGACCAGTGCAGTTTCAGTCACAAGTTCAGCAGGGGAGAGGAGAAGGGAAAGCAGAAGCAAAAAGGAAGGTCTTGAGGTGCTTCCGGAACCAGAGATGGTTCTCCTCAAGTTTCAGGCAGGCAGGGAGGCTATTCCGGAGGGAGGCCCCAGCCGAAGAAAGAGATCTACCACCAACTCGTTGCTTGGAGAAGCGAGTGACCCTGAGGGAGTAGGAGACAGATGAGCGAGGAGCTTGAGAAGGAAGATATTTAGGAAGAGAGAGTTGAAGGTATTGAGGCCCCAGGCCTCAGAAGGCCTTGTGGACTGTCACACTCACCTGTGTCTCTGCAGGAGCGATGGACGAGCCTCCCTTGACCCCGAGTCTTCACTTCCCCTGTTTCACCCGGAGGAATACCTGTCAAATACAAGGTGTACACTCAGACCTGAATTCACCCGATTTCCCTGGGCCCTTCCCTTCTCTTTACTGTGTGCGGTGATGTCCCCCTATGGGTTTACCTTGATCTTTAGTAGAGTGTGCACTCCATCCTGCATTTGCAGGGGCGCAATTCACTCATGTGATTGGTGCCAATGTCTGTAGGCTGAGTTTAGATGCCAAACGCTGTTTTATGCCTTCACAGCGAGGCCGAGAGTTCAAGGCACCAGTTTCTTCACTGGCTAGAAAATCCTTCCCACAAGTGAACGTTGCGCGGAGAATGTTGAGTGTCCAAAATTGTCTGTATTGTCTTTGTTTGCTGGTATTTTTGTGTGTGAGTAGCGCTGCGTGTAGAAGCTAGCTGCTGGCAGGTTTGCGCAGCGCCTTCAATTGGAGCGCGCCTGGTAATGTCTCTCCCTTTCCCTTGCAGGTGAAATTATGTTGTATTAGCGCCTCGAGTCCGGGTTCAGCGCTACTGGAGACTTGGTGGTTAGGTAAGTTTGCACTGAGGCTTTTAGTAAGTATGCACCGCGTAGAGAGAGAGAGAGAACGCAGTGAAATAAGTGTGCGCGTTATTGGAGCGAGCGCAATGAATAATGTCTCTTCTTTCTTACAGGGGTGTGTGCACTCGTGCAACTAACCTGGATTCCAGCGTCACGGGAAGATTTGCTGAGTATGCGCAGCGTTACTGATGTGATGTGTTAACGCTGTTCTTCTTTGTTCTTACAGGTGCCGGTGTAGAAGTCCCCTCTTGACTGGAGATAGCTGCGGCGTGGAGTAAGAACCAGGTAAGCAGAAGCAGGATGATCCGGAGCAGGTAAGCAGAAGAAGGATGATCTGGAGCAGGTAATCAGAAACAGGATGATCCGGAGCAGGTAAGCAGATGCTGGCTGATCCAGAGAACGGCAAATGTGTTGTTGATACAGCTCACAGTAAGCAACACAAAGCTCTGGAAGAATCTTGGGTGTGGCTTATATAGCCAGCCACACCCAGACACTAGAGAGCTCATGAGTTTATCATGCACTTCCTGCTTGGCAACAGGAAGTTACTACAAACACTAGTAAGGAATGAAGGGAGGGATTTGTTATGAGTTCTTTGTGTGCCTATCCAGGCCTGCCAAGCCTCCACCCAGCTTGCCCCAACTACCTGCCCGATACCCATGATAGTCTTCCCCCTCAAGACCCCTCCCAATGGTGTGTATGAAGGCTTTGATTTCTCAGGATGGTCCCAATGGAATTTCCGCACCAATCGGGGGCCATGCACATGCGTGCTGGGTTCCCATGATCTTTCCTGGAGCCATACCCCTTCCAGTCCATCAAATAATACAGGGTCTTTCTTACTTGTTTGGAATCTAATATGTTCTTTAATTCAGATTCTGGTGCTTCTTCACCCACTTGTATGGGTGTGGGAGGTGTGGAAGTTCGGGTTCGTGGGTGTGCTGGTTTTAATAGTGACATGTGAAATATGGGATGTATACGCATATGTTGAGGTAATGCCAGTCTCATGGCTGCTGGATTAATTACTTTTTCTATTGTATACGGGCCGATGTATCTAGGCTGAAATTTCTTGGGACCCTTTAAAGCAATGTGTCTAGTTGCCAGCCAGACCAAGTCTCCCACTTGATAATCTGGGGCTTTTTGTCGATGGCGATCAGCGTATCTTTTCTGTGTTTCTTTGGCTTGCTGTAGGTTCCTGCTGGCTTCTCTAGCTGCTTTCTTGATGCTGGCATGTAGATTCTTTACTGCAGGCATTTCAATCTTTTCTGGCGGATCGTAGACCGACATTCTGGGGTTTCGACCATATATAGTAAAGAAGGGTGTTGCTTGGGTTGATAAATGTGTTGAGTTGTTGTAGGCATACTCTGCCATCCATAGAATTTCTGTCCAGCTTTGGCTTGTTTGGTGTAATAGACAGCGCAAATACTGTTCCATGGTCTGGTCATGCACTCGGTTGGCCGTCCGTTTGAGGGTGGTGACTAGAAGATAGACAGACTTCTACTCTTGCCAGGGCACAACATTTTTACCAAAAACGAGATACAAATTGGCTGCCTCTGTCAGAAATGATTATGGTAGGGAACCCATGTAACTTGTGAGCTGAGGGAATACCTTTTAGAGCTATGAAATGGTACATTTTGGAGAGGTCCACTACTACGAGGATAGTATTATAACCTGAGTTAGGAGGTAGATCAGTGATGAAGTCCATGGATACTGTGTGCCAGGGCGCTGGTGGAATGGTGATTGGCTGAAGGAGGCCGGCTGGTTTTTGCCTGGATGTTTTGTATTGTGCACACACCTCACAGGTGCCTATGTAGGTGGCAATATCTTCTCGCCAAGTTGGCCACCAATAAGATTTGCTTACTTTCTTCATGGTTTTGGCTATACCCGGATGGGCTTCTAACAGCGAGTCATGGTAGTCTATTATGATTGCTTGTTGCAGATCCTTAGTTGGAACGTAGAGGCGTTTTCGGTAGCATGGTAGTTTGTCTTGAATGGTGAACTGACCTCCCTTCGTGTCCCAAGCCAGTAGGTATTCTTCAGACATATTTTCTTTTATTGTTTCCTGCAGAGTATTTAACAGAGATGGGCTGATGCAGAGGTCGAGAGTTTTTATGGCTGGGTATGATCTCCACCGGGTTAGGGGCATTGTAGACTTCCTCTCCTGTGCCAATGCGGGATAACGCATCCGCTTTCCCGTTCTTAACTCTGGGGCGGTAGGTGATTACAAAGTCATATTCCACTAAGGATAGGGCCCAACGGAGCTGCCTGGAAGACTGAGTTTTTGCTGAGCGTAAGTATTGCAAGATCCGATGAGCTGTTATTATTGCGATGGTGTGTTTTGCTCCTTGTAAGTAATGTCGCCATTCACACAGTGCGCTTTTGATTGCTAGGAGTTCTTTCTCAGAAATTGCATAGTTTAATTCTGCTGGGGAAAATGTCCTTGACCAAAAGGCAATGGGGTGAAGACATCCAGTTTCAGGATTTTGTTGAGACAATACAGCCCCCATGGCAATGCTTGAAGCGTCCGTTTCCACTATGTACGGTAAATCGGGCTGTGGTTGTTGCAGAATTGGGGCTGAGGTGAATTTTTCCTTGAGAGCTCGGAAAGCTTCTTCCGCCGCTGGTGTCCATTCGAACTTTCGGTGTTTGCGCAGCAATGACATTATTCAATGTACAATATGTGAGAATCCTGGTATGAAGCGTCGATAAAAGTTTGCAAACCCTAGGAAACTCTGTACTCCCTTTACAGACATGGGTGAGGACCAAGTGAGGATTGCCTCCACTTTTCTATTGTCCATCTTGATCCCCTACGGTGTCAATACATATCCCAGAAACTCCACCTCGATGACGTGGAAAGAGCATTTTTCTAGCTTTGGGTACAGTTGGTTTTCACGTAGTTTGCGGAGTACGGAGTGGGTTACGTTCTCTTGGGGAGTGGTGGAGTAGATCAGAATGTCATCGATGTAGACGACTGCGCAGACATCGAGAAGTTCCCGTAAAACATCCTTCATAAAATGCTGGAACGCAGCCGGGGCATTGTAAAGCCCAAAGGGCATGACCTGGTATTCGTACAAGCCATATCGGGTATGGAACACAGTCTTCCACTCGTCCCCTTTCTTCATGCGTACCAGGTGATATGCGCCACGTAAGTCTAGCTTGGTGAAAATCTTCGCTTGTCTCACCTGGTCTATGAGTACTGGTATCAAAGGTAACGGGTACTTATTTTTTATGGTGACTTGATTTAGGGCGTGGTAATCAATACACGTTCTTAAGTCACCCTCTTTCTTCGGTACGAAGAAGAGTGGGGAGGCGGCTGGTGACTTAGATGGTCTAATGAAGCCATTGGCCAGGTATTGATCCAAGTAGGTCTGTAGATGAGTGTTTTCTTCCTCGGTTAATGCATAAATGCAGCTGCACGGTACTTGTGCCCCTGGTTGCAGGTCGATCTGGCAGTCGTAAACTCGATGTGGTGGTAGTGTATTAGCTTGCTCCTTCGCAAACACATCATGGAACTCCTGGTATTCCTCTGGTAAAGTGCCCACCAAGTCTAAACCTGCTATCTTTTCCTGCGAAGCTAACAATGGGCTTCCTTTGATCCCTTTGATGTTGTAACAAGCGGCGCATTCCATGGAAAAGAGTAAGGTTCGAGCTTGTCAATCTATCTTTGGGTTGTGTGTCTCTAGCCATGGTATCTCAAGAATCAGCTGGAATTGGGGTGCAGCGATAAGGTCGAATCTAATACTTTCTCTATGGCCATCTTGGCAGATTAAGGTGATGGTGGAAGTACACTGTGTTACTGGTCCCGAAAGGGGTTGTGTGCCATCCACAGCTGTCACGCTTTCTGCGGTGTCCTTACAGTGGAATGATAATCCCAAGGTCTTTGCAGTGTTTATGTCCAGGTAGTTCCCAATAGCCCCACTGTCTATGAAAGCCTTGAGGGCATGCATTCGGGTGGGCTGTGAGGGTCTACCAAAACCACAGGAATACTGAAATGTGAGATCTGAGTGCTCCCTTACTGGCTCGACAGACCGATCTCTACATCTGCCGGGCGTTGGAGTTTTCCGCTACCGCACCTGTGTCTTCCCTTGTATTATTTAGTGCCCCCATTGTCTTCCGTGGAAGTTTAACCGTGCAGTTCCGGAGGAAGTGACCAGATTGGCCGCAATATAAGCAAAGTTTTACCTGACGCCTCCGTTCTCTCTCCGCCTTGGTGAGTGGTCCCCTGAGAACACCCAATTGCATGGGCTCTGAGTGTATTTCTGAGGCCTGTCGATGGGACGCTTCCTTTGGTTGGACATACACTGGTCTATGCTCTGATCTGGTTCGGTCGGCCTTGCGATCCTGTAACCGGTGGTGTAGTTGCATAGTTAGGTCAATGTATTCATTGCAATCTTCAGGACGATTAACTACTTGCACCAAGACATCTTTTAATTCTCCTCTCAGTTCTCGATAAAATAAAGTTATTTGTTTCTCCTTTGGCCAACCTGATTCGGCTATTAAGCGATGGAATGCGGCGACATATAAGATAAGCTCCTGACCATCCTGTCGCAGAGAGAGTAGCTCATCATCCAGGGCCTGACCTTGAATCGATGGGCAAATAGTTTTTCCAGTTCACGCTGAAAACCTGGGTAATTTCTCAGTAAAGGGTCCTCCATAAGCACTAACGGGACAGACCAGTCCGCCGCGTGCCCTCCTAAATAGGAGAAGACAAAAGCTACTTTAGCTTGGTCGTTCAGAAAGGTGCCTGGTTTGCATATGAAATGTAGCCAGCATTGATTCATAAACGCTCCAAATTTCTTGGGATCCCCAGAGAAGCGTTCCGGGGGTGCTAAAGGGACGTTGCCTGGAAGCAATACCTTAACGGGTGTGGCTACAGGTGCCATGGTAGGCTGCCCTGTGGAACTCCACCTGGTAGGGGTGCTAGACCAGCTTGTGTCTGTAGGAGCTGTCTTGCCAAATCATCAGTTTTGTCCCTGTTGACTACCAGTTCGCGCCTTAAGGCATTTGTCTCTGAGCAGGCTGCATGCACCTCGGCCCGTAGTTCACCTAACAATAGGGAAATCTGGTCTACCTCAGAGGTTTCCATCGCTCGGGCAGAAGTATTGAGGAGTGCTTTGTGTTCTGTCACACTCACCTGTGTCTCTGCAGGAGCGATGGATGAGCCTCCCCCTGAGTCTTCACTTCCCCTGTTTCACCCGGAGGAATACCTGTCAAATACAAGGTGAACACTCAGACCTGAATTCACCCGATTCCCCTGGGCTCTTCCCTTCTCATTACTGTGTGCTGTGATGTCCCCCTATGGGCTTACCTTGATCTTTAGTAGGGTGTGCACTCCATCCTGCATTTGCAGGGGCACGATTCACTCATGTGATTGGTGCCAATGTCTGTAGGCTGAGTTCAGATACCAAACGCTGTTTTATGCCTTCACAGCAAGGCCGAGAGTTCAAGGCGCCAATTTCTTCACTGGCTAGAAAGTCCTTCCCACAAGTGAACGTTGCGCGAAGAATGATGAGTGTCCAAAATTGTCCGTATTTTCTTTGTTTGCCGGTATTTTTGTGGGAGAGTAGCGCTGCGTGTAGAAGCTAGCTGCTGGCAGATTTGCGCAGCGCCTTCAATTCAAGCACACCTGGTAATGTCTCTCCCTTTCCCTTGCAGGAGAAATTATGTGGTATTAGCGCCTCAAGTCTGGGTTCAGCGCTACTGGAGACTTGGTGGTTAGGTAAGTTTGCACAGAGGCTTTTGGTAAGTATTCACCGCTTAGAGAGAGAGAGTGCAGTGAAATACGTGTCCGCGTTATTGGAGCGAGCGTAATGAATAATGTCTCTTCATTCTTACAGGGGTTTGTGCGCTCGTGCAACTAACCTGGATTCCAGCATCACGGGAAGATTCGGTGAGTATGCGCAGTGTTACTGATGTGCGCATGTTAACGCTGTTCTTCTTTGTTCTTCCAGGTGCCGGTGTAGAAGTCCCCTCTTGACTGGAGATAGCTGCAGCGTGGAGTAAGAACCAGGTAAGCTGAAGCTCAATGAACCGGAGCGGGTAAGCAGAAGCAGGATGATCCGGAGCAGGTAAGCAGAAGCAGGATGATCCGGAGCAGGTAATCAGAAACAGGATGATCCGGGGCAGGTAATCAGAAACAGGATGATCCGGGGCAGGTAAGCAGATGCTGGCTGGTCCAGAGCACGGCAAGTGTGTTGCTGATACAGCTCACAGTAAGCAACACGAAGCACTGGAAGAATCTTGGGTGTGGCTTATATAGCCAGCCACACCCAAACACTAGAGAGCTCATGAGTTTCTCATGCACTTGCTGTTTGGCAACAGGAAGTGGTAACCAGGAAGTTACTACAAACACTAGGAAGGAATGAAAGGAGGGATTTGTTATGGGTTCTTTGTGTGCCTATGCCAGGCCTGCCAAGCCTCCACCCAGCTTGCCCCAACTACCTGTCTGATACCCATGACATGGACAATGCAGAGGGCTTTGAACGTAATCCTCGCAGCCAATTGGAGTCAATGCAGAGATTTCAGTCCTGGAGGGATACGATCCCTGGGCTTGAGGCCAAGGACAAGTTTTGAAGTCCTGTTCTGGATGAGATGCAGAGGGCTGGGAGTAGAAACAGGCAGATTTAGAAAGAGGCTGTTGCAGTAGTCCAGCCTAGAGAGAACCAGAGCTCTGGAGACAGTGAGCTTCTGGGGGAAGGAGAGGAAAGGAAGAATACCTCTGAAGAGGTGCAGCTGGTCGTGTGACTTACTTAGAGATGTCAGAGATGTGAGGAGAGAAGGAGAGTGTGGAGTCAAAGATGACTCCAAGGTTTTTAGCCTCACAGGTGGAAGAAGGAAGAGGGCCAAGAGAGGCTGGCCAGAGAGCGATAGGAAAGGAGGGTGCAGGTGTGCCGATGAGGAGAATCTCTGTCTTACTGGCCTTAAGGCAGAGATCATTGGCGGCACACCACTCTTGGATAGCGGACAGACAGTCAGAGATGAGAGAAGGAGAAGAGGTGTGTTAGGGAGAATTCTCCAGAACGGCTAATTTCCCTTACCTACTGAGTCCCTCTGAAGCTTTGCTGGATTTCTAGTATTTATTTTTTTCACCTGGTAAGAGTGCAAGCCCTTTTTCCCACTCTTACATGTGTTTTGCTGTGTGTGTTTAACATTTTTGTGTTCATAGACTGTGGAGGCTCACCTACTCCACTGGCATCATCTTTTTTACTGTGTTTTACACAGCACCTTCAGTGCAGTGACACAGGGTTGTCTTTTAGACTTCCTAATTCAGACTCCCTTTTCTGGGACCGACTACTGTCTCCCAGAACATGTAAAGTTGCCATTGACTAATAGTCTTTTTAAATCCTCAGACCCAGTACAAACCATCTTACATGGAGTACTGGAAAGGGTTAATACCTACCCCTTTCTGTCTGTTTCTCTTGGAGCCTAGTTTCGCTCCCGTTTTCATCAAGAGTTAGCTGGTGGCAGTGGTAACTACCCTAATGTTTCTACCGCTGTTATCTTAAATAACCTTAGTATTGTTTTAGGCTATCTTGGTAGCCTCAAACTTAAACCTGCTAGACCATATACGTTTTTATACTGTTCCAGCTGGGTTTATTCGCCATTTCTTCTGGAAAATGTCTTTCTCGTGTTTTTCTCTACGTGCCAAACCAGGTTTGGTTCCTTTGTTCACCGTCTCTTTGCGGGCTTCTACACAGAAGCCCTCCTTAGGCGCCTGAAAGTCTGGGTAGGCAGGATGTGAGGGAGGGGTTTTAGGACCCCTGCCATGAGTTTCCTTGGTAACCCAAGTCGCACTCCTGTTTCATTGGCTGGGTGACTGTCCGGCCAGGACAGC
Organism: Ambystoma mexicanum; assembly: GCF_040938575.1. Lineage (NCBI taxonomy): Eukaryota > Metazoa > Chordata > Amphibia > Caudata > Ambystomatidae > Ambystoma > Ambystoma mexicanum. The sequence continues at coordinate 1,426,135,654 of NC_090921.1, read as the reverse complement.
CTCCCTGATGTGTGATTGACAGCCAGGCTGTGTGAATGGGGGAAAACTGCATAAAAAGCAGGTCTCTGGGATTGGAAAGGCAGAGACGCCACTGGAACTAAAGAACTGATGAGGAGCTGACAGAATGGGACCCCTACCACGACTGAACCGCCGGGTGAAGCCCTGCTGCAGGTCCGAATCCTCGAACTCCAATGACAGAGAAGAACCTCCCGGAATCTTCTTCCCCTGAGCTGGTGGGACCAACCAGTTTGCCCAAACTACAAGCCAGGACTCCCTCCTCTGGTTCGAATTCGCTGTACAGAGCTACAGTGGGCTGGATAGCCAGGAAGGTCGGACCCTGCTTGGATTTTAAGGAGCCCACCTTTTATTCTTTGCTTTGCTCTGCTGCTGGTTTCTTCCCTGGGCAGTGCAGGACCCTCCAGTCTTCTTACTTCATGTCAGTGCGACAGTCGCGTCAGGAACCGTGAGCCTGCAGGAACTGCCAGGAACGTCTGCCTCAGCTACAGTTTCTTCTCCATTTAAAGGTACTGTGCAAATCCAGTTGTGCATTTCGTCCAGCCGCGGTGAAGGTGTGTGAAACCTTTTGCCAATCCAAGGGCTTGTTCTTCTCTACTCTTTAAACTAACTTTTCTGCCAACCAACTTCGTCCGTGTCAGAGCCTTCAGTCTTCTTCTCCTGGCGCAGAGGCAGCACAAACGCCTCCCTTCCCGTTAGGTCTTGGGGCCTGGAGATTACACCATCGCAGGCTTCCGCGACCTTTCGGGGAAAGAGGGTTAGGGTCCGTGGAATGGATAGGCTGAGGGTTTTAGGATCACCGGAAAGAGGTAGAGGAAGGAGTTGTGGATAGGAATGGGGGAATTAGGGGCCTGGGGTATGCTTTCAGGCGGGCTGGTGCCCCCCTGATGCTTGCCGACCGGAGCTCATCAGATACACGTCAGCTCAGGTTGCCGGTCAGGATTGCGAGCAGCGCTCGTGGGGCACGGCGCGCTCGTGGGGCACGGCTCGCGCGTGTGCGCGGTTCTCATGTGTCCTGCCGCCGGGGCCGCTGGGAAACGTAGTCTCTTGGCTGTTCTCCACCCCTGGCCACACGACCTGCTAAAGGGGTGGAGAACACGTCTTGAGAAGCCAGTTGGGCGCCGCAGAGGCCCCCTCCTCCCTCCACAACCCAACATAGGGGCCTTTTTCCCTGCCACCACCCCAACACTTGCCAGGGTCCTGACAGTCCGGAACTCTTGGCAAAGACTTAAATGTGAACTACCCTGAACTGTGTGATCTTGAGCAAAAGACTTTTGTCCTATTGACTTTGGCCCTAAGCCTATTTGATTTGATTCCATCACTGTAGTTCCTCTTTCTAGATTGCCCTGCTTACTTACCTCTTGGTGCTGCTCAATGTCTACCTAACTTTGTCTTTCCCTCCCTTTTAAATTACTAGAGTGCCATTTTGCTCCCACTTCATTTTGTGAGACTAAATTGTCTGGAAACTATTGGGAGTTGTGTGGTGTTATACAACTTATGTGTAAATAAATGTATATACTTTTACTCAAAAACCTTGAGTCAGTGTGTGTTTGAATCATAGTAATTGCTGTCCTTTGTGTAACTATTGATACTGCTCACTTGCTCTTGAGATAAGTCTTGCTGCTCAGCCATTGCTACCACTTTTGCTGTGTAGTACAGGCTTGTACCAAAGGTGAATTTGTACTGTCACATGTAGTCTTAATTGTGTGTGGTGTTCCCAAAGGGTACTGCATATAATTCTGCCTAACAAGGTGGTGGAAGGGAGCCTGAAAATGAGCTATGTGTCATCCGCATAGCACTAAAAGTTGGGGCAGAGAGCGGCAATGTGGTGAGCAAGAAGTGCCAGGTATTGGTTGAACAGCCAGGGAGAGAGGTTAGACCCCTAGGGAACACCAAAGGTAGAGATAGAGGAGAGGAAGGACCCAAGTTGGACTTGGGAGGATTGATCGGAGAGAAAAGAGGTCAGCCAAGCCAGGGCCTGATCAGTGATACCCAGGTTATCACGGAGACGGTTGAGCAGGATGGCATGGTTGACCGTGTCAAAGGCAGAAGTGAGATCAAGTAAAATGAGGACAAAGAGGGTATTGGAGTCAAGGTTTGAGAGCAGGTCTTCATAGATGTTCAGGAGAGCAGTTTCCTTTCTTCTGGCAGCTGTGAAGCCAGACTGATGGCCATGGAGACAACCAACTGATTCAGTGTGTAGATTAAGCTGGGAGATGGCCAGCTTTTCCAGGAGTTTGTCCAGGAAAGGAGTGATGGAGATTGGGCGGTAGTTAGCATGGCAGGAGGGTTCGGCTGAGGGTTTCATAAGAAGAGGGTGCACAAGGGAGTGCTTCAGGGGGAAGGGAAGACTCCTGTGTCGAGGGAGTGGTTGCAGATTTCAGCCAAAGCAAGAGCCAGGGTGTCAATGTGGTCCCAGATCAGACTTGTCTAGAAACCCTGTCGGGGGAGAACAGGGGAAAGGCAGAGAAGGAGGGAAGATGGAAGATGGAAGCACTTACCAAAGAAATAAACATAGAAAGAACTCCTGTTAGGTGACCACCGGATGCTCAGTATTACAGATCAGTCTAGGTACTTCCCAAAGAGTAACAGCAGGCAATTTGTGAGAGAAACCAGATATTAGCATTGAAACCAAAATTCCTCATTCCAAACTTCTCTCACTTGTGTCCAGTTGGCAGACAGTTTATGTTCTTATCACTTCCTCTAAAAGATTATCAGACTTAACCAAAAGTAGACAATTTGTTGTAACAATTACCTCTACTGCACTAAACTGTAGAACATACTGCCTTCTCCAAATCTTGGGCAGCAGAGATCTGAAAACACTCTTTCAACTAGCATAACATAGAAGATGACAGGCTTGAATTAATAGAGAGGAAGCAATAATGTTCTAATCCCTGCAACCTTAAAAACATCCTAATGTTATGGAGCCAAAATGGGGGTGAAGTGGCATAGTTTGGTCAACACAGACAGAGTTTGTTGGAGGGGTCGGATCTGGTAAAGGTGGAGTAAAGTTGTGGGTGCATGCACTTATTTGGGCCTAGGGCAGCAGAAAGCCTAAATACGCTACTGACCGCCAGTGGTGTGTGGGTGCTCTTGCAAGTTGTAATATGGCGATGATCCCGCAAGACACTGCAGTGGAAACTGTAAATCCGCCAAGGCGGAATTACCTCTGTATCACTGCCAGACTCATAATGAGTCTGAAAATAGGCAAGCGAAGGCCCCAGGACGGCAATTTCATCCATAGTAATTGCTGGTTGTTGCTGCCAAATGCAGCACCAAAATCCATAAATGCTATGTAGAGAAGAGGATGAACTATACAGGGTTTGATTTATTAAAAATTGCACTAACCATAAACTGTAATTAGTTCCCATCCCTGGGCGATAATCTGTTTGATGGTCATGTAGTAAATTGATTAAATCTGCCCATTTCGTAAGATCTTTTAATAATATATAAGCAAACATCTTGCTTTGTGTAGTAATGAAGATCTCTGGTACTCCAGGTAAGTTCTTAGGGTCTTTATTGTCCTTGTCCTGTACTCCTCAACAAGACACAGGGATGGTAGGGGACACAAAATCACAAGGGAAACACCGGGCTCACCCCCACACCCCCACACCCATCTTCTCTGCTCACAGCTTTCTCACTCTCTGACCAACTGTCACCCAGCAGAACACTTCCACCACAACATTCCACTAGCAGATGGCCTCACACACTGCTACTCTGTAAGCCAGATTACTACACCTCTCCCTCCCTAGGGAAACACAAAAGAATGACCAAGTGTTATGCTTGAGCTAAAACATGGCGCTGGTGCGCAGTGTATTCTGGGGGCACTCAGAGCCATAATGGATATTTACTCCATGCCTCAGTGAAAAGCTGTACTTACTTTGCTGAGAGCTGAATTTACTAGGCTGAAGAAAAAATGCTTTCCAACCTGGTATACAGTCAAGGACATTCTGCTGGGAAAGCTGGTTTTGTTATGTCTTGTTATGAGTTATGGGACTGTTTTCCGTGGCGTTTGTTCTTAGGAGAGAGAAGCGCTTTGCTCCAACGGTTGCCCATCAATGCGCAAGTGCATTGCCAGAAGGTTCGAGAAATTACCACCCCTTTTTGAGGAGTGCATATATGCGGAACCCCTCAACGGTCAGACGGGACAAGTACAAAGACCTCAGTTGGAAGGGGGACGCCTTTGTCCGGCATACCTGTGGGCTGTTGTGCTCTTGGCCTGGCTGTTATCGGGGTCTCCCAGCCGCTTCTGGAGAGATGAGGGATTCAGTTATGCCCACGGTGATGTATTTTCTTTGGAATTCTCTGTCTTTTCTGTGATTTATTTCTGTGTTATCACTTGTTGCTTCCAAGCTTTGAATAAATAGCCGTATAAGAGCTCATTATTTTCTAAGCGTGCGTGTGGTTGTAAGTCATTGTGTCGTCTACCTGCGTTTAAAGTATTGGCTCTGCAATTGCGCTGGTGATTAATGATTGTCCATGCACTCTGGGCGAGCAATACATTTTGGCGCTGTGAGCAGGGTATTTGTGATGAATTGTTCCAAATATTAAAGAATCTGTTTGAACGCAGATAGGCTTTGTTTACATTGCAAGCGAAAGTAATTTGGCAGCGAGTGTTGGACTGTGTTAATCTGTTTGGTTTGTTTTGGTGTCTGCGTGCCTGCGCGAGTGACTGCAGTGTGGAAAGAAAAAAATATATATATATATATATATATATATATATATATAAAGAGGTTTTGTACATTATTGCAATGATGAATAGTTTGTTCAGGAAAAAGAGCGTTCCCGCTGGTGGTGAATGTTCTGATGTTATCATTCCAGGCTGGGCTAAGAGCCCACATGATAAATTGGCCCAGGTGTGGGCATGCGGCGCAGGGCTAAGTGAAACATGGGATCAAGGATTGGGAGATGCTGATCCGTCTATGTAATGTTGTGCTTACAACAAGTTTCAGTGGAAAGGGGAAGGGAATGCACTGCGCTGTGTAGGTTGGGTTGGGTCCTCCTGCATGCCTATAGGAAAATACATCAAAGGAATTTGGAAATGAAAAGTGATATTTTGCGATTGGAAAGAGAGCTGGCTGCAGAAAAGCAGATTGCGTTAATGCAGCAGATTCAAATGAAACTTGTTAAAAAAAAAGCCGACACATACCAGGCCGTGGCCGAGAGGGCAGCAGTCAGAGTAGCCCGGTATAAGTATAGGAAAAGACGGGGAGGGGTCAACCAAAGAAAGGTGGCAGCTGTATTCGCTGGACTGGGATCCGGATAATTGGGATGGTGACATTTTTAACTCAACCAGTCCAGAGAGCAGTTCGGCAAATGAGTCAGATCCCAAAACGGAACTTAAGCAGAAGACAGTGGTGGCTAAACCAGTTAGAACACAGCGAACCGGGCCCCACCCGCAGAATCCTGCGGGCGGGCTTGTGGATTTAACCATGCTGGAGGATTACACCCAGCATGAGGTTGGGGAAATTATTACCCGTTTGAGGCAAAAATCAGGGGAACCTTTATTGACATGGATAGTGAGATTGCTAGATGGGGGCGCCGTGGGGTTGTTGGTAGATTCCACGGACTCACTGCGTTTTCTACCCTTGTCAACTGACACCAATGTACAGGAGGTCTTAAGGGCAGGGCCGCCCCCTGATGAGAATGGCCAAGATTCACAGGTGTCTTTGTTGCACCTAGCATCCCAAGCATGTAACCGTAAATACCCCATTACCACAGATTGGCCTAGCGAGGAAACAAAGTGGTATACTTTGAAAGAGGCAATTCAAAAGGTCAGAGAGCATGCTATGAAAGACGCAATTCACGTAGATGCTCCAAGACACATGGGGGCTGTGCCGCTCTCAGTTTCAACTAGAAATATGGTGATCAGAACTGCACCGCCTGCATACAAAAGTGTAATTATGACTTTGCTCGTAGGTATGACGGGCAAACCCACTGATGAGGTAGTGGATGCCATTCGGCAACTGGCAGATTTAGGGGAGTGGGACAAGAGTGATGACAAGCCACGGGAGAGAGAGGGGCGTAGTGAGAGAAGAACTGAAGGCAGGAGGCAAGATAGTAGAGACTCCCGTGTGTCCAGAAAGGACATGTTTTTGGCTTTGTTAAAAGATGGTGTGCCACGAGAAGAAATTGATGGCATTGAAACTAGGGTAATGTATGAATTATACAAAAAGAGAGGGCTTGCAGCCAAAGAGCGCTATAAACAGGTTAAGAAACAGGTAGTAACCAAGCCACGGGGAGACACCTCACCTTCCGCTCCTCCTGAGGAAGAACAAGAAGAAGGGTCTATGGGGACACCTTCCCCGTACCAGCCAACATACGCTGATTTGAGGAAGGTAGTGAGTGCAATGCTAGAGGCAGAGTCAAGTCACACTCATTCAAAATTTGACTAGGGTTACGGCCAAGCTCCGGCAGCGTCTGCTCGCATAAAAGTTGATAGGCGGTCCCATGCTAATGTTAAGATTTTTTGGGGGCCAGGAAATACGCAAGGGGTGCGAGCATTGATAGACACCGGGGCGGAGGCCTCTCTGATTCATGGGAATCCAGCACGATTCAAAGGCAGACAATTTACTATTACAGGTCTCGGGGGAAAGGAGACCCCCACAGTCCAAACTGAAGTGGAGATGAAAATAGGCAATTTGAATAGGCAGAAATACCAAGTGTTGATTGTCCCGATACCTGAGTACATAACTTGCTTTGACATTCTGGAAGGGTTGACTTTGGGACTGGGAGGTAAAACGTACCAGTTTGGGGTGAGTGCATTGACCTGCACACCCATTACCGTAGGCAAATTGAAGATGCCCCCAGTGCAAGTGCCTGTGGCAACCAAGCGGGTAGCAATGAAGCAATACCGCATTCCTGGGGGGCACAAGGACATTTCAGACACCATCAAAGAGTATGTAGAGGCGGGTGTGTTACGCCCTATCACTACCGCATGGAACAATCCTATCTGGCCTATCCAAAAAGGGGATGGGTCTTGGAGGATGACGGTGGATTACCGTGAGTTGAATAAACACACTCCTCCCTTAGTGCCCGCGGTCCCAGATGCCATTACCTTGATTGAGAATGTCCAAAAGTTTGAGGGGACTTGGTATGCAGTGGTAGATTTAGCCAATGCATTTTTCTCTGTGCCAATTGCTGAAGAGTGCCAAGAGCAGTTTGCATTTTCTTGGAGCGGGCGTCAGTACACCTTTACAAGGTTACCTATGGGGTACATTTATAGCCCGACTATCTGTCACCGGCTGGTGGCAGAGCACTTAGACAAGATACCGTGTAAACCTGACATACAAATCTCTCACTACATTGATGATATTTTGATTCAGGGAAAGGATGAGCGCAGTATGCAAAACCAGTTAGAAGTCATTATGGAAGGATTGAAGAAGGAAGGGTGGGAGATTAACCTGAATAAAATTCAAGGTCCAGCTGAAACAGTGATATTCCTAGGGATTCAGTGGCATAATGGGCATCGAGAAATGGTGCCGAAGACCCGACAGAAAATACTTGAGTTCACCACTCCAATGAACAAAAAGCAAGCTCGGCAGTTTATAGGGCTGTTTGGGTTTTGGAGACGGCACATTCCCCATTTAGGGCAGATACTGGCCCCCTTTACAAAGTGACACGAAAGAAATATGAGTTTCAGTGGGGGGGGAGCAGCAGAAAGCATTTGATTTGGAGAAAGACACCGTGCAGCAGGTGCTTGATCTATGGCCATTGAAGGAAGGCGAAGTGGAATTGAATGTGTCTGTACAAGACAATTATGCTAAAAGGAGTGGGTGGCAGGAACAGGACAGGAAACGTGTGCCATTGGGGTTCTGGAGTCGTAAGTTACCCGATGCTGGTAACTCATACACTCTGTTTGAGAAGCAGTTGCTGGCATGTTATTGGGCCCTTGTTGATACTGAGCAAATGACGGTGGGCCGTGATGTATTGATGAGGCCAGAAATACCGATTATGCAAAGGGTACTAATCTCTCCTAAAGCACATAGAATAGGACATGCTCAAGAAGCCAGCATAATTAAATGGAAATGGTACATTCAAGACAGAGCCAAATCAGGGAAGGGTGGAGTTGCAAAATTACATGAGCAAGTAGTCAACATACCGCCCTCAGATTACATACCACCGGAAGTGCCTGAAAAACGCGAGTCTCCCGTGAAATGGGGAGTACCTTATGGCGATTTGACCGTGGAGCAGACAGAGCATGCCTGGTTCACGGATGGCTCAGCCCGATATGTGGTAGCAGAGCGATACTGGAAAGCGGTGTTGTACAATCCCAAGACAAAAAAGATTTTGACAACGTCAGGGAAAGAGAAGAGCAGTCAGTTTGCAAAGCTTTACGCAGTTTACCAGGCATTGAAACAAGAGACCCCTGGTCGATGTCATTTGTACACGGATTCATAGTCAGTGGCGAATGGGTTGGCGATGTGGTTGCCAACCTGGCAAAAGAATGGGTGGAAGATTCATTCAAAAGAGTTGTGGGGAAAAGAACTGTGGCAAGATATTGCAGAAATGTTATCACAAAGTGAAGTCACTGTGTATCATATGGACGCTCATTGTGCTACAGACTCATTAGAATGTTGGTTTAATTCTGTTGCAGATGAACAAACCAAGATTTCATCTGTGGATGCGGAGGCTCAGGAAGACGATTTGGAGGGTTTGGCAAAGTGGGCTCACCAGAAATGTGGGCACCTTGGAGAAAAGGCTACTATCAGGTGGGCACAAGCTCAAGGAATCAGTATTCCTTTAGAAGTAGTGAAAACGATAATTTTGCAATGTCCAGTGTGCCAACACCAACAGCATAGGCCTATCCCTCAGATTGTTCGGAGTACATTGCGAAGAGGAAAATTACCAGGTCAAATTTGGCAGATTGATTATATCAGTCCCCTGCCAATCAGTAAAGGTTGTCACTATGCATGCACTATTGTGGATACATACTCAGGATACCTGATGGTTTTGCCGTGCAAGCATGCCACACAACTGAACACCATCAGGTTGTTAGATCAGATCATACTGCATTACGGAGTGCCTTTGCAGATTCAAAGTGACAATGGGTCACACTTCAAAGGCAAATTGATTCAGGAATATTGTCAGGAAAAGAGCATTGAATGGCTCTACCATGTGCCTTATTACCCTGCCGCTTCAGGACTGATTGAACAAATGGTTTGTTGAAAGAACAGCTGCGCAAATCTGGAGATGGCAATTTGGCAGGCTGGCGTGATCGTGTGTTTGATGTGGTGCAAGTGCTAAACAATAGGCCTGTGAATGAGCATGAAACTCCTTTGATGCAGCTAATGACTCCTGCTTTACAGATTCAACCCAAATCAGTCAGAGAAACACTATTGTACTGGGAAATTACCCCAGGTTCTTTAGCTCCCTATCGGGCGACTCCAGAGTCAGCAGGGGTAGACTTGCATTCCCATGAGAAAATCAGATTAGACCCAAGAGGGATTGTCGTAATTGAAACAGGGATTGGAGTACAAATTCCCCCAGAGCATATGGGATGGATTGCCCCTAGATCTGGCCTAGCATTGAAGGGAGTTCAAGTGTTGGGAGGGGTAATTGATGCCGATTACCAAGGTGAGATCAAAGTTATCCTGATGAATAGTGGGGACCAATTGTTACCGATCCACAAGGGCGATCGGGTGGCCCAACTAATTATTATTCCCCGTTAAGTTGTCCATGGTTAAGAAGGGGGAGCCTCCTATAGTGTTAACTACCAGTGGGGATCATGGTTTTGGCTCTTCAGACAGTATGGTCCTGGGTGCGAAGGTGTGGGTGGAAAGGCCAAGTGGCCCACCAGTACCCGCAGATGTCATTGCATCAGGCAAAGACCAAGTAGTTTTAGTAATGGAGCCCGGTAGAAAGAAATGGCAATATGTGCCCGCAGACAAATGTTACCTAAGAGAGTGATTTACAACACTGATATCTCTTTCTGGGTTTGCCTTGTAGATCCTGTGTCTGACTGGTGTAATGGTGGGACTAAATGGACTCCGTTCGGGAGAGTCAAACGGCATGCTGCTACCAATGAAAAATGTCACATCTGTGCCAACGATCAAGGAGAAACTGATAATGATGAGTAATGATGTCCAAAAGCAGCCCTATGCCGATGCCGAAAAGCCAGCCAAACCGAAGACATGGATTCGTGAAATGCGGCAAACACGTCAGGCGCAAGTGAAAACAACATTGATGCCAGTTATGCGAAAGGCATCTTCAGGACGGCGAAAACATTCTCCAATGATCACCCAAACGGAGAATATGTGGACATACCTGGCACAACAGGTGCCCAACATTACGAACTTTTGCCTTACTGACGTGCCCAATGCTGATGCCTTACTGACTACGTGCTTAGTAGCAGTGCCGACACCAGTTCCGGTTCTAAAGCATATTTTCGGCATCACGCACAATGATTCTTTGGTTCAAGATTCCGATATCAGGCAATCTTTTTCCGTCTAGGAGTACTGCAGGTTTTGCCAGGAAACAGATTGCAAATGGAGAAATTTGACACGTATTATAACCTATAATATAACTCAAGGTGATGTGTGTTACCTTATGACATGCAATGCAAAAGAAATTGGCAAATGCCAACAGCTCAATTTAACCAAACAGCAAAATCAAACTGTGTTCGAGAAACGATTGTGTTCACGAATTCCACGCACATGTACCAGTGTGAATAACACTATGTCTTGTAATCATACAGTGATATCTGCCAGTCATCTGAATCATGTGAAACTTCCAACAGGATGGCTCTTTTCATGTGGCAACAACACATACACTTATATTCCAGCTAACATTTCCGGAGGTTCGTGTGCCTTAACTCGATTAGGACTAATGATGTTCCCTTTACACCCAGCGATATCTCGAGGCAAAAGGTCAACTTTTGAGTCTGTGGGTCTATCCCCCGATTGTGATTCACGTGTGCATTTTCTATCAGAAGCTGAGGTTCTAGCATTAACCCTTTCATTAGTGGGAGTTTGGGGTTTAGCTGCTCAGGTTTACAAATCTTTGATCAAATTAGCATGTTTAGTAGTCAAAGGACTCAATCATACTTCTCAAGCATTAGAAGAGTTACTCCTTGATAGCAAGGTTATTAGAAAAGCAACTTTGCAAAACAGGGCTGCTGTTAATTATCTATTGCTAAAGCATAATTTAGGTTGTAACGCAGTTGAAGGTATGTGTTGTTTCAATCTAAGTGACCATTCACGATCCATTGAAAGTCATATTCGAGGTTTGAGGGATCTCATTTCTCAAGTGTCCCAAGATCATACTGGGAATTGGTGGGATTGGTTATTTTCATGGATTCCTAATATTGGGGGTACACTGCGTTACGCGTTTGCTTGTATTTGCATTATATTAGCTATCATAATAGCTTGTTGTTGTTGTATTCAATGCATTCCCAACTTAGTTTTAATATTTCGTCGGTTTCAGAGACTGGCTCCTCTGCCACTGGGCTATGGAAGATAAATATCCAAGGGTGGAATTGTTATGCTTGAGCTAAAACATGATGCTGGTGCGCAGTGTATTCTGGGGGCACTCAGAGCCATAATGGATATTTACTCCATGCCTCAGTGAAAAGCTGTACTTACTTTGCTGAGAGCTGCATTTACTTTGCTGAAGAAAACATGCTTTCCAAACCTGGTATGCAGTCAAGGACATTCTGCTGGGAAAGCTGGTTTTGTTATGTCTTGTTATGAGTTATGGGACTGTCTTCCGTGGCGTTTGTTCTTAGGAGAGGGAAGCGCTTTGCTCCTTGAGGTTACTGTTGGTTGACCAAGCTGGCAACCAACGGTTGCCCATCAATACGCAAGTGCATTGCCAGAAGGTTCGAGAAATTACCACCCCTTTTTGAGGAGTGCATATATGAGGAACCCCTCAATGTTCAGATGGGACAAGTACAAAGACCTCTGTCGGAAGGGGGACGCCTTTGTCCGGCATACCTGTGGGCTGTTGTGCTCTCTGCCTGGCTGTTATCGGGGTCTTCCAGCCGCTTCTGGCGAGATGAGGGATTCAGTTACGTCCACGGTGATGTATTTTCTTTGGAATTCTCTGTCTTTTCTGTAATTTATTTCTGTGTTATCACTTGTTGCTTCCAAACTTTGAATAAATAGCTGTATAAGTGCTCATTATTTTCTAAGCGTGCGTGTGGTTGTAAGTCATTGCGTCGTCTACCTGCATTTAAAGTGTTGGCTCTGCAATTGCGCTGGTGATTAATGACTGTCCGTACACTCTGGGCGAGCAATACACCAAGGTAACGTGACCAGCACCAAACCTCAAACATCCAACACAACACAATACCAGAAACTCCGCTACACAGCAGCCACCTATGTACAGAACCCCTGGCAATAATAGGAACCACACAAAAGGAAACCATTCACAAGGCAAACCCGACCAAGTAGAAAATGTCAACGGCACGCTAACCGCACAACACAACTCAAAATCCCTCAGTTAACACCTCGAGGCCTCAAAAATAATAAACAGGGCACTTACGCCTGTCCTGAGCTTCCCCTCAGGACCTAGGGCTGCCACCCTTAGCCACGCTATTGTTAGATAACTCTAACACAACTACCTAACCAAACTTACCCTCCAATGCACTTAACACCTTCCACTCCGGTCTGCCACCACGAAGTATCAGAGCTGCCCCTCTGAGCACAAACCAACCGCCCCCTAAGGGAGCAACAACAAATGCCCAACACCAACCGAGGGACCCACGCAGCACAACCCTGACCGCAGTAAAAAGGAGAAATGCGTCCACAATACTGCTCCACTACCACAAAGCCGTTGGCCATTCCTCTTGCTAACATTACCCAATTCTAAACAACCAATGACAACCCAATTTACCAAACTCGGAATCAGTAGGTACACTGGCAAAGTTAAAACCCCAAACCCTATAGTGACCTACCTAGGGCCTTAGACCAAGCACTATGGACGACATGAAAAATTCAACACAACTCAGGCATAGCGACCAGACTGAAGTTAAAACAACCGCTATAAAATACACTGCAGCAAAACAGCTGCCCTGAGAACAACACCCAGCTAAAAGTGACCTACCCTGATGACACATCAAGCACTAATGACCACAACACCCACGTCTATAGTGACCCACCCTGACAACACATCAGGCACTAATGACCACGACACCTTAACCACTATATCAACTGCAACCACACACTCAAGAATAGTGCACAACTGGGACCAAAACACTATAGTGACCTACCCTGGGACCAAACCAGGCACCATGAAACCACCAGCGCTAGACCAGGCACTACAATATAACAACGGAATGAGAACAGGTACACCGAACACTCTACACACACACATGGGAATGAATCCAACCCATGACCATATACACCGACCTACCCAGTATCAAAACTGGGCACCACGGAAAAACAACAACACCTGCTGTCAACTAGCTCACGCGCACTCTCACACACAGACATGGAGAACTGCTCCGGCACACACCCCATAAAAAATGTGACCACAGGTGCACCAAACTACTTGCATGCCCCCATTCACTACACTCACACTCCGAACACTGATAACACTAAACATGCAACAGTATGACATGGCGATAACATATCATAATAACATGGAAGTTGATTGCAAACACCATGAAAAGCACATGTTCAAAGCTGAAAACATTGCATAATACATGTGAAGAAATTAGATGATGACCCCCAGCACCGCCCACAGATGCAAACCGGCCTGAACTCCTGGCCACCAAACAATGTCAATGTTGCATGAAAGTCAGTGTTTCAAATGACGAAGGTCACATTAATTCATTTTCGTATTTTCTTCCATAAATAAGTTCAAACCCCAATCCACACTCCTTGGGGTTACCATTACTCAGAAACTACGTTCCACCCCACAGATAAAACACAGCAATGGCATTTGTCATTCGCATTTGCAGTATTAATTACATTACAACCCCCACCCGGGAGATGAAAGAAGAAAAACACCAAACCCACCCACAGGGTTCTATTCTCCCACGAAAGGCCACAACACTTGACACCACAAGGAAACGGACAACGGCCTTCAACTTTAGAGGTACCCCCCCCATGACTTAATTAAGGGCACTAGGTACCTGCCAAAAAAAACATGGGCCACTACATGTAACTGCACCCATACCACTCACACGGCCCAATACACTAACCTGACAGAAAGTCCCAAGGCCTCGCTCAAAACCAGGCAGGATCCATAACTATCGTGTCCAGCCACGAAATCGGCAAAAGTTGCATGGAAATGCACCAAAAAGGCTTGATTGGCTGTGATGGTGAACTGGCACAGAGCCAGCATCCACTGCTATGAAACGATCTGTCTCCGGTGTGTTCACAGGCAATGACAACATGCCAAGAAGGAGGCTTGAAACGCAGGAATAGGAAAAAAAAAAAAACGACCACTGCTCACGTGACCTGTTGAAAAGGCCACTCCTAGCCCGTGACATCACCAGTAGGCCAGAGTCATTGGCCCAGAAGGATCACCGGGGCTGCTCCAAGCTCCTCCCAGGCACCTCTCACCAGGAAGAGAATTCCGTCACCAGGCCAACAGTCTAATGGCCGGAACTCTCTCCTGCAGAGCGCCGCTGTAGGTTGGAGAAATGCTCTCACCGGCTACCTCGCACTTTTCTGCTGGCCTGCACCAGGAAGAAGGACAGCTCCACCTACCGGCGACAACCTTGCAGCTTTCCACCAGCCAGCAACGGAAAACAGGACAGCTCGCCTACCGGCAACAACCTAGCACTTTTCCGCCAGCCGGCAACGGGAAACAGGACCACTCCCCTACCGGCGACAAGGAAGGCACAATGTCCCTGCTCGCGCTGTGCAATCCAAGTCATATTACGCTCTCCCATCGGGCGGCGAACATCCGTTCCTGAAGGCCGCAGAGATGCTAAATAGTGGCCCACACAGGGGCACCAACAGCTGCAGCTCTGACACCTCTCCAGAAACCTTTGGACCCGACATTGTTGGCGTACTTTGGAGGCCGCCCTCAAGTCCTCCAGGCCCCGCAGCGTCGGCATCAAGGGATAGGCCTCCCAGACTCCATCTGGCCAAAGGCCCAACGCTGCCTCCACTGCAATACGAGGCACCCATGACACAAGCCTCAACAGGACCAAAATGCAGGAGCATCGAACTCCACTGGATGGGCCAACAGGACCCAGACCCTCCTGGGTGTGGGGGGACATCACGGGGGCGGTGTTCCAGGAGTGCTGCACCCCCCCAACCCCCAGCAGCGCCAACATGAAGGCAATCCACCTAACATCCCATCCTCGTCGCCAGTGTAGTAATGAAGACCTCGGTACTCCAGGTAAGTTCTTAGGGTCTTCATTGTCCTTGTCCTGTACTCCTCAACAAGACACGGGAATGGTAGGGGACACAAGATCACAAGGAAAACACCGGGCTCACCCCCACACCCATCTTCTCTGCTCACAGCTTTCTCTCTCTGACCAACCGTCACCCAGCAGAACACTTCCACCACAACATTCCACTAGCAGATGACCTCACACACTGCTACTCTGTATGCCAGATTACTACACCTTGCACATCCAGCATGGCCAGAAGTCTATAATTCGAAGGATCAGCCCGCGGCCCTGTTCATGAACAGGGATCTATAAAGATTTTCTCCAAGAATCAGTAATACAAAGTTTACTGAAGATCTTTTTAATCAGAACATGAAGTAAACAAACGTACATTTCAGAATCCTTTTTAAGGGTGATATTAGCAAGCCCGTCAGGGCCATGTGCTCTTGAAGATTTGAGAGGGATGATCAATTCATAAATGCCCTTCTCATTCAGAGTACAATTATAAGATACAGAAGGGAAAGCCAAAAGTTCAACTGCCATACTGTGATGATTATCGTTACCATAAAGGGTCTGAATATGCAGGATGCAGGTAATTTTAGATATAGGATTAAGTTCATATTTCCCTTAAATTTATTTTGTGGATACCAACATTTCATGCTGTCATTGATAAGCAAGGTCTGAAAAATGAAAAGCCATCTAGCAGAAACAGCAGATCAGTTATATTTATGCAGCCAATTCCTATATGTGGCTTTAAGGTTTTTAGTGGTCAACTGACGTGCAGTAGGTTCCAAAGCTATATTTTTCTGTATGTCTCTTAGTAAGCACTGCAGCATTGGCTTACAGGTGGCAAAGATGGATTTATGAAGTTTAAATGTATTAGTTGAAAATGTCCATGTCTCACCAAAATGATTAGCGGCAGCTGATTATTTATCAGAAATTATATCAACTCCAGGCAAATAAGCGAAGCCTGCAGTTCTTATTTACAGTGGGCCTCATTAGGAGAATGGTGGTGCAGTAAAAAATTGCAGTAACATGGCTGTATTTCTGTTACCGCTGCATTACTGTGCTGCTGTACTTTTGGTTTGGTGGTAAACTGGAGGAGAAACCTCCAGCAAAATGCTGAAGGCAAATCTGCCACCTTACTATCAAAAATCAACAAAATCGTCAGAATTACCACTGGCAGTAATTTCACCAAAATCCCCACATAGTCCTGTGGACATTACAGCACCATACCACCACTTGTAATCCTGTGGTAAATATGCAGAAGTGCAGTTGCTTAAGTGAGTTGCTGTCTCGCTGTCTGTGGTCATGTGTTTGGACCTGGATTTGGACTTGGAACTTTTGCATCGCTGAAGGATCGTGATTGGACTGGTACGAGTAGACCTTACTTAGCGGGAACGTTATGGTTTATCAACGGTGAACGGCCACTAGGAACCGCTAGGAACCACCTCCCAACTGAAGTACTCACCTGGATTTTTCTTTTTCTTTTCTCCTTAGCGCTTGCTATGCCTATACTCCCAGAATCGCACATTACTCACTGTGCACATGCATCTGCACAAGTGCAGTTGCTTAAGTGAGTTGCTGTCTCGCTGTCACGCGTGAGAGCGAGAGGCGGAGGTAGAGGTACATGCTAATATTTATTCTTAGTTGTTCTGGTTTCATATATCTGTGCGACTACCTTATTTTATTGTACCATCTGTTTTTTCAAATCATGTCAACTAATGTAAATACCGTAAAATCTGCATGCCTGCGACCATGGCACCTGAGGCCGGGGCAATTGTGGATGGTCCCCTGATAAAAAAGAACGCGCATGCCTCAATGTATAAAACACACGTGTCCAAAAAACAGCAATGCACGCTATTATCGGCTGATATAAGATCCTTTTGTACAACTAATCTTAAAGAAAGCACACAGGTTGCTGGAGGCCATATTGAAATGGGCACTGACACCGTGACGGATGTTATAACATCGGGTGCCGACTCCAATGGGGAACTGGCAGCAATAGTGTGCAATCCGGTAGTACAAGATGCCTCTAACCTACAAAGATGCCCAGAAATATCCGATTCCGTTCTGGAATCGGCATGCTTTTGTGGCGAAGTCGCTTCAATGCAGGGAATACAGCTGAATGAAATTACGCAGGTAGATTTTTATCCTCATAGTGATTTGTTGACTAAACCCCCTCCAGTATGTTCAGTTCAAGCCCAACATAAGCTTCGCAAAGCCTACGATTTGTTAACAATAGGAGGCGATACTGATGATGATGCAATTGATTTTATGAACACACCCAACAATACATGTATCGATTCTGATGACATTATGTACATATGTTCGAACACAGACGATTTGATCCAACTACACGAAGAGTCAAGTGCTCGTACCCTGATGGCCTCTGAGAATAATAGAGTCTCAAATCAGAATAATGAAATCCCTAGGGTTGCGCTCGATCTTTCAAAATCGCCAGTTATGTTTGATAAATCTGACATCCAATCGCTGAACAATTCAGTCTTCTTTATAGCCCTGACGCCTCGCCGCTCGAAGTTCACTGAACTGGCGGGAGACCGCCAATTCTTTATTAAGGGCAGTCATCTCCAGCAATTTTCTTTTCCCCGAGGCCTCAGCACTCAATAATACGCTTAGTGCAATGAACACTGCTCTTCTTACAGTGGCTCGATTATATGTAGTGCTGGAGCAATACAATCTGACCTTATTTTGAAGGAAAGTCTATTAACAAAGTCCATGCGTGAAGTGCAAAATCAATCTTATCGCTGACAACACTGATGTCTCAAAGGACACAGTTAAACACAGCTTGTACTAATATAAGTTCAGAGGAAATGGCACATAAAGATGATGCTAGTAACAAACAATAGTCGGCTAAAGTAATCAACTTCGATCTGGTGCAAGCAGTAGAGAGTATTAAGATACCAGCAGGAAACGATGGCCATGTAAAATTCTTTTAAGGAGCTATCGGTAGCACCAAATGTAGTGCATACGGTGGGAGCTATCTCAGTACCTAGTGATGTTGATACGACTCAGAATCAAAATTAATTTAATATGTTTGCAAAGCCTTCACTCTCCCAGTTCAGCCATATGAGAAACCTTTTTAAGGAAGTGAAGAGGAAAATATTAGTCGCCATAAAATCTCAACTTGGTTCACAAAAATCTAAAACAAGGCGGTTTATCAAATTATTGACCAATCCTGCTACACTGAAAATATCAGAGAATCTAGCGCCGCTGAGCAGACAGATCCAATTTGATTGGCAAGTTAAGACTGCTCGTAGTGCAGCAGCTGATTATCAACTGTTGAATGATTTGGTCGATATGGTGGACTGTGATAAAGTGCCCAACCAGTCGATATTACAAGCCCCTGAATGCCAATTTTCACACCCTGAAGCCATATCATCAGAGGCTTTGACAATTCCAAATATTCAGCAATTCAGAGAAGAAATAAAAAATGCAATTGCTCAATATATAGGTGATGCTCGGGCAGCGAGCCACCCAAACTCTGAAAATCCCTCACCGAGGGCACCAGCTTTACTTTTAGCTCCCCTTTGAAAAGGGCCTGCCCATTTACAACCAGGAATTAATCAAACAAACAACTTTTCAAACACAATCAATGAATTTATACATGATCTAGATTTGACAGAGGCAAGACTATTTAGAAAATCAGGAGTCATTGCAAATATATTATGGCAAGCTAGAACACCTTTATTTAATTTAGGATTCGTATTGTCTCAAGATACTCTAGTAAACAATCAAGATGATTTCCATCAAAACAAGAGTAAAAAAACATGAGAATTTATAACACGTCAAATCATTCCCAGAACATATCTTATGACAATAGTAAATCAGGATCGTGGACACAACGTGCTCATGTTAGAAGACGATAGCAATGTTTGCCTAATGAATGTGTGACCCTGGTCTCCTGGAATAGAAGAGGTCACAGGCACTTTATTAATTCTAAAGATGATGAGCTGAGTGCTTGTGACATCATTGTGTTACAGGAAAGATGGCTGACTGATGCCCCGATATGAGATACATTTGACATCTTCACAGTTCCTGCGATATGCAATAAAATAGGTCGACCTATGGCGGGTCTATTGATAGCCATCAGGAAATCAATGAACTTCAAGAGCAAGGTCTATACCTCTACTACTCCTTATATTCAGATGATTAAACTTCAAAGAAATAAGCTGGCATTTATTATCGTAAATCTATATTGGTGCCAAACACATTTATCATTGAATGTTTTTTTTTTAACATCTGTGCTCTATGCTTGATGATATCAATGATATTGGATTTGACCATCAGCCATACCTTAATCATGGGAGACTTAAATCTTAATTTAATGTCGTCAGACAAATCCCAGATAACAGCTGATGAGCTTCAATGGAATGGAAGAAGTTAATGGCAAACAGTAACTATGTGATGTTAAATGGAGCCATTAAAGGGGATATACCCCGAACACAATCTGGCATGGGGGCTTGCAAGAAGCTAACCTTGATTATATTTACAGTGATTCTAAATGCCTAAATATAGCCACATCACTATTGATTAAAGCGTCTGAACACAGTGACCACAAACAACTGTGCCTATCGTGGATGTGGCCTTCATGTTAAACAATGATTTCCAGGAATAAGGATCTTGCACAGACTGCGGTAAATAACTCGGGGACCCGTATAATATGGACTAAACTGTTCCAATTTGAACAAATACTTGTTGACAATAAGATTAGACCGAATCACCTAGAAGCAGGTTGTTATACCGTTTCAATGCAAAAGATTGCACAGAAAAGATTACGTGATGGACAGTGCAGTCATAGGCATCTACATGCCTTCAACCTCGAGTTGAAACATAAAAATGCCGCCTTAAGGCAAAATATAAGAAATTTAAAATATGTCTCCACTATTAGCAGAAACAGGCAGATAAAAGATCTTAAAGCGCTATATAAAAAATGGTTAAGGGGCCGTAAGACCATCAGATACCAAAAAGATGGTGAGCTAATGATGTCCCAGATTAAGTCAAAATCAACACAGGGAATATGGGCCCTACTGAATGAAGCAGTATATAAAACCCAAGCTTCTGTTCAGATAAACTCCATAACTGACCAAAACTGGAGTGATTATTTTGGCACACTCTATCGAACCCCCTTTCCTGGATGCGACATTAAATTTGACGCGTCACATCCTGATCATAACTTTTACTTTGATAAAGAAGATATAAAGGATTGTATATCTAAACTTAGCAGATCAAGAGCGGCAGGGCCTTATGGCCTTCATAATTGCACAATGAAACAAAATCCACAGGCCTGGGCTTCAATTTTATACCAAATTTTCATGCAAATCCTGAGAACTGGTTCTATCCCCCTCTCTTGGAAAAAATCTTTCATTTTGCCTATTTTCAAAAAGGGGAATAGAACAGATCCTAAATCATACCGGCCAATCACCTTGTTAAGATTGTCCTGGCAAGATATTTGTGCGGCTGGTGCTGGTGGAATTAAATAAATTGCTAACTATTTCAAATTTGAGACATCCTTTCCAGACAGGGTTTATCCCCGGTCTGGGGACAGCTATCGATCTACTCACTTTAAATTCCATCATCCATGATGAAAGTCAGCGAAAACAACCGATATATACAGCCTTCATAGACTTCCGAACATCGTTCGACTCTGTTCCATGTGAGCTGCTATTCAAGAAACTAATACATCCTAAATGTCCATGGTTTATACTGAAATGGTTGTACGAATTCCATTCAGATACATCCATTCAAGTTCACTTGAGTCGGGAGGGTCTTCTATCCGACACAATAAAGACTGACCGGGGGCTGAAGCACAGGTGATTGTTAGCCTCAGCATTATTTAAACTTCTTTATTGCGTATGTAAGTGACAGCTTTGAAGGTTTGGAAGTTGAAGCACCCAGACTCAAGGGTATACCCATTCATTTATTGTTGTATGTGGACGATATGATTTTAATATCAAAAACTCCACAAGGGTTAAGAACAATGCTAAAAGCATTAGAGAGCTATGCTAAAAAAGAACGATATTACTATAAACACAATGAAAACCCAAGTTGTACAATTTGGGAACAGGAAGCAAAGAACTAAGTGTCACACATGGACCCTACAAAAGACTAACCTACAGATAGTCACGAGTTATACTTATCTAGGAGTGTCTATTAACAATCATCCGCAAGATCTTCCATATGAAGATAGTTTAAAAAATAATTTGATTTTAGCATTATCTCAAACTAAAGTGATTAGAGACAAGTACTGCAAATTTTCCATCAGCCCAATAATTATGTATTATAAGCAAAAAATTGCTCCTGTCGTCCTGTATGGTTCGGAAACTAAAGGTTGGAGTTGAGCTGATATAAAGTAGAAAACAAATGTGGTTTACATTTTTGGCCTCTGCTAAAAGAGCTTTATGAACTTTAAGTTTCAGATATTGAGTAGTATGATAATTATTCTATTTAACAAAATGGATTTGGTGTTAGAAAAAATGTATGTGGTTTTCTTAGCTTGTTTGATTCGTTTTAATTTTATATAATTGATTGTATTCTAGATTGTATTATTACGTTATTTATACATTGAAAGGTTGATCTTTATTCAGCCGTAACAACGCTCATAACATTTAAAATAAATAAAAAATATGCAGGACCAATTAATGGTAACAGACTGCCGAAATACTGCCAAACTTGTATTGATGCCCATAGTCATTTAATCTCTCGATATTTGCTTTGCGCCAAATAATTCTATTACGAGATTTTAAAAAAATATATTTACCCTGTAAGTAGTTTCTTTTCCATTTGCATACAGAACTGAGAACTACCAAACATATCTGCGCTTGATCACTGACATCATTGTGGCAAATTGCAAAATTGCTGATCAAGTATCGTCCCCACAAAAGATGTAATTGATTGCACTGCAGGTGCTGCCATTTTTCCAGGTAGATGGATATAATTTAGGACTCTCACATTTTTGCTCTGACAATATGAAGACCCAAACTATGGATAAAACACAACAATTTTTACCCTTGGTCCCTTCGGAACGATAGCTTAGAAGAGATAATTACCTTGGAATGCTCCTCATTTGTCAGGGCAATGCTACAATAATAAAGTCATCACATACCAAAACACAACCCACATCAATTCTCCTAGAACACGAATAGATCATAATCGTGTAATTTAATAAATGACTGTTGTACATGCAAAATATTAGAAAGTCCTCTGGTGTTCCAAAACACCAGGCTAACACCGGAATAGATGTTAGGGAATTGACTGTTCCCAGAATGTAATGCTACAGCGAGCCACCCCATGATTGGTTGCACTCTTTATCCTCTCAGGAAGATTTCCCAAGGTTGCTAATTGTATTGTGGGTCTTTTATTGTTACACTCCACCTTTCAATTTGGCTGTGGCATAATATGCTCAAATCTCTTTGTCTTCCTGTCTAGACTTCAACCTCCAAAATTATAACCCATCTTTAATGTGGGGTGTAATCAAAGGCCCCCAAACTAACAGAACTGAAGGGCCATGTGAAAAAGCCCTACCCGTCGTCATTACCAAAGGGAAAGCAGCATTTTAATTCACAAAGGCAAAAGAAATTCAAAGGTCCCTTTCACATGACAAAGGGGATTTTTAAACACTGACACCAAAACAGCTTTGCAAGGGTGTCTTTCTGCAGTGGAAATCCAGAGAAAGCTAAAACAAAAATGCAATCCAAGTACAGACTGGAAAAGCACATCACATTACTGGCTGAGAAATAAATGCAGCATTTTCATTGAAACTGCCACCGATCAAAAGCTGGTGCACTGTGACAATTCAGACTCACTTTTCAGCAGTCAAACGAACAACAGATATTTAAAAGTGTATTTTATTAATGACAGAATGAAACAGCCCTGTACTTTCAGCACAAAAGCAAAGTGGACCCTGAAACACACTGTATGTCAAGGAATCGAGACTGATGTGGAGAAAATGCAATATGTGGGTTCCTTCCAGCCAAGGACAAATGGTGGCCAACTTGGCAAAATTCACAAAAGAGTTCCCTACTGAAAGCCTGGCTTGCATCCCAAATGTTTAAAACTGCAATAAAATGTGGCTCGGTGGGTGTCAAAAACCAAGTTTCCCTACACCTGCTGTCTCTAAGGGCAGTTCTATGCAGGCCAAATGCTCTGGCTGGTGCATGTCTAGAATGTAGGTGGGAGGTGTGAACACAAGGGCTATAATCAAGGTTGAACTCTGGAAAGGGAAAATGCAGGAAAATAGAAGCTTTTCAGATCAAAAGGTGGTCCCCTTCAGATAAGAAGACAGGATGCCATATGTCTGCAGTGGGGGGGGGGTTTCAGTGTAGCAAAAGCATCCCGCATTTACGATCTGCACCCTACAACTTAAACAACAAAGAGACTTATAAAAACACTGGCCCGGAGAGTCAAATGGCATGGAGGAAGCAGATCTCCAATTTACATATCCCAAAGATGTAGTATTAATTTAAAAGGACTATTAGAACTTCTGCCTTTTTCTCAGCAACCACAAGTCGTCCTGGGTACATGTATGTTTCATGTTTTAGATCATTTCCAGGTGATTTTGGTGATACCAATTTCATCCACCTGCGACTCAGGGAACTTTAATGTCCATCTAAAATGGGTTTCTGGCTGATCTGAAAATGTCCAGAATTTAAGGGTTGGCGAACTGGAAGGTAAAATAAGGAATATGGCTAATAAAATTACATGTTCCTAACTATCATGCTTTTTGTAAAAATGACAGGAAAATGCCAAATGGCCGTGTAACATGGGGCAGACCTGACCGTTGTTTTCTTAAATTCCCCATGATTAGCTAAAGCAGAATATTTATATTTTATGGCAGTTTAGTAAATCACAAAGTTTTGACACATAACTCGTTTTTGACAAAGATTTGACATGAGAAGATATGGGGATTGCTTATGGGAATTGCCATATCTCTGCTCCAGACTCCTAAACCAATCCATAGAGATGGGCTCCATTTTGAAGGAGAGAGAACAGTAACTGCCCAATCCTATTTGCGCAAACTCTTGCAGGTTACTCCCCAAGATTGTAAACTTGATGGTGTCATCATTGCTATATAAGGTGGATGCACTATGAGGAAGGGAGAGAGCTGTTGAAACTTACCATCTGACAGCCACAAGGAATCACCAAATAGATTGCATCTGGGTGGAGCTGTCTATTGCTAGGGAGGCCTACAAAAAGCTGACTGGTGTTTATGGTGAAGAGCTGGGGATCATCCTTGAGAGTAGAGTGACCAGACCCCTGCCCTGTGCTTCCAGGGGGTCATGACATGCAGCTGGCTTTCCTGAAATTTAAACAGATGTTTCATACAAGTAGAATTGAACACTTTGCAACCAAAAAGGAGGGGGGGACCTGCGGGCCTTAAATCCTTTCCCTTTATAGCGGTAAGAGGGGTGGGCAAAACTGTTTAGATCCTTAGCCTATTTAACTAAAAAAATATTAATTTAATGAATTCCCTTTGGCAAAACACCACAGGGTAATTTTTCTTAAAATTTGAAATTAACAAAGCTCATTCCCGGTGTGCGCTGAAAACTATTGACTGTAATTGAACTGGGCAATCTTTCTGTCAAACTGTCCCAACACAGACCAAAGTAAGGGGGGTCTGAAAGACAACCTGCTAAATCACCCTGTGTTTATTTTAAAGCGAGGGTGTGGGTGGAATATTAATTACCATTTGCATTTGCACAAATTTGTAAAACTAAACTGCTATCCTTTTAAACGCGCATGAAAATCGAAATGGCACAGCCAGTGGCCCAGATAAGGTGCGTATTGTGCCTTTTTACGCATCTAATTATTGCAAATACGGAGCATTTCATTTTCCACTGCGTATTGGTAACGGAAGGTTTTCACATGATTTATTCATTAAAAAAAGATACCTCTTTCCTCCACTAGATGGCCATACTGTCTGCATCATTAAACTCTACAGCACCACACGCAAGTTTCCTTTCGAGTGGCTGGCTTGGTATGGGAGCACAGGGCCTTCCCAGGGACGTCATGAGGAGGAAATGGGGCGCAAACTGCCCCGAGCCAGGCGTGCCAGTCAGCTACAGTCGGATGCCACAGTGACTGACAGCCCACATTATGTCACTTGGCTCATTGAATGAATTACATACCATACATCTTTTTTGGGGGGTTTTCATACATCTATAACGCATCTGCCACAGAGCCACTGCTCAATTTTCGATTCGGAATAGGACACAAACGGTGTCCAAGGCAGATCTAGCAGCTGCTGGTGTGCTCGCTGCGCTAACCATCATCACGGCACACGCTGTCATGGGGTTCAGGCAGCGTCACAGGGATTTCAGGCCACAGAGCTGACCTGCACACCCAGCAGGTGCACTGCTCCCTGTCCACAGTATTTGTCACGGAATGTTATTTTCCGTTCCATAACCCGAATTGCATCCCGACACATACAAGTTTACTGCATTGCTGCTTGGTAGCTGCCTAGTGCTGCTGCTTGAAAGCTGCAGCACCCCAACGTAGGAAGGGGGTCTAGGTGGTGTGGACAGTGTGTACCACGATCATCAAGGGAGAGAAGGAGTCAATTGTGTGTTATTTATTTTAAAGATGTAATTAAACCTATTTTAATCAGCCTGTTACGTGTTACCATACTGATATACTTTACTTGTAAATCAGCGACATGTGAAAGAATGGCCTTGGAGTACAATGCTGGTGGAGTGGTGTGTGCATGTGAACATGCACCCACCTAATCCACACATCCCTATTTAAGGTTTTGAGGTGGGGGAGGGTGGGGTCTACTTGTTTTATTCCAACATTCTCCATTATTGTCTTTGCCACTTTGCTCACAAAGCTTTTTGCAAGCATTCTACGTGGTCATGTAATGCTCTGTGCACAATAGAACCGCTGTTACACTTTCTAGATCTAATATGTGTAATGCGCTGGTCGTTTAAAATAAAATGTTTTAACATTTGAAGACCACCAACAAGAGTCGCCCACGTTTATTTTTACATTATCGTAAAACATGTTTGCACAGGTGAAAGGGAAATTGTCAAAAGCCATTCATTAAAAATCATAACACATTTATTAGCTCTGCAAAGGGTGTTCACAGCTCATTGCTCACGTTTAATGCAGTTTAAATGTGACATTGTACAGAAATCCACTGCACGGTTTACAATTTCCAGCCTTATGTCTGCCACGTTTGTTCACCAAAAACAGACAACAGGTTCCAAGGAAGCACTGGGAAGCAGGAGGGTGGAATGGGAACCAAAAGAGCCCCGAAATAATTTTCAAAGTGGCCCCATAGTACACATTTTCAGGCTCAGCAAGCCCAACCATTTTCCTATGAGAACATTTGGAAATAAAATAGGTTACCACAAAAGAGGCAATCTCCAAAGTCCCCTATAGGTCCAGTTTCAACCTGCTGGGAAGTCCATTTGGAACTCACAAACTGATATTCATAAATGTGTCTCTGGTCAGACGATGAGTTTGTGGTCAGGCGGTCAGCCAGTGAGTCAGGCTGTGTGGAGAAACTTAAGGACTTGACACC
Organism: Ambystoma mexicanum; assembly: GCF_040938575.1. Taxonomy (NCBI): domain Eukaryota; kingdom Metazoa; phylum Chordata; class Amphibia; order Caudata; family Ambystomatidae; genus Ambystoma; species Ambystoma mexicanum. Next base: position 1,426,108,808 of record NC_090921.1, on the reverse strand, counting down.
ACGGACAGAACACATCATTACTCAGAACTAAGAGATAGGTTGTTCAGACAGCTAGTAAATAAAATTCCTCCACTGACCCCTGGCAAACATCAATTGCTTAAATGTGATAATTTGTGTGAGACAAAAAGAAAACCTGAAAAGAGCATTACAAAAAGTGTCCCATGGGCCCTTGTGAGTGACTAGTTGTAAAGGTTACGAGCCTCCTGGAAAACACTCTTGTTAATTTGGTCTACAAAGCCAACACTATTGTATTAGAGTAAAGGGAGGAATGGCATATGAGGAGGGACACAGTCAGTAGGTGCTTGGAAGGTTATGTGCCCATCCATTGACTGCCGATGGCCATGCTAATCCCTGTGGCCATTTCTGCTCCTCCCAAAACGCCTCCTCTTGGGAACTCTGAGCCACCTTTATTAAGCCTTACCATCAAACTATGCACTCAAAGTGCCATCCAATGTTTTTTCAAAGCAGTCTTCTGAGAGTTCATGGCTTAATTTGAGCTGTAAACGACCTACTCATGTAGTAAAGATTTCTTACCAGGCATGCCTTCAGGCACTTGATTTCCATGCACTCGGTGTGTCCTTCACTGAGGTACTATTAAACACAAACATTGATAAAGCCAACAGGTTTGGCTTGTGCCTAAGTATTAAGCTTTTGCCAGGCACTGATATTCGATGCACAGGTACTTGCCCCATTTTGCACCTGCTACTATCAATGGCCAGTTAATACCACCACTACTGCTGTGCCTGGCAAGTGCCTTTGCCATGCCTACATGGATACACTTGGACCAGAAGCGCACGTAGTGCCACAGTGAGAAACTGTTATTAATGCCTGATCGGAAGTAAACATGTATCTTCTAATGTGTATGACTAACTAGGTGCAAAGAAAAAATGATTAGTAAAACAGTTCCGTTTTACAGTTAAAACGTTTTTATTCGCTTATAAAATACTCCCCTTGGGAGTTGGACTTACACTTTTACTCCCTGAAAAATCATTTTACTCCCAACTTTAAAAAACAGTGTGTAAAATACTCCCACTTCAAAATGTTATCTGGAGCACTGGGCACAGCATTGCATACATAATTGTTTTTTTATTTATTGATCAGTTTAATTATTTCTTGACGTGAAATTTGTAGAAAGTACAGAATTGTGATTTGTGTTCTTTTCAACCCACTTGTGTGACTTATTTGTTAAGAGGTTTGTGTTGTGCCACGGATTAAGTGGCGTTTGATATTTTAGTGCAATTTATTTTAACAGCAAATTCAAATAAATATATGTTCTGTACACCAGCCTTGTTCTTGCCTCATTGGTACCTCAGGAGAGGGATCCAAGGGGTATTAGATTAATAGGAGATAGGGCTGAATAAAAGAACTAAAATTAAACCGTTTATTGTGTGACACTTAGATTGGGGAGGGAAGGAACTCCATGTGTTGAGGGTGGCCTCTCAATAAACCGTTACATGAACAAAGGAAGTGCATTGCACATCATTTAAAATATTACATGAAGAAGGAAGAACATATGCAGGGAGGCTCCCATAAGTGGTATGGCCGCCTCCTGGGCAGATGCGCAGGGAGTTTCTCTGCAGGAATTCTGTAGGGCTGCCACCTGGGAAGACTTCAACACCTTCGTTACACATTATAGATTGAATGTGAATAACCTCAGGGATGGTTCTTCTGTGGTAGAGGTGAAGTCGTTGGGCAGAATTGGAACACGTGGTTTGTGTTGGATTTCTGTTGAACAAATTTGGTGATGGGAGGGGGGAGGAATTGAGCCAGAACAAGGTGGAGCTGTGCTCCTGCAAAAACTGTCTTGCCGGAGTGCCGTTCCATGTAGACACGATGCCCAATCCCCAAGTTGAGGAAGTACTCTGCCCCAACTGCCATGTGTCTCCCGAGCGCAAGTTTTCAGACTGCATCTAAAAGTCCGCCTTTGCTAAACAACCCAAACTTAAGCAATTAAACTGTCCATGTCTGTACATACGTCTAGTGCATTGCAAACACTTTGTTCAGGATCACCATTTTGACAGAGGAAATGAGCAACATAAGTGTGCATTGCATGCTCAGACGGAATTCACGTTTAAATTACTAGCACAGACATGTTTGATAAATCGGTGGTCATTCTTATATTCCTAAAATGAACTTTGTTTTTAAGCAAAGCAGTCAGGATCCTGTACTCAGGACATGAACATTATTGGACACTTAGCTGCTCCTGCCCTCAGTCCTGCCAACACCACTGATCAAGCCCCCTTCCCACTCACACCACTGATAATCTTCACCCCCTCTCTACCCGCGCGCAAATGTGGGTTGGGGGGGTTCCCCCAGTAGATTTAGTCCATTTCCAGCACTGGTGATGGGATGCAGCATCACTGGGCGTCGAGGTGTGTCTCATTGGATCCTTCTACGGAGCATAATGGGACGAGGAAGAGGGACCGGTAATCTTCAGTTTCTTTGCTCTTCACAGTACTCCCGAGTCTCCTTGCCTGCCCTTAGTCTGGACGGTCCCATGATCCAACTTGAAAATAGTAACTGAGCATTATAGGTAAGTCGGGGGTATTATAACTCGAGGGGGGAGAAAAAAGGTCCCTGAAGAAGAGGTGGGGTCACATGGGTAACTGTAGTAACAAGGAAGAGTAATCAGGTTACTATAAGTCATGGTGCGGAGTAGACACCTTTTCTAACATACGGCAGATGCGCACCAACTCACACACGAAACTCAAGTTTCCAAGAAGCAATACAAAAAAAATGCTCGGATAACCTATAAAAGTGACAAAGCGCTTGTGAACGTCTTATCTGCAGCGACTTGTGAGACTCTGAATGTGTACCATTGTTATTGTACGTCAACGCAAAACGTTGTGGGCTGGATCAGAACGCCCGTTTCTATTGGTTAGGCTGCTCCCTGTGTAACCTTGCCTGATTTGATCACAAGTTCTCTCAAACTAATGCAGGCGCTGATTTGCTCACTCTCAACGTGCCTTGCAGTCACGTTTTGTGACGTTTGAACTAATCCGCAATAAGAGAAAGCTAATTGGTGTGTCTGAAATAGAGTGTGATCAGAGGGCGGAATTGTCAGTTATATCCACACCGTGTCAACTGTCAGCGATTGTATCTGTTAACCGTACAAACGACGTAGCGACAGCATACGAATAGGCACAGAAAAACGCTACATAATACGTGAAATTGCAAATATCGATTCGTCTCCAATTTACTGGTGTGTTCTTTCCTAAAACGTCGTCAATGGGCGGGGTTACAAAGCGCAAAGACGTCAGCGGTGGGTTGACTACACTGCGTACTGCCCCTGCTGTTGGAACAGCTGTCAGAACAAGAGGTCACATGATTAAACAAACCAGATGCTGCAGCACGTGCCTTTGACAAATGAGCCTGTGGCAACAGAAACAGCAAGTGAGCGAGTACATATACCAAGCGGCTGCCGGCACACTTCTGTAAAATGTTCCGATGCCTTTACGCAGCCAATGTTTCATGATTTCGCGTGTGGCAGTCCCTTTCAATTTATTTCAAGTCCTAAATCAAAACAATCGTTGGTAATGCAAATTGATATAGCTTTGTAAATATAGGGCAAGACAAATCAGACACACTCCCGTGTCCGGATATTCTGTAGCTGGGGCCTTCCACCATGGCTCTCAACCATTTGTATCGCAAAGGCGGGTGAAAACACCCGATTTTATTTTTGGCGGGTGAGAGGCCCATTGAAATGAATGGGCGGGCTGGAGGGTTGGCGGGTGAATCGGCTGTTTACAAGGCGGGTGACACCCGCCAAAAGCGTGTGAGTTGAGAGCTATGCTTCCACTCAGGGTGACCCAGGCCATTGAAGAGTGACAATACTGTGGTTGCACAGTAGGATGCAATACTACCTCCATTTAGAATTGCATCTTCAGTTTCATTTATTTGGTATTAAACTTTCCCCTTCGATCCCTATTTGCCAAAGGCAGTGCTTGCCTCGCATGCACTGGACTGCACATGTGCGCCTAAACCACTGACTACAAACTTTATAACGCTTGGATAACGCTGACATGCACCGACAGAAACAATAGCCTCTCATCAACAACGGAAGTGGTCAAAGGAGGACTAAGGCCCTTGCTTGAGGAGTACGAGACTTGAAGTGTGAGCGAGCGACCATAATTACCTAGAACTGCAAAACCACATTGTATCTTTCGCCATTAACACAAATGATGGGCTATTGTTCCAGTACAATGAGGGATATTGTTTTAGGCAGATGTTTGAATAGCATGTCAGAAGACCTATTAAGTGGCTCTCGAAATGTTGGGGTCAAGTGCCCAAAAGATGTAAGAATAGAGGCTCTAGAGTCTGTGGTGGGTTGTTTGGGAATGGGTTAACGGCTAGGATGCTGTCTGTCTTACAAGCAATCTAATACATCCTTTTGATTAACCATCTCCAATAATTCTTTAGCTACTTGCCAACTTTGGCTGTGGCAGACATTTTCTTAGTCTCACATCTAAATATTGTTTTGTGGCTCTTCAGGGGCCTCACTTGATTTCTTATGTTGATTAACAGACTTACCTGCTATATTTCCAAGCCACATCTATTGCCTTTGCCAATGCCTAGCTTAATTACCAGCAAAGGCGTTTCTCTGAGATCTTCTGTTCCTCATCCCAGTTCTAACTCAATGAAAGCTTCCCATCCACAGTGACAAGCACCCCGCTGCTATAATTTACTAGCAGTGTGTGTATTTTGAAAGGGTCCTGGTGACACTGAACTGCCAGAGCAAGGGGTGATGGTTAGTGGACCCTCACATCCTGTTGGGCTACCCATTGTACTCCCCTGCCTATGTCCCTCTCTACATATGCCAGCAAAGTGGGATGATGTGGTACGGCCGCCAGAGATGAAGGAGAGGTCCTTGAACTGGATGGAGCTGTCAGCAGTGTGCAAAGCCTTAATGTTCCTGCAGAGGCTGGTTTTGGGAAAGCAGGGCTGGTTTGCACATACAACCTCATATCCAAGATCTGCATAAACAGATAGGGTGATATGAGATCCCACACCCTGCAGCCTGTAGAGGACAAGATCCTTTGCTGGTCAGAGGTAAAACTATTGTCTCTTCAGACCTACATCCCTGGAGTAAAGAACATGAGATCAGATATATTTAGCAGAGTTTACCTCTGGTCTGTAGATTACTCCCTGTCCAAGTATGGATTCCACCTTGATTGTGACAGATTTGCTGGATGCACTCCTTCCTATATTCATGCCCTGGTCCCATGACCCTTGGCTTTGGGCATAGATGAGTTGACCTTTCCCTGCTATTGTTCCCTCCACTTTGTCTTCCCTCCTTCCCACTTAACCCGAAGTTTCTCCTGCGCATCGGGAAGGATAAAGCCTGAGTGAACTTAGTGACCCTCAAGTGGATGAGTAAATCCTGCTTCCTGCTCCTTTACCAATTGCCCTCCCATTCCTTCCAAATTCCTCTGGTTCCTGCTCTGCTAAGGTGGACTAGCCTCCTGCATTCAGCCTTGACACATCTTGAGCCGACGGCCTGATTCTTTAAAGGTTTGATCTGGAGAAGGAGTTTGCCCTCCACGTTTGGCATCAGGACGAGAGAGCTTGCAGGTCCTCTATGCTTGTTTCCTATGCCCGCCATTTGCATCTAAGAGCTTCAAATGTTTTAATAAGCATCCTAAAGAATATCTTCTTAATAAGCGATGCGTGCATTGTGGAAATGCCCAGAAGTGCTGTTTGCTGGGACCACACGCTGTACACACGCTGTCTGTTTGGATTCTGAAGGCTGTTTTAGTTACAGGAACAACTTGTGGCTCTTGAAGCCTTGTCTCCACCGCCCCAACCTGTAAGCAATACATGTATAGGTGTGCACGCGTACTAGCGCACGTGCACTGAACCGGTGCCCAGAAGTGCCGTGAAGGGCTGTTTGCTGGGACCACTCGCTGTCCACACGCTGTCCGTTTGGATTCTGAAGGCTGTTATAATTACAGAAACAACTCGACAGGGTTGTCCAGCTGAAGTCATATCTCATCCAGTGCATCACATGAACACAGGAAAGCTTACATCCTATTTTCCGAAGATACCTCCTCCGAACTCGGAAGAAATCAACTCGGCCATCAAAAGCGTTATGGCTGAGCTTTCTGAGTCTCTCAGCTGTTTAAGTTCTAAATTAGTTACAGACTTAATATCGTCCCATCCTGTGAGGGACATAAATACTAGTTGTCCACAGATGAGTCGATCGATAGCACATTGATTCCTCTGAATCCCTCTATCGCAGCAAACCCCATACATACTGCAATACCACAGAATGAGAACACAGAAACCACCTCCACGTTCACTAATGGTAAACTTACTGCTGAAGTGACTACCCGTGCTATAATGCATTGTCCTTTGTTAGACATTGCACATGCACAAGTTCAAACTAACTCATTAGACCTGTCTGGTGGTACAGGAGACGTAGAGTGGATGAGACCTTATCTTGACGGGTCATTTCCCAACCTTATGTCAGCACAATCCTCACCTGTTGCTTTTAAAAGTGACCACAGTTTCCTAATTGCTAAGGACAACATCCATGAACTTGCTAACAATGTACTTTGTCCTCCCCCTCCTTTAGCTGGCACTATCTCTGAGATTTTCCCTCTGCCCTCCCTATCCTCTCCACGCCTCCCCCCCCCCTTCCCGTATCCCTGGTTCACTTCCCTTCCCCTCTCCTGTTCTTTCTCGGAGAAGTTCGGTCAGTTCTAGCAGTATGGACTCTGATGAAATGTTTCAGGCGTTTGAGCGTCTTCTTTGTACTCTAGTTGACAAATGCAAAAAAATAGAAAATAAGTTAGATCTGCAATCACTACTACTACACAAGAGTATAAACAGAGCAAGAAAACCACCACAGGATCAATGTACCAACACTGACATTAGGCTCAAAAGTGCTCTAGAATTTGCACCCTCGAAGTCTACTTTTTTTGATGCAAAACCAGGCCTCAAACCACAAATACTTATAAGCCGCACTAAGACAAAGGCACGTGCGACTGAGTTAGTAGTCAATGCAAAACGTAAAAATAAGATTATATCGCAGGCAGTTATGTATGCCAAACGACCTCGAACTAGTGACAATTCATGTATTATCATGGATCCCGGCACTCACACTAGTGCAGTGATAACTACCATTAGCTCTTCGCCCCCACCCAATATACCAGTATCGACATATGATGTCCTGGCACCACCAACACTGGCTAGCCAAGCCGATGTTCCGTTGGTGGTTGCCAGTGGACCCCCAAGTGTTCTTCCCTACCAACTAGCTCCAATACTGTCGAGGATCAAGCTGCTCATTCTCTGAGCCAACCCCGAATAACAGACATGTGGTCTTCTTTAAGACCACATCCTTCAACTACCTTAGCTGAAACCTGTCCCCCGGATTTTTCCAATGATGCGATGATACATTTCAAGGTATTACAATTAGAATCCATTGTTACTGATACTGATATTGAGTCTGTCCCGCTGAATCGTGGTGCAGTTATGAGATTGTTACACTCTATAGTCCCACTAATGATGTTTGAGTCTAGCGACATAGTTTTCGTCGATCAAGTAGACCACACTGCCATAAACATATCAAATGTATAATTACGCACTGAACACTTGTTAGACTTTGTCCTATCTTATAAGGATGCACTGTTCAAACTCGGATATATGAGTATAATATCCCAGCTTCCTCTTATCAAGAAACGTAATCCGATGAGACCAAAAAGTCCAAAAAAGGATCTAACAAGTGTTAAATACAGACATTAGATAAAGAATGTCCTAACAATTAATTCTGTTGTGGACATGAATGCCGACATACTCGCCAACCGCAGTCTAAATTGAAAGTGATTTCCAATCCAACCTCCAAGCTATCTAGATGCATCATGTCTAAATTTGCTAAGCCATTTACACCTACATCTCAACAGCCACCCAATGTTGATAATGCCACCATCTCAGGTTACTGGCAGTGGCTCCCCTCAGTTTTCAAAGAATATTTCTCTCAAACATGTCGATGACACCCAATTGATACTATCCTGGAACACCCGTGGGTTTCGCACTTGTTCAACTTTGATGGGTTGGTCACCTACATGTCTAATTTTACCATTGTGATACTGCAAGAAACATGGCTAACTGAAATAGTTGACTTTGATGAAGGGTCAACACTGCAAAAACCTGCAGTCCAAGGCACTAAGGGTCGTCCTAAAGGTGGCCTTTTAATCTCTGTAAAGTCGCCATGGGCGCAGGAGGAAATTGAAGGATCCACTGCAATGGTGCTAGCATCTAAACTCCACCTGGGTCCGCAGCACCTTGTCCTAATAAATGTTTATGACCCCCCCCCCGAATAAGTCAGCAACTAGTTCTAATGTTGCTGTGGTATAGGCTATTATACATACATTTCACTTTGACTATCCCATATTCTTGCCAGCCCTAATAACATTGATGATCAAGTCTCAGATCCCTGCAAATCAAATAGGCCAGAAAAGTGAGGTTCCCATAAATGGGTGACGAGGCTAGAAGAGAGCAGCATGATACGACTGAACGGCCTGTGCCCCGGAGACTCTCCCTTTGCCTATACTCGGGTAAGTGGCACCTACGTCTCTACCTTAGACTACTTTTTTGTTAATCCTTAAGGCATACCCTATGTTAAAGACATGGCTGTTATTTCAAAGTCGGAAATGGATCACCTTCCTTTATGCCTATTGGTTACTCAAATAAAAAGTTGCTCCACAGCCCAAATATATGATCTCAATGGTGACATAGCACTTAATGAACGAGGAAATAATTTTCGCTGGAACGCATCATCATTGGCCAAAGCAACCTCCACCACACGCAACTTGTTGCCCCCCGTTATCATTCGTTTTGATGTCATGGCTCCTGAGTTAGAGAATGAGATTGTGTCGGCATTTGCTAAAATAGTCAAACAAATCAAGGTTGCTACTATCCCACATCTCATACCTTCAACTCCCTTCCTAAATATCTTCCTTCTCGAGCTCTTCGCTTATCAGCCTCCAACTGCCTTAGGGTCAGTCGCTTCTCCACGCAACCAGTTGGTGGTAGATCTCTTTCTTCGGCTGGGGCCTCCCTCTGGAACAGCCTCCCTGCCTCCCTGAAACATGAAGAGAATCATCTCGGGTTCCGGAAGCACCTCAAAACCTTTCTCTTTGCTTCTGCTTTTTCTCCTCCTCTCCCCTACTGACTCCCTGCACTTGATACCTGATGTCTTTGCTTCCCTTGCAGTTGCCACCTTCTGGCCATACAATTACTTATTGTTTTATTTATTCTATTATCCCATGTACTGCACTGTCCCTCCCCCCGCACTTTCCCACTTCCCATGCACTTGCAAAATCTGAATGACACCTGGCCTAGTAGGATCATTGTCTGTCTTCCCTCTGTTCCCCCTCCCTTGCCTCGTCGCGCCTTGAAACACTTGTGTATAGGTGCGTTATAAATGCCATACCATATCAGAAATACAAGAGCGCTATTGAACGTACTAATAAAACAAACTCCAAACACATCAATTATGATCCAGCAATAGCACATTTATGCAGAATCTTGCCTCCTCAACTCTCTTGAAGTATCCCAAAACGCCAGAGAGGGAAAGAGGGGGTACCAGAAGTGGCAAAAAGAATATCAAGTAACCTGTAGTCTTACCATTTGGAAAAATATTGCTCATATGGCCACTCTAAATGAGAACACAAATAAATGGAATGTATTAAGAGGCAATGAGCCCAGGGGACTTGTAAATAATGGGGTCCCTGAACCCGAATGGCTGACTCATATTACCATATTACCAATACATTAGGCAGGAGAGAGAGTGATGATGACATATTTCCACTCCCCATTACAACATGGACATGCCATGCGTCGATACTAGACATCACAGTCATGATTGAACGCCTTAATTTTTCTTGCGCTGCCGGCCCTGATGGCATTTGTAATGCCTTGGTGAAAACTACACCAGACTTGTGGGTTCGTAGCCTTCACCTATTATATACACATATAGGAAAGACAGGAAGCATCCCAAAAACCTGGACTGAAAGCCATATACTGCCAGTTCACAAAAAAGCACCATGGAACATAGCCCCAAATTATCGAATGTTGGCTATGTTAGATGTTCCATCCAACATTTTTGCCAAGGTTATACCAGTTGAACTAAATGAATGGATAAAGCAGCATGGCATACTATCCCCAAATCAGTTCGGTTTTATAAAAAAGTCAAGTACTATTCACAATCTTCTTATACTGACTTCTTCCATTGACTATGCTTGGAAGCGCAGAGAAACCCCTGTCCATGCCGCTTTTATCGACTTTTCTGCAGTATTTGATTCTGTGTTATGCAATAGGTTGTGGAAGAAACTTTCACAACGGAATATACCAGCTGGGCTACTCAAAATGCTAATGTTACTTTATTCCAATACTACAGTTAAGATGAGATTGGATGCAGAAGGCAAACTTCCTAGTGCTATTCCAAAACACTGTGGTGTTAAAAAAGGCTGTATCGTAGCTGCTACGCTATATAATTTATTCCTAGCAGACCACTGCCCAGTATTGTCGAATCTGCCTTTGTGTCCCCTCAAAATGGGGCAACAATTAATCAACTGGTTAGCCTATGCAGATGAACTGATTCTGGTCGATTACACACCTAGAGGGTTGCAAAATCGCCTGTTAGCTTTGGAAGTATACGCATCAAAGAATGGTCTATCAATTAAAATTTCTAAAAGTAAGACCATGAAATTTGCTACACCATGAGGTAATAATCACATTGTCAGGTTTTCCCTGAACTGACAATGGGTATCTAATCATAGCATCGAATGCCAAAGCATCGAATGCCTTACCATCTAAAAAAAGTGTTGGAAAAAAGCATCTAATGCAGTTTTTTTTTAAGGTAAAGGGTTTATTTTAATTGTATTGGGTTTTTAAAGGTTAAAAAAGAGAGGTTGTGGGAGCCCCCATTAAAAAAAAAAGAATAAAATAATGCTTTACATGCTTTTTTTCGACGCTTTTATTTAGATGGTAAGGCATTCGATGCTATGACTAAAAACCCCAGACAATGCCTTGATAATGTTTCAACCTATAAATACCTAGGCATTCATATCCAAAATAATCTCTGTTGCGACACCCACTGGCAAGAAACTAAAGTCAAATGTAATAGAGCTGTGGGCTGCATCCGTCAATTTATTGGAAGACAAGCTGGAATTTCCTTTGTGACAATTTTACTCCTTTACCAATCTAAAAATAATAATATTTTGTTTTATGGCAATGAAATATGGTAACACAAATATGAAATGGAAATGAAGCATTATGAAGCATTTGTACTGTGCAAATTGTTCTGCCTTCAAGAGTCTGTACCGATTGAATATCTGTACCTCAAACTTGATTTTATAGGCATATTGGCTGATTTTAACTTGAAGGCAATGATGTTTTGCGATAACTTGTTTAAATTAGACAATAATACCATGATGTTTCATTCCTTGAAGCTTTCCAAGAAATTGATAACTGTATGTGTATGGGGACCTTTGGTAAGTTGCTAACTATGTATTCTAAAGGGAAAATGGGTTGTTGTGGCAGACCAACATATGGAGCAGAACCTATTATAAAGTCTCACCCAAATAAAAATCGGAGACAAATTATGGAACAACACCTGGTGAATCTATACAGTGGGAGACAGTACACCCTATTTTGTGATCATATTACTGCTCGAATAACAAAACCTACATATTTGCGTATCCTAACAGTGCGGTTGCAAAACAGTACTTGAGATTGAAATTTAACATTAGTGACACCCTGATTACCCAAGGAGTTAGGACTGGTATTGCCAGGCATGCTAGATTGTGTAGTCTATGTGGCACAAACGCTATAGAATCTATTGAACACATTCTAATGTCCTGCAAGAGTCTCTTTATGATACGATTCAGTTATTTAAAATGTTATCAAAATGGTTTCAATGACAGTAACATGAGTTCGTTATGGGCTGAATTTATTAATGGCTGTGATCACAACTTGATTTTCTATCTGGTAACATTTTGCTGGAAGTGGGTAGGGATAATCAGTCATTAACATCTTAAAAGTAATTCATTGTTAACTAATATTACATGTTAAAGAATTGTTGTTATTAGTGTTCTTCTTAATAGATGCTGAGCGACCCACATTTTCTTTATCTCAAAGGTTGTAATGTTTTAACTTGTTGTCATTTTTTAGTCCAGCTATGCTATGAGTGAGAAGTGACTTAAATTGTTGGACCTCTATGTGATGATGCTTCTCATTGGATTTTAAACCTGTGTTTTAAACAGTGTTTTTATTTATTGTTGATTGTTTTATATATTATTTTTTATTGTTATCATATTGTATTCTTACTGTTGCATATACAAAGCCTAGTGCTGAATGTATGTTAATCAATAAAGAAATAAAAAAAACAAAAAATAAACAATGCCACAGGTTCTCACAATCAATAAACTGTAGATTATTAACACATTTACTAAAATACAAAGTGTGCTGTGCTACAAGCGAAGGAAAATATGCAGTTGCATCTTTCAATGTTTCCTCATTACTCACGTCATCACAAAATTTACAAAGATCTGTTCAGGGGGAATCATCTTTCTCCTTAAAAAATAGCTCTGGTATGTAAAATACCAAGTCTAAATCTCATAAAAGTACATCGAGAGTCACTATCCGGAAAAATAGAACACAAGGTACATTGGCCCCTTATTTGTATAGGTTCAAATCCAACGTGAGAAAGAGAACGATACACATGAAAACAGTCCAGCGTAGAAATCCAATCCTGCTTTTAAAGAGCCAGTTTGATGTGGGTAGGATTCTCAACCAGATCAATGGGACCCAAACCAACCTCAAATAATATAGCAGTACAAAGGCCATTTGGACCAACTATCCTGCAATCCCATGCAGATACTGGAGTTCGTACAGGACAGGTACAGGATGTGATTGGTGGTATGCTACCTGAGGGGCCATAAAGTTGACATTAGAGACATTCAGGATTCATGGGTGTCTTTAGATCTGGTGGAGGTTCTAGCCTCATGTCCTCTTAAGGGGCCTTGGATTTTCGTCCAAGGATTTCTTCTCCTTTTCCTAGCTGGTACCATCCTCCAGTCCATACGGCCACACACCATCCCTTTGAACCGCTGGAGTCAGTTCGCATGAGCATTTTGACCTGCAAGGGCTTCTCCCTTGTTGCAATGTACTTGTTATGCTGGTTGGAGAAATTTGGTTCCCTTTTATGCAGAGGCGTAGACAGGGTAAAGCCTGAGTGGGCATGTTCCACCAAAAATCTCTAAATGCCAAATCAGCAGTGCTCTGGGGGCATTTCCAGACGTTAATGTCACTGCATTAGGCCCAACTACCTTAGCTTCAGGCTTCACTTGTTAGACTATCCTGCCTACGCCTCTGATTTTGTGTACACTTGCTTTTTTTCCAGAGTGATCCAATTCTCAGCCGTCCCCTCTTTTTTTGAACCTAAAGTAGTTACTGACTTCCACTTGTATGAGCACCTAGCCCTTTCTACCCTGGACCTTGAGGAAGGGTCTCATGGAATGCCTCCCAACACTCCCTCAATGCTGGCATAGCTGTGAAAGCCTTTCTTGCTTCCCTTGCAGTGATGCTTCTCATTGTGCAATGCCTTGTTTGGGGCCTTCAGAGCAGATCATTTCGGTAATAACCCTACCACAGCAACCCTTAGTAGATAGGTCTGTCATCATTCTGGTCATTCGGTTTCAGACACCATGCTCCCAGGATCTGTGCATGTTCTGTCCACTTCTGCTGCTGCATCTTCGTGGGCTGCATTTAAAGGCGTAGCATTAGATTACATCTTTAGAGTGGCTTTGTAAGCATTTCCTGACATGTTTATTGCATACTAAAAACTACACAAGTGCTCTGCTAAACCCACCTTTGTGGCTGTAGTCCTTTATTGTGTCAATGACTAAATTACTATTTCAGATATTTGTAATAAAATGTGTTTTACCTGGTGCATTGCATCTTTGTGTATGTTCCCTTTCTTCAGTTGATGTGCATGTACTGAGTGGTGTGTCCTTAATTGAGTTAGGGCTACAATAGGGAAGAGGGACAAGGCAATAATGCCTAGATTACATAGTGGTATCAGAGTTCCCTCTTTTTTTTTTCTCCAAGTATGGAAATGCTTTTGTGCGCCCATTATTTTCCATGTGTGCAACTGACCAATGCGGTAAGTCACTTTGTCAGCATGTTTAGTTAGTGAGCTATCATCTGCAGAGTTTGGAAGGGAATTTCCTCTTCCCAACCACTGCAATTCTTTACAAATCGGTGTAAATGATGCATCTTAAAACCATTTTATCAAAGATATAGGCTAAAAATAAAAAACACATACAAGGAAGAGACAACTAGGAGCCATGAAGATTGCCTCCCATTCAAACACTGGGACAAAGAAGAGGCCCGAAGGTCAGGCATGTCCCCTGAATTGGTTTAATTATGGTTAAGCAAGGCAAGCCCTTAACTTAAACCTGCAGCCTATTAGTAAAGCTCAGGTGTATAAAAAGGGAAACTGCAAACAAGCATCTGAATGGAGGCAGAAGCCGAAGCAAGAGGACCAGAGTGGAAGCTGTGCGGGAAAAGAAACAGAGAAGCCAATGCGCCATCAGAAGTCCTTGGAATCCTGTCGGAAGGTGTATGCAGATCGGAGGTTCCCCAGCTGGGTAGGTGAACAGCAGGTGCTGCAGAAAGGCAAAGGGTGAATTCTCGCAGAACTGCTGGCGAGTGCATTGTGAAGCGCCAGGCTATTTGGCTGTTCCCTGGAAACCGAAAGCAGAAAGAAGGAGCTGCCAAGAATGGGTTAGTGCCTGGGACACTCGCATCACCTGGGGAGCTCTAAGAACACCAAAAATACAATACTGGTCAAACGAATGAAACATGTTATATATGCTGAATGCTGAGCTGAATAAAATAAATGCTGGTAATGTAATATATGGAACAATGTGAAATATGTAATTTATATAGAATATCCAACTAAATGAAACTAATGAGTAACTTCATGCATTGAACATAGCATACTAAATTAAATTAAGCAAGGTGCTTCATTTGAATATCAAATTGACTGAAAGCAGTGAAAGAAACTTAAATTGAATATCATATTGAATGAATGCAGCAAAAGCCACCTTTATTCGAAGCAAAGACATATTGAATTAGATGACAGCAAACCTGATAACCCGCTGAACTATTTCTTTGAATACAATGATATCAGCTGAACACCATTGATGAACAGTGAATTGAAATTTAATAAGGAAACTAAACTGAAGGCTTTAAACCAAGGTGACAAAGATGTGAAGCTGCATTTAAATAAACCTTTTGGTGTATCACCTCTTGAACTCTGAAAGAAGCCAGATTGCGTCACCCACAATGGGTGCACTTTGTGGTCTAAAACTGCTCCAAGACCAGAGAGCCAATAACTATGAACCAAAGGTTGATGGCAAAGCGAATGCTGAGCTCCTGGTTGCATGACCTGTAATGGGTGGTCTGAAACCGTGCCTTGACCAGGGAACTCTCTATGTTTACAAGGAAGCTTGCTGTGGTGAAATTAAGAAAATCAATGGTGGTAAACATCAGACTTGTGGAAGTGTTGGATATATTTTGGGGTTATGTCGATTACATTGTGGTATTTCTTATGGTGGTATTTGGTGGTATTTTATAAATATATTGTGGTAACTTTTTGGTTGGGGTATTTTTACAGTGGTGAAACTAATTTCAGCATAGTGCCCAATAATTGTTTTTTTAACAGGGTCACTAACAACAAACAAAATACTGGACTTGATACACTCTGGATGAATGATCCATGCCCCCTCCCCTCGTGGTACCTTATGTACAATACCACGCTACGCCCTTTTCGCTGACTTTCAACAACTGTGAAACATGCAATTTAAACAGTGCACATTCATTCGATCTCTATAGCTAAATAGCTCCAAGCAAATAAAAGAGACTGATTGAGTGTGAATACATTGCAGTAGCTTTCTAAGGATTTGTGTTTGTGCCCAGTCTTACTCACTGTCCTTGGAAACTTGGAACTTGGCAAGAGAAATACACTTTGAAAGAAAAAACACTGCAATATTTTTTTCATCAAACATGAGTGCAGGATTACATGAATGCTAAAAATAGACAGCACTTAATATGAAGTGACCTACTTAATCTAGACTATCTGACCTCATTCAAAACAGCAGCCCCTCACATAAACTGATATTTATGCAGATATGTTGGCAATGTTTCTGAATCAGTTTAGCATGGACATATGCATAAATCTTTCCACCTGCCTCACCCAGGGTCACTCAGATAAGGACTGCTCCAGCATCAGACAGTTTGCCAACAGTGAATACTGTCTCCAGCTAGCCCTTGATTACTTCCTCTTCCAGTGCCCAAAGATGTCTGATGAAAGTTACTCCTTCTCACAACCCTTTCTATTACACCCCCCTGCCACTCAAGGGACACCCCCCCCCTTGAGCAGATCATTCCACTGAACGGCATGTGTTTTAATTGCTGGAGAGCAAAAGATACATTTCTCCAGGAGTTTCCTGCTCAGCACAAGGCCCTGTTTTCAGTGAAATGGATCTTCAATTTTTTTTTGTCAACCAGGGCAAATGCAGCCTTCCCGTTTAAATTCCCATTTTAAAGAGCATCATGTATTTTCAATGTCTGCCTTCAGCCTATTTCATGACAGATTAATTTGCACTAAATGTTATTAAGGGATTCAGTTACATGTTAACTGGGGTTGGGGTAGTATGTTAATTTATATTAGTATTATGTTTAGTGCAGCTCAATTCATTGAAATATCATCCTGAAGCAACGCGCAATTTCAATCATGTGCATGCTAAAATGATGAACAGCTAAAATTCAGAGCTCCTACTCCTACACTCCCTCTTTTTTTATTGTTGGGATATAACCCAAAATCACTGCAGGAAAAAAAAACATTGAGTTCTAAAACACATGTGCTTCTCCCAACTGAATCTTCTCTTATCAGTCGAAAATAAATAACATGCAAATGTACAAATTCCTACACGAGAAACATTATCTATACATTTCTAGCCTTGAGCAAAATATTCATGAATCTTGTTCAACAAAAAACAACATCTTTAAGGAAGAATAAAAAAAGTGTGTTATTTTAATTTTTTATGTCTTGATCACCTTTATATTTTTATCTTCTCTTATTGGTGATCCATCTTATTAAATCTTCTTTTCAATCATTAAAAAAAATCAAGTCATTATCTTTTTCATAAAACAAACATCTAACAAAACTGTGTCATTGGCTTCAGTCAAATGCAAAACCAGTAAAAATGTGTGATAAACATAGCCTGTGATAAAAAGAGTCTGTGTAAATACAGCCTGTAATAAAAAAGTTTGTGATAAAAAATAGTAAAAATAGTCTGTAATAGAAATAGACTTTGTAAATAATAGTTTGTGATACAAATCACACAGGAAACCATTCTTGGTGGAACGCCTCTATTCCGGGACTTCATGGGACCTCTTTCAGGGTCATCATCTCCACATCTTTCAGGGTCATCATCTTCACCACCTTCTTTGGTCCTGGGGGCTTTTCAGGGGACTCAAATCCAGTGGTATCCTCCAGGGATCCACCACTCCAAGGATCCAGCGCTGACGGGGAAGACAATTATTTTTCTAGAGTAAAAAGAAAAGACAACTTAAGTATCAAGCACATCAAACCTTTTACTTTCCTTTCTCACTGGAACATCTGAAACTAAATTTAGTTATGTACACAAATACAAATTATAGAAATAGCATGCCATGCAGCCAAGGCATTTTCCCACTAACTATTGAAAAATTAACATAAAATAATCACACCTAACCACTTGCTATGGCAATTATATTTTTATTTACTCCCTGTCAGTTTCAATTTGCTCTAGTCTTTTCACTTCATGCTTCGGGTGAAAGGGTTTAATTTGATTAACATAGACAAACTGTTCCACTGTTAATTCTCCCTCCTTTTTAGTAATTCTGAAGTCCACAGGTGAAACCTTATCTACAATTCTATATGGCCCTTGCCATGCCGCAATAAATTTAGAGTTTTTATGTTTCCCCTTCCCAAAGTTAAATGTGTAAATCTGGTCTCCTAGATTTTTTAATAACACTCTCAATTCCTCTTTCCCTTTGCAATCCTCTTCAGTCAGAGGATTTTGTTCTGCATCTAGCAAACGCTAATGAAAGAGGACTAGAATAAGGTGTTCCGTTTGCGCTTTGATCAGGTCCTGATCTGGAGTATCAAACCTCCATTGTGCCACAGGCTGCTCAACTGCTTTTGGAGTCTTGGAGCATGTTATCGCATCTACCTGTATTTCAGCAAGGAGGTGTTCAATAGGAAACAACTCCCCCCATTACAACTCCAATTTTGTGATCTGCCTTATCATTTCCCTCCTTATCCTCACCTCGTGTTTTCAAATGACCACATATTTTCCTCCAATGGATAATCAGGTCATTTTCTGACACAAGCTTGTCTATATCTTGAATAATCTTGCCATTTTTAAGTGGTTTCTTGTTACAGGTGATCATGCCTTTCACTTTCCAGGCAGGTAAATACTCTACAAAAGTATTTAGCGCATAATCAGAATCAGTTACTAGAACTATTTGTTTGAGTTTATTTTCCACTGCAGTTGATATTGCCTTATAAATAGCAGCCAATTCTGCCACTTAACTACTTCTGAGACCTATCCTCATGCTTACTCTTGGAATGTTGTCACATTTACTATTCCCGCTACTAGCTCTTTTTCTGTATCATTTTGTGACAGGGATTGGGGATTGCAATTATTTACCATGATCAAGGTATTCCTAGTTAAGCGTGGGTCATAAATTCACAATGATTAAGTCCCTGCACTTTGTACACACTGCTCATCGCTACTAACCGGGTTCGCAACAACCCTGGCAGAGCACTGAGCAGACAATCAAACTTGAGTATCTAGAGGAACAAGGTTTCCGTATGTGACATCTTTTAGTTTATGAATCACCTCCACCTTTTTCCTTTGTGGGTTTAATCTATATTCTGTGACTTCATGACCGAGGAAGTTTACCCTTTTCACTACACCACTGTGCTTTCTGTAAAGATACTTTTGCCCCAGCCTTCTGTAGCTGACTAATCTCATTGAAGTGGCTTTTCATATCTTCATTTTAGATAAGCACATCATCCACATAAACTATTGTCCCCCTTTCAGCTGCATCTGGGAGTGCATTGCTCAGGAATATCCCAAACTCTCTCCCACTATGTCCGGGAACATGCATACTGTGATTTGTCAAAAAAAAAATACAAACAATTTATGAATATCTTCAGCTAGTGGCTCACACTAGTATTCAGCTGTAAGGTCTAATGTGGTAAACACTTTGGCCCGGGAACCTGTGCAAGACCCTGGTCAATAAATGGAAGGGGCCACCTTGAAACAGGTACCTTTTTGTAAATTCCTATAGATCTGCACACATGCACCATTGGCCTTAGGTTTTAGCATACCTCATACAGGGCTATTTGATGTACTATGAATAGGCCTAATGATCCCTCTACATTCTAAATTATAGATTATTTTGGCTAGTTGTTCCAAACTTGCCTGGGGTAACCTATATTCTCACACAAATACTTGCTCCCTACCATGTCCTTCTAGTAGTGTGGCAACATGCACATCGGGAAACCCACAATCATATGCATCTTTGGCAAAAACCTGTTTGAATTCCATAAATATTTTTCTCAATTGGCCTATTTCTTCTTCACTTGTGCAAGCATCTGCAGCTTCAATTTGCTCCTCTACCATTTTAGAAAACTCTGGGAAGTCCTCCAAAGGAGAAACCTCTGTACTTTCCTCTAATCATGTGGCAGTATCTCTTTGGAGGGTCGCTACACTTAAATATTTTAGAACATTGACCTCCATTTCAATATGCTGCTTTTCTCTTTTAGATTCACTTAATCTCACTAGAACACAATCATCTTGATGACAGCACACAATTTCACTTGGCTCAGATGGTTACACAGACTGGACTCTAAAGATTCCTTTAGGCTTAAAATGCAAGGATTCTGGCAACTCACCAGTCACATAGCTTTCAGGAATTTTTCCAATCACCACGTTACTGGCAGTGTAGTAAGACTTCCATATTGCCATTCCTATTTCTGAACTCTCTTCCAAATGAATGTCTTGACACCCTTTATCAGTGCTCCAACTAAGATTTTGAGGTGGGAGTATTTTACGCATGATTTTTCAAATTAGAGCGTAAATGCAATTTCAAGAGAGTAAAAATGAGTTTTATCCTCTGCAAGAGAGTAAAACGTATCCAACATACACCCAATGCATACGTAAAATCAGACCCATAGCCCAAAAGAGTTGTAGATCAAAGTTGTCTGGCCTGGCTTTAACCATTTTATTACACTTGTGGAAAATATTTTACCATAAAATAACTTACAAGTACCTGGTACTTACACAGCTTCATTTTCAAAATTCTAGAGGCTAGAAACTCTGTTAAGAACTACTTTATATTGAGACTGATGTATTGCCTGCAGAGGGAGTGTGAGTAAGCAATTGTTGGCATATGATTTACTTACAGGAACTTGCACACATAGTCTTAGCAAAAGTCACAAACTAATCTACCATTCCCGCTGTCTGCTGCAGAAAATTAATGCGGCTCGTTAGACAATAGTTAGCAATATCACTTCAAATAACCAAAAAGTGCATGCAAGCTGAATTGCATTATGGTCGGCATCTTTATAGTTTTACTGGTTTATTGTTTGTGTACAAAGCCAAAAACCATAATTCTGGCCATTACAGTTGGGAAGAAATACAGGCAAGTGCATAAGTTGAAGACTGGTCCCAAAGCCCTACTTCAACACTAAAGTGTGTGATCCTGGACAAATACTTTTGCCACTGTGCCTTTTTAGCAAAAATAGAAATTGCTACTACAAGTGATTTATTTCCAACTAGTTACTACTAAAAAAGCCTGACTGGCCTCTGTTCTACTGTTCGAACTGTAGCATTAATAGTAGTGACCATTTATATAATGCACATGACAAAGTTTATGTCTCTTGGCTGACTTATTGCTGCTTGTTTAACATAACTTCACATGAACTCCTCGAGTATTAAAGACTTGTCTGTACCTTCCCCCATCTTCTACTTCCATCCTAGGAGAGCAGTCTTGATTGCCTGATAGGTTTCCTCCTAGATAGACAAGAATCTGCATCTCGGACATAACACGCATCACAGCAAATTCAGCCCAGGACCGCTAATGACATCAGTGGTGGAAGTGGAAAAAGGAACTAGTGGTCCTCTGGTTGCATCCAAAAAGGAGGGAGTAGGATGGCCGGACAGATGGGGTGGGAGGCAGGGTGCAGTATGGGGACAGTGGACCAGGATCACAAACCTTGGCTGAACAGTGAAGCAGGGATTTTAATCCACTCTGCAAATGTGACCACATATATTCCAAGCGTTACTCAGTACAAATAGTTTGGATTTCAAGGCCTACAGTAATGATGTCTTAAAGAGTTTACTTCCAAAAACACAAATTGCATAATAACACCACATGGCAACATGTAAATCCTTACATCAACATGTTAAGCCTGAATGGTAAACTAGAAGTCCCAAAAATCTAGTTAACCCCACTGTACTTTCAGTGATTTAATAAAAGAATTTGTGTAATACACTCAGATATGGAGATTATTGCCCTCTGCTGCCATCTAGTGGAGGAAAGTATGTTTTTTAATGAAGAAAATTAAATGCCCCGTAATGGCTTTAATTACATGCGTATAAAGCCAAGATATGCACCTTATCTGTAGGGCTGCCCTTTATTGTCCACCAAGATTTGGATGGGTCCATTCCTAATCTCTATCAGTGGCATATATTCACATTCTAACCCTTGCTCCCTCATGAATTAATTGTGTCATACAAATGGATCAGAGACTTTTATGTGTTGTCCCTTTCTGTATTTTAACTCTACTGTAACTTGTCTGGTGAATGCGGGAATAGTAGCGTCCATTTTCACCTGCAGCACAACTGCATATGGTGTCATTTGGACGCAATGGTAAGCTTGTCTTTTGTCTTCAAATTCAGGTGCGGCTCCACCCAAAAGGGACCAAATATTTTTATTTAGAAAATCTTATAGGATACACATCCTATGCATAATGTCATTTCCCAAATAAAATGTATTTTGTGTCCCCGCTCACGATCCACACATTGTGATGGATACTCCTAGGACCAATTGTAATCTTTAACATCTATCTTCCTACAATTCTTTGTCCTGACTCGGGGTCATCTAGGCCAAAAATGTGTTGATTCTTTATTCTGAAATTTGGGATCACCTCCATGTCAATTATTTGCTGGATTACCTTTTCATTAATGAAACATCTTTCATGTTCAAGCGCTAAAGTGTCTTCAATCATTTCAGGATGCCCGTTTACCTGGATAGGAATGCATGGCTGCCCATCCCGATGTGTATTTCTGAGATGGTTGAAATGTGTTTTTCTTTATATATCTCTGGAGTAACATTTGGTTTGCATTTTTTTTCATTTAGATAAAAACCCAACGTGTTCGCATCTATTTCCGTTTGCCATTTTTTCTTGGGGTCCAATACATCTCCAAAGACTGCTTCTCCTTTTGTCCTCGCATTTCATCCTGACACATGAGAATGATAGTGACGCTGGGCATACAGGCAACGGCATGGCATTCTTTTACACTGTTGCTTTCTGACATTATTTTCTTAGGTCTCAATGGTTTTTTAGCTAAGGACCACAATACTCCATTTATCCCATCAATGAGGGGCGACAACCTCTTCAGGCAATTTGTCTCTATGAGAAAAGGTATTTCATTGATTTATGTGATCAATACTTCCTGTCTCATACAATGCTTCCCTATCTTTATGTCAACCTCAGTGACACCTTCCATAGGTATTTCTTCCCCATTGAAATTGTGCACAGGGCATTCGTTTTTCCTCACCTTTATATTATTTTGTGGGGATCTCCCTTCATTGATGCTTTTCAAAAGTTCTTTTGACATTGTTGTTGCTTGGGCACCTGTATCAATAATTACAAATGCATTAGATTTTTCGTCAACAGTGAAAGGAGAATTGTACCTATCTTCAACCTCTTCTAGTGCACGTGAAGTGTGAATTTTTGCTGATTTCAGGACTTACTTTCCTTAGCTCTTTTTTACTCTTTTCTATGCAAATGGGCATATGAAATGACATCTTTCCCTCCATTTGGCCCACCACTTCATTTATTTTGAATTGCTTTGGCTATTCTCCTGGGCTCAGAACCCATTATTCTGAGTGTAGCCACTGACTGCCCCTCTGACTTGGGACCACTAGTGTTCACACCCCAATTTTTTATTATACTTTCCTCATTGTTCAGATTCTCTACACTGCAACCTTTTGACTGGATATTTTCACAAGTGTCACACGACAGCCTGTCAACTTCGGGCGCTTGACACTTATCTGTGTTTTGCATGGAGCCTGTCATACCTGTCCCTTGGAATATCTGTGGTTCAAAATACTCCTCAAATGGCTGACTTGCACCCTCCTTTGAGCTACTGTTTCCTCTGTATGCGTATCAACCATACTTTGACTATCAAGTGAGAATAATCTATCCGTTGATCCTGACTCTTCACCTTGTGTTCTATTTTCTCATTGGATGCTCTTTTTAAATCTGTTTCTCTGTTCTTTTGGTTTTTCTTGTTCATTTCCCTCTTTCGTTCTTCATTTTCACACAACTCAATAGTCTGGTTCAAATCTAAATTGAACCACACTCCCTTTTTTGTGTGTTGACATTCCCTGTCTCACTTTCATTTGTTTTTATTTTTTATTTTTAAATCAGTAAGCAATTCGAACCGTTATTCAAAGGTGATTCACAGGCATCTGTGTTTTCATCAGTACAGAGATTATTAACTAGTCACATATTGTCAGAACACACAAGATCACTCCTATGACATTCTGCACCTTCACTTGGCTGTTGCTTTTGAAGTGCACATAACTTTCCTATCTATTCATACAACATTTTAACTTGGGTCTCTAAGCATTGAAACCTGTCCATGTCTCTGAATTCTTCTCTTTGTGGCCTGGGCCGGTAGTGATTAAACTCACCCTGATAAGGCCTATTCTGGTACCTCTCAGGAGATTGATTTCTATTTGTGTTAGCTCTGAATTCATGTGACACAGGTGATGGAGAACGCGGACTGACCATCCTTTGGCCATGGCCGAAAAGTAGTGGTGATTTGGTTGTATTGGCGAGGGACATATTTCATATTTTCTCTTTCATTTGGTGGGAATTGTCCCCTGTGCTGGTTTCCATTTTCAATGAATCCATCCTTATATCTTGTTTTTTTTCGTGGTGGCCATATAACATGGTATATCAAATTTACTCTGGGCCCCCAGTTTCTGGTATGGGCCATTGAACATTTGATTTTGAATGTTAATTAGACTGGACATATCGTGGCGAAATCCCACTCTGGGAGTATTACCCAAATATCTTTGGCTAATGTATGAATCCCTATTGCTGGGATCAATGGATTGGAACACAGGAGTTTGAGGTGATGTCCTCTGTAGAGGCATGCCCCTTTGGCTAGGTGTCATGTTGTTTCTTGCCTGAGTCTGAGCTGTTTCAAGCTGCATCTTTCCAGATTTTACCTCCAGAATCGCTGGCGCAGGTTCTTTAGACTTTGGTTTTGTCTCCTTATTCTTAGGTCCTTCCTCTCCCTGACCAAATATCACTTCATATAGTTTGGTCACCTGTTCTATTATCCATTCTAGTGTTTTTTCCTTGTCAAATTTATGAATGAACTGGAATACAATTTCTTTTTGGAGTCCATAAAAGTATACAGTTTTAAATTCTACAGAGTTAGGGTTAAAGCCCACATCAAAGCTTGAAAATGCTCTTTTCAGATTTTGAAGGTATTGGCGAGGGGACATATCTGGCTTTGCCATCATAGTTTGAGCTGCTTTTTTGGCATCCTGTATAGACTGATAAGGTGAGATTGTTGCCTGTATATAGAGTAGCTGAACTAATTGTATTGCCACCATACTGCAGCTAAATCACTTCTTTTACCTGTTCCATTTACTGCTGTGTTGCTTTTCCCACGTTGCTACGTGTTTTACTTGTTGCGTCTGATTTTAAAATCACTTTCACTTGAAGCTATTAATAGTTTTTACTAGATTGTGCCTAGATTCTATGCTATACTTACAAGATAGTAAGCTATAAACCCGAACCTCACTAGTGCGACTTGAATCAGAGGAAACTCATCCTCTGCACGCACTAACGCACCCAGGCTATATTACCTAGAATCCAGCGCACACGGGACCAGCCAGTCTGTGCCAGTCTGTGCGTAGACGGGCGGTTCAGCGGTAGGTAAGACTCCCATCTTTTCCTTTTTTGAACTTTGCTTAAATGGGATTTACACAAATCCTCCAAGCAATATCTAAGGCTAGAGAGGAATCTCTTGTGCACAGCTTATAGCTTAAGGTAACCACACCTAAAATGCAAGACGCTGTCCTTACCCCTGACACTCAGGATACTTTGGTTGCCAACTTGGAGAGAGTAGGAGCTTATGACCTACCAATCCCCAGTTTGGACAGAGTCATGGTAATAGAGCACTCAAAAACCACGGATCTTGATAACGTTACTGCTGATCCACAACTCTCCCTAAAGCTGACATCCTAACTACGAAAGGATTACCCCCAACAAAACTAACATTAGCTTTACTTAATACCAGATCTCTTGTGAAACACATGATTGATGTCCATGACTACATCCTACAACATAGTCTGTATATCATGTGTATCACGGAAACCTGGCTTACAGACGCCCACGGCCCTATCATCGAACAGGTGAAACCACCCGGTTATGTTTTCTTCGGAAAGAAACGGGAGGGGAGCTTAGGAGGTGGTGTGGCAGTAATATGTAAAAAAGAACTTGGAATTTACGAAGTAAAAATACAATGCATAGAATGTGACTTGTTACATGTTAAATTACTTCCTGACTCTAACCATAGCATAAACTTGGTTTTAGTTTACCGGCCACCAGGGGAATCCTGCAAATTTAACGAGGAGATTGTAGATGTTTTAGCCCCATTATTGACAACCAACTCCGCCTTAGTGATATTGGGTGATTTTAATCTTTGAAAGGGTCATGCTAAAGATAACAAAGCCCTTGCACTTGAGAAGGCTCTAAATGGCCACCAGATAAAAATACATAATTGTGAACCGACTCATATAAAAGGACATGCCCTCGACTGGGTGGGAAGTGGAAACATCCTTCTTTATAATATAACTACCACGCCATGAATCTGGTTGGACCACTTTTCAATTTCTTTTCAGATAACACTTTCATCCCTTTCACCTAGAAAGCACGAACCGGGGTGGAAAGTGCTTAACAGAAACATGAAGACTGTAACTGCACCCATTCTCGTAAAATGTCTAGACACTATAATGACAAAAATGAATGACTCTGACCATCCGGAAGTCCTTATCAAAATTTATAATGATGAGATCCTGAGTATACTGGATCATGTGGCTCCTCTAAAAACTAGAACTATCAGAGATAACCCTAACAATCATAAATGGTTTACTCCTGAGTTGGCTGAACTAAATACCACAAAAAGACAAGCAGAACGTACTTGGCGGAAAGATAAGACTTCTGAAAACCTGAAAGCCTGGAAACACAAGGCAAAGGATTACAAGACCAAAATCGCGGAAATTAAGTGCAATTTTTACAACAAACAAATCCTCCAGGCTGGGAACCAAACCAAGGAACTCTTTCGATTATTTCGGTCCTGGGAGAAACCTGCAAGCACTAATCCCATCATTAAACCTACCAACGAAGACTGTAACAGAGTACAGAAAGCTTTCTCTGATAAACTAAAAACTGCGCAAAGGAAAATCCAGGAAGAATTAACCAGGACAACCTTGCATGCTATCACTGTAAGTGATAAGGGAAATGACAAAGGACACGTTAATCCTGAAGTGGGCCCCCAACCCTTGGATAATGGGGAGCAACCCCACAGAAGCCTCAAAGGTGCTTTAGATTCCAGGAGCACACTACTTCATAAATTCACAACATTCTGAGAAAGTTGCACCCCACAAGCTGTTCGGGTGAGCTCCTCCCTTCAAAGATCAAATTGGAGCAGAAGGATATTTTTGCCCCATTCCTCTGTAGATTTGTAAATTCCTCTTTTCGAACTGGTAACATTCTGTCTCTGATAAAAATATTGCCGTTACACCATTATTAAAAAAAGCAGGATTAGACCCTAATGACACGCCAAATTTGAGGCCAATCACCAATACATTATTCTTTTTGAAACTCATCGATAAAGTAGCCATGCTGCAACTTCAGGCCCACATCTCAGAGATGGGTATCCTGCACAAAAAACAATTAGGCTTTTGCAGTTTCCACGGCACCGAGAGCGCCTTGTTGGATCTGCAGACTTATATGGTCTCTGGGCTGGAATCCAGCAAGTTGTGGCTGCTGATGCTGTTGGATCTGTCTGCAACTTTGACTTGCTGGACCACAAAATCTTGTCAGTGGAAGACATAATCTGGCTCAAATCTTTCCTTGAAGGATGCAGCTCCCGAGTTCACTGGGGGGAAAGTGAATCAGAGGCTGAAATCACCTCCTGTGGAGTTCCCCAGGGGGTGTGCCTCTCCACACTGCTCTTTAATATCTATATCATCCCACTATGTCTAGACCTTGAAAATCTAGGCCTCTTTTTCTGCAACTACGCAGACGACTTCCAATTAGCACTAGAGATCAGTGGAGAACATGACAAAGATCATCAGGTGCTGGATTCAGTCTACCAGATAGTCAAGAGCTGGATGTCTAGTAATTGGCTATGCCTTAACGCGGCAAAGACCAAGTTGATGCTATACGTCCCTAAACAAGCCAGAGAGAAAGTGAGCCCGTCATACACAAATTTCCAGATTGATGGCAGTCAGATCTCAGTAGCATCCAAGGTAAAGACTCTGGGCACCTACTTGGAAGCGGGCCTGGATAGTGGTGCACATGTGGATGCCATTGTGAAAAGCACCAACTACCACCTCAAGGTGCTTCGGCTAGTGGCTCCACTGGTTTCTGAAGACAACCGTAAACAACTGGTTAGAGCCGTAATACTCCCGAGAGTGGACTATTGCAATGGACTCTGGGGGGAGCCAGGAAGATTGACATTAAAAAAAAAGATTCAGAATGCTGCAGTGCGCATTGTATATCAAATGAGCTGCACCGAGCCTACCTCGGTGGCCAGAAAGACGCTCCATTGGCTTCCGGTCTCAGCCAGAGTTCAGTTTAAGTTACTGACTACCTGCCATAAATGTGTTTTTGGTGATGCCCAAGCCTACCTTAATAGGCTGAGAACACACCAACCTAAAAGAACTCTACGATCTGCTAAAGATTGTCTTTTAGAAGTGGATGGCGTCAAGAGAGCTCGAGGTAATGGACGTGCCTTCCATGTGCAAGATGCACGGGCATGGAATACCCTTCCTGAACAATTGCGAAATACTGAAAATCACTTGGATTTCAAAAAACAGCTAAAGACCATTCTGTTTGCATAAAAAGATAGTTACCATATCTCCCTTTTATGGTGCGTGGATGCCTTTGGGCCTTGGCACCTTACAAATGACCTAACATAACATAACATAACAACATAACAACTGATGTCTAACCTCTTTCTCAAAGTCCACCCATAACAAATGTTCCTGTTCATTGAGACCACGAACGACACTAGCAGCTGCTGAATCTAGGGTTAGGTGAAAGTACTGTCTATATTGTTCCCTAGGTATCTGGAGGGCTTTAAATATATTGTGAATTGTTTCTAAATGGTCTTCCATGCAACTATTGCCTCCCTTTTTGAATGGTTTAATCAAAGTCTTGATAGATTTCATAATTTTGATAGGACTCTACGGTGCATTCTGATGTGTGTCATTCTGTTCTCTTGTGGGCCGGAATGATTGTGAATATTTGCTGGTGATTCAGACCCCACCATTGGGTTATAACCAGGTCTGGACACAGGAATAGTGGTTGGTACATTGTTTCCTTGGCCAGAGCTGTTATTGAGTTCAGTTCCATTAAATGTAATGCCTTGTCGCCTTTCCTGAGACTTGAGACTAAATATTTGCTGTTCTAAGTTCTTGCACTGTCCATAAAGCTGTTCTGCCTCATGACTGAGATTATAATTCTCATCCCTGACCTTATTGATTACTGCTTGCAATTCATTGATTTGTGCCTGACACACTGATTAAGCGCTTTGTCCTTTTTGTCATTTTCTTCCAGTAACTCTTGTTCCATAGCATGGAATTCTCTGTCTTTTTCCATGTTATCTTCGCCAGGGGTTTGTATTTCTGAAATAGCAACATCTTTGTCTTGTCTTATTTAATCTAACATTGCTTTTAAGTGGGTTAGTTTTTTTTGTTCACACTCATTGAATTGCTTCTCTGAGCCAATTGACTAGCCATATTGCTGCATTTAGCTTACAATTCCGTTTCTAGTTCCCTCTGTTTTAATTCTGTTTTTAACCGCTGCACCTGATCACATTCATTGTCAAAACTGCATTGTAACTTGTTAATAACGTCACTGTCATTCCCTTGCATCCTTATGGACTTATGTAGCAATAACCACAATTTTGTGCATAATCTGATGATGCAGTTTTTCTCCTCCTTGCGTTCTGGTGCTTGGAATAGCCTCAGGAGGCACACCTGCACAAAGCTTCCTTCATCAAAAATGGTTTTAAATGCCTCCCGTTCTATCTCTGTGGTAATTCTGTCTTTCCATATTGTTGCATTTTCTGAGGACCAAACTACATGGGCATGAAGCTTTGCCTTAAGATATTTAGCCAATTCAGAAAACTCAGCCTGGATTTGGGACATGGTGACACTATTGTGAGTGCACAATATGGTTATGCTTTAGAATGCAAGGCCACGACCAGTAAATGTTTTAAAGTTTCCCAAGGCCAACGCACCAAATATGTTGGATATATTTTGGGGTTCTATTTCTTTGTGGTATTTTTTATGGTGGTATTTAATATTTAGTGGTATTTTATAAATATATTGTGGTAACAGTTTGGGGTATTTTTATAGTGGTAGACTAATTTCAGAATATTGCCTAATAATATATATATATATATTTTTTTTACCAGGGTCACTAAAACAAATGAAATACTGGACTTGATACACTCTGGATGAATGATTCATGCCCCCTCGCCTCGTGGTACCTTATGTACAATACCACGCTATGCCCTTTTGGCTGAGTTTCAACAACTGTGAAGCATGCAATTTAAACACTGTACATTCATGTGATCTCTCTAGCTAAACAGCTCCCAGCAAATAAAAGAGACTAATTGCAGAATAATGCAATAAGACTGCGAGTTACTTTGAAATCTGTTTTTTATCATAAGATAGAAATATGCAAGTTAAACAAAGCTACAGCTAGGCTCACTTTATGTTTCAGAGTGTGAATACATTGCAATAGCTTTCTAAGGGTTTGTATTTGTGCCAACCCATGCTCGCTGTCCTTGGCAACGTGGAACTTGGCAAGAGAAATACACTTTCAAAAGAAAAATACGGCAATATATTTTTTCAAACATGAGAGCAGGATTACTTGGACGTTAAAAATAGACAGCACTTAATATGAAGAGACCTACTTAATCTAGACTATCTGACCTCATTCAAAACAGCAGCCCCTCACTTCAAACTGATATTTACCCAGATATGTTGGCGATGTTTCTGATTCAGTTTAGCACAGAAATCTTCAT
Source organism: Ambystoma mexicanum (assembly GCF_040938575.1). Lineage (NCBI taxonomy): Eukaryota > Metazoa > Chordata > Amphibia > Caudata > Ambystomatidae > Ambystoma > Ambystoma mexicanum. The sequence continues at coordinate 1,426,078,107 of NC_090921.1, read as the reverse complement.
CAAGCTTTCCACCTGCCTCACCAAGGATCGCTCAGCTAAGGACTGCTCCAGCATCAGACAGCCTGCCAACAGTGAATTCTGTCTCCAGCCAGCCCTCGATTACTTCATCTCCCAGTGCCCGAAGATGCCTGAAAACTCCTCCCTCTCACAACCCTTTTTATTACATCCCCCTGCCACTCAAGGGAAACTCCTCCCCTTTAGCAGGTCATTCTTCTGAACGGCACGTGATTTAATTGCTCAGAGAGCAAAGGATACATTTCTCCAGGAGTTTCCTGCAGAACACAATGCCCTGTATTCAGTGGAACGGATCTTCACATTTTTTTATCACCCAAGGTAAATTCAGCCTGCACGTTTAATTTCCCATTTTAAAGAGCATCATGCATTTTCCAATTATGCCTCCAGCCTATTTCATGACAGATTAATTTGTACTAAATGTTATTAAGGAATTCAGTTACATGTTAACTGGGGTTGGGTTAGTATGTTAATTTATATTGGCATTATGTTTAGTGCAGCTCAATCCAATGAAATATCATCCTGAAGGAACGTGCAATTTCAATCATATGCTCTGTGCATGCCAAAATGATGAACCGCACAATTAAGAGCCCCTGAGTTATACAAGTTCATCTAAAAGACAAAAGCCTGAAGGATACTTTCTTTTTATATGAACATTTAGCTTGGGGAAGGGAACACTAAGTTTTGGTGTCCTGTTACAGAGTTGCTCTGTAATTGTGTTGAAGTTGTGGAACGGCACCTTAACCTCTATAAACTGCATTTCATCAGATGCTAACAGGAACAGAAATGTAACTTTGTGGGGAATTTATTGACATTTGGGAGAGAAAGCTGACGAATAAGCCAGAGCTTGAAGTAGCCAGAACTTTATGTTATAGTTGATGTCCCACCACATTATTTGGTGTTAGTTGTGAGGGCAAGTATAAGATTTGGACACAGACAGATTTGGACACAGACAGATTTTTATGTTGCACTTACTGACATTGACATTCCTTAGTTTTTTTAGGTAGGGAAATCCTACTTTAGTATAGGGCAAGTTAGGCCTTAATCCATCCTGAATTTGTCTTGAATAAAAGATTGTTTAAGTTTGAATCTGTTGTCTGTGTCTCCTTCCATGATGCCAACCTCACATTATGCATTTTTTGACACTGCTCAGAGACAACACAAAGTGTTTTATGCCATTGGAAAAAGTACTCATCATCTGTATTACAAAAAACAAATATCACTTATCATAACTGATGTAGCTGGCAAAAAGATTTAGACAGGATACAATATTTGCAGATGGAATAATGGCAACTGAAATGAACTGCCACTTTAATGAAGACATTCAAGGACAGGAGATCCTGGCTCTTATAATGTGCGTAAGGATGATAACTGCATCAGAATAACTGCACCTCAGAATATGATGATCAGAATTCCTGTGCCTCTGTTTACCATCCACATTACATTGACCTGTCAACAGATCTGTGACAGAACTTACTCAAAACCAGCTTTACAGCTAAGAGACATACACGCCACACATTTACTCCCTAAAAACAGGAACAAGTGCCCAACAAATATGGGACACAGTGTACATTTGGGAGCCTACCCCCTGCTTCTACTGACAAATCTCCATTAATACATATGAACCAGTGACCAGCAGAGAAGTGGCACATGAAGGCACTTGAATAATAATATTGCTACCTGTTGGATATGTTTTGGGATTATACTTATTACTTCATGATCTTTTTTAAAAATTTGATGGTGATATTGGGTGGTGTTTCTATAGTGGTACTATACTGTGATAACTCGTTGGGGTATTTTTATAGTGGTGAGACTAATTTTAGAATATTGCTTAATAATTGTTTTTATCAGGGTCACTAACAACAAACAAAATACTGGACTTGGTACACTCTGGATGAATGATTCATGCTTCTTCATGGTATCTCATGTACAATACCACAATACGTCCTTTTGGCTGAGTTTCAACACTTGTAAAGCAGGCAATTTAAATACCACACATTCATTCAGACACTCGGGTATCACGGCATAGGTTACATGATTACTTGGTACATGTTGACATATTTGTGAACATACAGCATTGTTTCTTTAAGCAAATTACACAAAAGCATTTACATAGAGTTACATAGCCAAACAGGGCTTCACAGAAGGTACATTCTTACAATTAGTATTTACTTCCACGGTTGGTGGTTATGCTGGAGATTGTGAGGCTAGTTTAGAATTTTGTTAATAGCCAGGTTTTGAGGATTTTCTTAAATTTATGGAAGGATGGCTCATTGGCAATGGAGGTGGGAGTGAGATCCAGATTCTGGGGGCTGCTACCGGGAAGCTAGAATTACTTGTTCTTACGTTTTTAAAATGTAGGATGCATAAGAGTGTATCTGTGTTCGATATGAGTGTTCTAGATGAGATTTAGCGGGTTAGGCATTGGTTGAGGTAACGTGGTGCTGTGCCTGCTACACATTTGTGTGCTATAGTGAGGGTTTCATGCAAAATCCTGGCTTGTATGGGTAGCCAGTGTGCCTCTCTCCAATGTTGAGCAATATGATCTCTTTTTTTATGCCTAGTACTGCTTGGAGGGCTTTGTTCTGAATTAGTTGCATTTTGTTCAGGTTTATGTTAGAGGTCCCTAGTAAGAGCATATTGCAATAGTCGATTTTTGCCAGTATGAGGGCTCTGGCAAGGGTAATGCAGTTTTGGGTGTGAGAAGGGGTCTGCTTAGGGCTATGAGTTTGGCGGTGTATGCTGTGGATGATGAGTACACTAATGTGTTTGCACATAATAAGGCTAGAGTCTAGATAGACCCCTAAAGTTTTAACTTGGTTGGAGATATTGATTGGTGTGTCTTCAATGACTATGGCTGAGTATTGTGGATGTAGTTTACTTAGTCAGTCTGGGGATCCTACTGTGAGAGTCTCTGTCTTTTCTCCATTGAGGCAGAGGCTATTTGTCACCATCCAGTTCTGAATGATGGAATACATTTTGTTTATAGTGATGGTGTCCTGTTCGGGGTTGCCTGAGATGGGGATGAGTATTTGGATGTCATCCGCAAAGTTGGTATATACAACTCCTATGGCATCAAGTGCTGCAAAGAGTAATTTTGTGTATGCATTATAGAATGTCGGGGAGAGGCACAAGCCTTGGGGGACTCCCAATGGCACTGTGATTGGGTCTGCTGCAATGTCATCTATTGCTACTCTCGACGTGTGGTCTGCGAGGAATGACTTGATCCAAGCTGTGGCCTCTTTTGAGAAATGAAAGTTATTAGCAAGCGTAAAGCAAAGTTTATTGTGGTTTACTAAATAAAAGGCTGCAGATAGGTCTAGAAGTAATAGGATACATAGTTTCCCTTAATCCCTGATGGCATCCATCTGGTTTTCTAGGTCCAGTAAAGCAGTCTCCGTACTATTTCAAGGGCGGAAGCCTGATTGTCTTTCCCTTAGTAACTGGTTATTTTCAAGATGGGATTGGACTTGTGTGTATGCGATTTTGTCTATTATTTTGAGGAGAAAGGGCACTGTGGTGATGGGCCTGGTCGGATCCTGGGGGTGGTCAGATCTCAAGATGGTTTTATGAGCAGTGGGGTGACCCAAGCTTCTTTAATATTTGTTGGGACAGTATTGGTCTTAAATGAGGCATTGACGCAGTTGGTGATGATGGGTGCTAGTATGGGGGCTCAGTCCTTAACTAGTTTGGACAGGAAGCTTTCTCCTTTACAGTTGGATGGTTTGAGTGTGGCTATGGTTTTGAGCACAGAATCAGTGTTCACTGGTTTGAACTGGAATTCGGGATAGTTGGAGGCGTTGTGTGCCGGTGTTGGTGAGACTGGCTCAGTGGTGGGTACTAAGAGTTTTCTGTGTGACTCTATTTTGTTTTGGAGTGTGTTTATCTTAGATGCTAGAGCATCCTGGATGGTGGTACACCAATCCTTGTTCACATTAACCAGCAGGGGGAGGATGGGGGTTTCTAATTCTCTAATGATAGAGACTAGCTCTTTACTATTGGAAGTGGTGTTGGTGATGTGTAGGTTGAGGGAGATGGCTTTCTGTGTAAATACCTCTGCTTTGTAGGCTTTGGATATATGCTCAAGTTGTTTTTTGGACTCATTGGTAGCGTTTTTCCTGTGGAGATGTTCAAGTTTTTCTTCTAAGTTCGATGAGGTCATCACTGAACCATATGTTGCTGTGTTTAAGCTTAGGGCTCTTACGTTTGAGAGGTGCTAGATCATCTATGGCAGTTTTAAGGCAGCTGTGATAATGTATCGAGATGTTGTCTGGGTTGGAGTCATCTATGGGATGTGCATAGAGCAACTTGTCCATCAAAGGGGATAAGTTATCAATGGTAAGTTTCTTTGAGTTTCTCGCTAGTATGGGAGCGGACGGTGTGTTAGTGGGTATGGGGTTCTTGGCAAGGACAATTTTGAATCTGATAAGGAGGTGATCTGTCCAGGAGATCTCTAGGATCTCTTCTAGCAGAACTGTGGTACTCAATGTAATAATCTGGTCTAGGATTCAACCTTTTGGGTGGGTTGGGGCATTGACAATTTGTGAGAATTGCATTTCTAGGAATGCATTGTGGAAGGCATTTGCCTTGAGGTCGGAGGTATCGTTGAACCCTAAATTAAAGTCACCTAGTAGAATGTATTTGGTATTGGGCTTAAGAGAGAGGGAAATGAGGAGAGGTAGGTCAGTGTCTGGATAACTGGTAGAGCTGGGGGCTCTGTAGACTATTAGAAAGTTGATAGTGGTTTTTGGGTCAGTGGTTAGTTTGACAGCTAGGGTTGATACCCTGGTAGAGTTTCAGTTTTGCATTCTCTAAACTGGAGGGAGGATTTTGAGATGATGGTTACTCATCCACCTGTAGTGTCTTGGCGATCAGCTCTAAGTACTGTGTAGTCTGGTGGTATGGCGATGGTGAGTAATGGGACTGAGCATGAATGCAGCCTAGTTTCCATTAGGACTAGGAAGTCAATTCGTATTCACGGATGAGATCGTGTATATCGATGACATGTGCTCCCAACGATCTTACATTGATCAATGCACCTTTTAATGGTTGGGGGTGGATTTTTGTGTTATGGTTGCTGGGGTGTGTGCTTGTGGTGGGAGTGCAGCGGAATGGTGCCTTACGTGTTGTTTGCAATTGGATTTAGTGAAGGTCGGGGTGCTAGGATTCATGGTTTTGAGGGTACTGGTAGTTTGGTGAGTGTCTACGTTAACGTGATGTGGGGCGTTGTGTTTAAAGACATTCCGGGAGGAGAGTCTTATTTTTCTTAGGCTGCCTAGTATGGGCTTCGTGCATACAAGGGGGCTATGTGTTCTGGTAGAAAGTCTGACTTGGCGTAGTGTACCTGTGATGGGTTTAGTGGTGTGTGTTGTGGGTGTGGTAGTGGGTATGGATGCAAAGGCTGGTGTGTTAGGTAGGAATGGAGTGGGACATGGTAGTGGATGGTGTCCGGGATAGTATAGGTGCGCTAGGCCTCAGCCTAATTGGATGAAATTGCCTCTAGAGCATGGGGTAGTCTGAGAGATAGGTGGGCCTTTCATTGGATGTGGTGGATGGGCATGGATCAGAGGCTGTAATTAGTTTGGTAAGAAGGTGGGGTTACTGTTGGGCGTTCATTATTGATAATATCAGTATTGCCAGCATGCCTGATGTTGCGGCTACTATCCTACAAAGTATGTGATACATTTGTCAAATATTGTCTCTTTTCGTTACTAGACGACCTCAAACAGTGGCCACTAGGGCAGGCAAGATGCAATTATCTAACAATGGCCACTGGACAGGCAAGATACAATTATCAAACAGTGGGCAACTGGGGCAGGCAAGATGCAATTATCAAACAGTAGGCCACTAGGGCAGGCAAGATACAATTATCAATTAGTGGCCACTGGGGCAGGCAAGGTACAATTATCAAACAGTGGGCCACTAGGGCAGGCAAGATGCAATTATCAAACAGTGGGCTACTAGGGCAGGCAAGATGCAATTATCTAAAAAACGCCGGTGCAGCAGGGAAGATACAATTATCAAACAGTGGGCTACTAGAGCAGGCTAGATGCAATTATCAAACATTGGGCTACTAGGGCAGGCAAGATGCAATTATCTAACAATGGCCGCTGGGGCAGGCAAGATACAATTATCAAACAGTGGGCTATTAGGGCAGGCAAGGTGCAGTTATCAAACAGTGGCTGCTGGGGAAGGCAAAGAGCAGTTGTCAGCAGTGGGCCTCTAAGTATACCAGTTTCAGCAGGGCTGGGCCTGTTTAACATTCAGTAGAGGGGCAGAATGTTATGGCTATTGACTTAGTAGAGGTTGCTGTTTGTGCTGTAATGAGCAAGCATAATGAGTCTTGGAAGAGCGAGAGTGGCCTCTGGAAGAGTGATACCTGGGCGTTGTAGTGGTAGGTTTTCCATGATGAGTTAGTTCTTGTGGTGAGAGGCGTGGTGGCTCCTTGCGCCTGTGGCGAACAGGGGCAAACAGGGCCTTGAGTGTGGGCCTTTGGGGTGGTGCCAGCGTTCGCCTGCCGGCTCTGGGTTGGTTCTCTTTGAACCTCGAGGTGGCCAATCACGGCAGCCACGTAGTGAACCCAGGAAGTCAGTCAGGGTTACATTGGCATTGATGCTATCCGGCCATTTTGAAAGGCATTCATCTTTAATACTGCTGGAGTGGAGATTGCAATTAATCCTCACCATTGTGAGGATGCACAAAGATTATGCGGTCCGTGAATTCCAGTAGCAGAGCAGGGTAAAATGGAAACTTAATCATCTCGTGCATTTTACAGCGCGTGAAGCCCCGATGTGCTTACCCGGTGTGCAGCAGGATTGATGGTCTTTTATTTGTGCTCCATGAGCTCGAAGCGGGTTCGGAGCGCTCGTGCCTGCAGCGCTAGCAGGAATTGAAAGAAAAGCTCATGACAGCTACTTCACTTTGTGTAAGATTGAGATTCTCCTCAACGGCATACCCGCTCCCTCCTTTCTTGTCGCTCTCTGGCCGGCCTCTCTTGGCCCTCCTCCTGTTCCAACCTGTGAGGCTAAAAACATTGGGGTCATCTTTGACTCCACACTCTCCTTCTCTCCTCACATCTCTGACGTCTCTAAGAAGTCACACTACAAGCTGCACATGTTCAGAGGTATTCTACCTTTCCTCTCCTTCCCCCAGAAGCTCACTGTCTCCAAAGCTCTGCTTCTCTCTAGGCTGGACTACTACAACAGCCTCTTTCTAAATCTGCTTTCCTCTACTCTCCGCGCTCTGCAACTCATCCAGAACAGGACTGCAAGACTTGTCCTTGGCCTCAAGCCCAGGGATCGTATCTCTCCAGGACTGAAATCTCTGCACTGGCTCCCAGTGGCTGCGAGGATCAAGTTCAAAACCCTCTGCATTGTCCACAAGGCCTTCTGGGGCCTGGGTCTTCAATACCTTCAACTCTCTCTCACTAAATATCTTCCTTCTCGAGCTCTTCGCTCATCCGCCTCCAACTCCTTCAGGGTCAGTCGCTTCTCCAAGCAACGAGTTGTTGGTAGATCTCTTTCTTTGGCTGGGGCCTCCCTCTGGAACAGCCTCCCTACCTCCCTGAAACTTGAGGAGAACCATCTCCAGTTCCAGAAGCACCTCAAAACCTTTCTCTTTGCTTCTGCCTTTTCTCCTCCTCTCCCCTGCTGACCTCCTGGCTGAAATGGAATCCGCACTGGTTACCTGGCCACCCTCTGATCCCAGGCCCAGGTCCCTCCCCTGCCAGTCACACGCACCTGGACTGCCTGCCTGGCATCCCCCATACTTGGGGACTGTTTCTGTATCCCTTTAGTCCCACTACCAGCACTTGACACCTGATGTCTGCACTTACCTCTGCACTTGCCTTCTGCTGGATGTTACTTTTACTTATTGTTATTATTCTCTTCCCATGTACTGCACTGTCCCTTACCCCCTGCCCCCACACTTTCCCCTTTCCCCCATCGTATGCACTTGTGTGATCTGAATGACACCTGGCCTAATATGATCGTTGTCTGTCCTCCCCTTGTTCCCCCTCCCTTGCCTCATCGTGCCTTGAAACACTTGTGCATAGGCACGTTATAAATGCCATATCATATCATACCTTTTTACTACACTTCTGTCTTTTTATGCATATCAAATAATAGAGACTACATGCAGCATGAATGCAATAAAACTACAGGTTACTTTGAAAGACAACTTACACAGAAGAACAGTTATGCCCACGTTATATTTAAGCAGTGCGAATGCATTTCCTTATCTTACAGTGCTTTGTCTGTGCCAAGTCTTGCCGAATGTTCTTGGCAATGTGCAACCTGGCAAGAGAATGCACTTTGAGAAAATAAAAAAAAACACAGCTATGGTCTTCAACACAATGCAGAATTACATGCACATTAAAAATAGACATCATCTAATATGAAGTGACATACTTACTCTAGACTGTCGGATCTCATTCAAAACACAGCTGCTCACTTAAACTTATATTTACCCAGATAAGTTGGTGATATTTCTAATTCAGTTTGGCACAAAGATTTTCCTCAGTCTTTCCGCCTGCCTCACACAGGGTGGCTCAGATAAGAATTTCTCCAGCATCAGACGGCCTCCAGCACTGAACTTCGTCTGCCTTGTCAGCCTCCGTTACCTCGTCTCCCAGTGCCAGAAGATGTCTGACCGTCCTCCCACTCAAAACCCCTTTTTATTTTGACCCCCTGTCGCTCAAAGGAAACACCTCTCATTTAGCCGATCATTCCACTGAAAATGCATGTGATTTCATTGCCAGATAGCAAAAGATACATTTCGCCATGAGTTTCCTGCTCAACACAATGCCATGTTTTCAGTGCAATGGATCTTTAAACCTGTTTTTATCACCCAGTGCAAATTCAGCTTGCATGTTTAATTGCACATTTCAAAGAGCATCATGCATTTTCCAATCTGCCTTCAGGATTTTTCATTATGGACAAACTTGCACTAAATGTTGGACAAACTTGCACTAAATGTTATTAAGGGATTCAGTTTCATGTTACTGGGGTTTGGTTAGAATGTTAATGTATATTACTATTATGTTCAGTGTAGTTTAGTCCATTGAAATATCATCCTGAATCAATATGTAATTTCAAGCATATGCTCTGTGCATTGGCATCTTTTTAATTCTGCCTGAGACTCACACTCTTGAGTCCAGAAATTAGTTTCACCCCTGGGCCCCTATTGCAGTACAAACCCACGCTAGCATGTGCATTCTAAAAATGATGAAGCTACCGTTGAAAGGTAGAGACTCACCGCTCCAATTCAGAACCACCCAGCTACTCTAACACTCTCTCCTTTTTTTACTGCTGGCATATAACCCAAAATCACTGTGTTACATCTCACTTCCGAAAATGGTCATTGTGGCATCACAACAGATATTGCCATTCACTGCAGTCTAATACCCCCAAGATGGCCGTGACCGTCGGCAGCTGATATGCAACAATTGGTGCAGTCTTTTAACGCTCCTTCCGGACAACGGAACAAGATCACGTGACCGCATATAACCGTCGCGTAGCAGCAGCCCAATGCGTCGCTACTCTCCAGTCAGACGCTCCGTAAGTTTTCGAGACCTAGGGACTTTCTCCTTTCCTTGTTCAACTGTCAGCTAACCTATGTCTGTCTGCCTTTGATCGGATTCACTGTCTTTAGGTTTGCTAAGCTTCGTTCTGATTCCGGACTGTCCGATACATCCAGATCCATCATTATCAAGGAATCGCCCCTTTCTGCTTTCGTTCGGGGCTCTCCTCGCTCGAAACATCGTTGCCTCATCCCGCTTGCAAAGTTCGGTAGGAACTCTAATACCCTTCCTGTTGTCTTGACTGTTTATCTACTTTCCCATTTAACGTGTGTTACCTTTCGACAGTTCGAGGGAATAACCAGTCGCACATTCATCGTTCTGGCAGCGTCCGGTCTTCTCCCAAACTGTTTCCAGTTCATCCCGTGAGTTACTCGTCAGGTCCTCTTTTCTCATCCTCAACTTTCAGATCAATCTCTTTGGTTTCTTACCTTAGGAGTCTTTTTTCCACTCTCCAGCAATCGGAATCACACAGGGTCCTAGCGCCTGCGCTCTATCGATCTACCGCTGATCTTTCCTGTCCGTCTAGGTATGAAGCGAACGAGTAGGCTACTGTTGTTTCTGGTATAATTTCCTTTGCTCTAACTTCTCTCTTTCTTCGCACCTACTCTAGTGAGTGGAACAGTCTTTCCACCTACCTCAAAATCATCAGGAAGAAAGAGGTTTACGTCATCTCCTGACCTTATTCCTGCATCTGAAGATCGCTCCACATCCGAAGTTTGATCCCAATCCCAGGACAGGGATTTCTGCCCCAGTGAGTTTCCCTGAGAGTTCTCCTCCCTTTCCTTCTGTTATCCAGGAAGGAGGTGTAAGGATATTTGGCGTGTTACAGTACACAGTACAGCAATACTGCACAAGTAGCACAATTTTTTTGCAGCACCACCACCACAAGGGTGCGGTGCATTGCTATATGGGTTAGCAGATTAACAAGGAAAGACAGACTATTCAATAAAAAACGATTTTAATATATAAGATGCAAATCTATTTTTACAGTTAAAAGCACACGTGTTCATTTAAAAATGCACACTATTTTTCACCTGAAATGCCTATATTGCTAGAGACACATTTGAAAATTAACAGCTAACCTATTAACCATTAACCTGACTAATAAAACCTTATTTTAATATAACCCACTAATAAAATGTGTTCTCTACTGCAGAATTAGGCATACTCTGAAAACCATTTAAATGAGTATGCAGATTTTTTCTCTTCTCTTCTCTGCCTGATTCTCCGTGTTTTTGTGCACAATAACTGCAGGAAGGAGGAAGTCAGATTTGCAACAATTGCAAATGTATAAGCGAAGCTATTGTTGAAGAGTAGGAGGATGAGAGATGATGGATTTCATTGGGACACGTCATAAAGAGGGCTGAGAGGAAAGTTTTAGTGGGCAGTATCAGGGAAAAAGACAGACAGACATCTTTCTGCACTACTGGGGAGAAGACCTGGCTGTGGGGTACTGACTGAATGCAGATTCCTGTGTCCTGCTGCAGTCGACATTGGGGAGAGCTGAAAGAAAAACCTTTCCACTGGCTGAGGCAGTCCTATCTGAAAAAGCTGAGAATTCCAGGCAATGACCCCGGCTTGAGAAGGCAAGCGTTCCTTTTTGCTGGAGTTAATCCAAGAGAGCCACATTCACAAAGAGAAGCCTCTGAACAGATAAGGTAATTACATAACTGGGGGAGCTGTGTGTGTGCACGAAATTATGCAGTCAGTGTAGGATTCCTGTGCGTGTCTTAATCAAATACCAATGTTGCAATTTGAGTTTTGTTCTCCGCCACGCTCTTTGCAGTGTGACATAGAAAATGCTTTTACTGTACCATTTTATTTATTTCTGTAAAGAATGAGATCATGTCTAAGTGCAACTTTTATAATACAGAAAATATTTGAAAACAGACGGGTGGTTTATTTTCTATTTACCATTACAATGCCAATGATGTGGGGAGATTTTTAAACAGTGCAATGGTCATTTTAAGACAGATGTGTGTATGTCAGAATCAGTATGAATAATTGTGAGTGACTGTAGTATAACTTGTTGGAGGTACATGAGCCAACGGGAAGAGAGACTCTCTGAACATAGCTCCCTACCGTATATAAGGTAGTGGAAATTACCACAAGACTACCACATATAGCTCTCTGTCGTAAATAAGTCAGTGAGTTTGCCCATGGTGGCGCACCAACACTATCACTGGAAAATGTGGTATCTCTAGAATGCAGGTCTGAGGTCTCTCTAGTGATCACACGAAAAATCTAAGCGAAGATAAGGGATTCTGGACATTGGGGCCACAAATAAAACAAGGGAATTATGCTCACCAAAATACCACCAACCACGTATACCAAATAAGCAGGTCTGGGTGCTGAAATAATGCATGTCCATTGTATTATTGTTGCACATGGCCAAATCTGAATACAAAGAGTGATTATTGCTAAGTTATTTTTCGGCGGTAATAAAATACCGTCAGGCCCCAAATCTCCACAAAATACCCTACATATTTATGGTGCGTTGCAGGCCGGGAAAGTGATCATAGAGTACCTACTGGGCGTGGCAAGTGTGTCTCACACTGCCATTTGCACATTAAAGGGAACCCATTTTATAATAGCAGTGTGCCACTAAAAACGAATTTCAGAATGTCACAAAGGGAAACCACATTCTCAGATCTAGTGCAATATTTAGAGGCAAAGTTATTTGCACATGGGAATTGGTCTTCGAATACCACGTTAGAATGGAGTAACCGCATTCAGGGTGAGGTGCAGAAAGAAAAACTAGACAATATTTTTGCAGAAGGCAGCATAATTCAGGTCTGCCTTACAAGATTATTGAATGCAGCCGATAAAAGTGCAGAGAAAGACTGTTTAATACGGCTATGCGGCAAAATATGGTTTATTTTAAACAAGTCCCTGCGAATGCAAGAGAATGATACTCAGCTAATTAACAGGTTAAAGACTGAATTAGACGGGGCAAGTAAAAATCAGGAAATGTTGAGAGCAGAATTGGATGTATGCCAAAAAGACATGCAATTAAAATGCAGAGACTTTGATACTCAGTTATCCAAAAGCAAGAAACAATTTGAAGATAGTGAGCAAGAATTGACACACTTAAAAGCCTTAGTGGATCACATTAGGCAGGATAAAGATGAGGTTGTTTCAGAAATGCAGATTTTACAAAAAGAACATTGCGAAAAAGAAGGTGATCTCCAGAGTGCAGAACAAGAAATGATTAAAATGATCCAAGAAAGAGACAAGAGAAATAAAGAGTTCAATGAATGCCAAATGCAAATGTGCGATATGCAGGAGGCAATTAATAAAATGAGTGATGAAAATAATTACTTGCATGATGAAGCCAACAGACTCCTTAAAAAGTGTAAGGACTTAGAACAGCAAATGTGCATCCCCAGGTCCCAGGAGAGGCGGCAGGGTACCACCTTCAATGGAGTGGAGGTGAATTCTAGCTCTGCCCAAAGAGCTAGTGCCCCAGTGACTGGGCCGGTGACTGAACTTGGTTGCAGCGCCCTTGGGGGATTTGATACTCCCATTGGGGGCAGCCACCAATCTCATACACCTGAAAACAGGATTGAATCACAAAATAGTGCAATTCCATGCATTGCAACAAGTAGCCCCATAAAAATAATGAAATCCATTAAAGCCCTGATCAAACCATTTAAAAAGGGAGGTGAATGCTGCATTGAGGATCACCTAGAAGCGGTGCATGACATTTTTAAAGCACTCCAGATACCTAAGGAACAGTACAGACAATATTTTCATTTAACTTTAGATGCCCCGACGGCCAGCATCATAAGGGGATTAAATGAACAGCAGAATATGACATGGCTGGAGTTTGAAAAAGAAATTAGGCGTCATTTTTCTCCTTTTCAGTCATTGCAGGAGGCAAAGAAAGTCGCGTACACTATTACTGCTGGACCTAATACATCACCTCGCCAATTTTTACAAGACTTAAAAAGAGCATTCTCTCGCTTTGATGTATCTTTTGACTCAAATTCCAATGAGTTTAAAACCGCATACTTCTATGGGCTACAGAAAGACATCATATCCCAATTGGTCCGTGAATTTGACCGTGACAAGTCCCTTGAATGGATTGTACATCAAAGCACCAAGCTATATGAGGTACTCTATTGTCAGGGTAGAGAAAGTGATAAAATGAAAGATACTAGGCCTAAATCTAAAGAACCCTCAGCCACAGTAATGGAAATCAGGTCAGCCAAAATGTCCCTTGAGTCTGCTCAAAGCCAAGGTAAAAATAATGTGACACCTGAACAAAGGGGTAATCAACAAAGATCGCCATTTCCTGTACCAATGTTCCAATCACATGATCCTAGTAATAGAGAGAGCTACATCAGCCCTAGATATTTAGGAGATAGACCCCGGGTAAGATACCGGTCTGATATGGCAGGTATGAACAATAACCAGAGACAAAATCAAGATCAAAGAAATGATGGTCCCTACCAGTCATTGGGGACACAGAGTAGGTTTGATCCCAACACCATGATATATGGTAATCAGGATAGGCCCCGATATGTGGATCGATTTACTGATAATGGAAATCAACATAGGGGCCAGTACCCACAATCTGAGAGACAGGACATGAGGCAAAACGTGAACTACAGTCCACGCCAATACAATGATTCCCCACCAGGGGACTATAATCAAAGGATGGGTGCAACCCGCTCCCCTCCACAAATGAATCAAGAGTTCAGAAACCATCCCAACCGGTATCAATCACCTGAGAGGTATCAGAATAGATCCAATCAGGGGGAAAACAACCAATATCGACCTAGGCCACAGAAAGAGGATCCTAGAGAGATGGAAAGGTTCCAGTGCCTTGAGGCCCAAGTGAAAATGTTAGCTGAGCAAATAGGAAAGCTCTATACAGCGCAAAAACAACCTTCCAAAGAGGGGGCTGATGGCCATAGCAATGACCGGGGGGCTTCCGAAAAGTGACTAAGTACTCATGATAATCGCAGTGCCAAAATGACAGATTGCTCTGATATAATTTTGCATGACAACTCTGAGGTGACTAATGGATTAAAAATGAAAGTACCAGTAAATGAAATTGTGATAGAAAGTGTAAATACTTCTAAAAAAGAGGTACGGTTTAACTTAGAGCTAAATAAAACAGTAAAGATTTGCACAAATGAAAAAGAAACATTAGGAATTCCAAAAGAACAAAGGGACAGATTTAAGAAAAATGACTCATGCATGGGGAATACCAGTGAACAGGGAGTAAGTGGGGATGCCATAGCTCCTTCCATGGGCAAGCAAAACAATGACCAAACACAGACAGAAAAAGGAAATACTCACAAGGAGGGTACAAGTCTATCACCTGAAAAATTCTTTGAGCCACATATTTTTGAAGAGGCTGAAAGGGCTGGTATTACACTAAATGATCACAAATGCACAGAATTAAAAAATGACAAATTGCTGAATGATGTTGTTACACATGTTCAGTTGGAAGGTTGTAATGTGGTCTCTGATGTTACCCAGATGGATGGGCGAACGGTGGCCACACTCCAAAAAACCTCTGAACATGGAGAAATGAATAAAATACCTCGCACAGAAATGGGTAAAAAGGAGGGAAAAATGTCTTTTCATTTACCAATGTGCTTAGCCAAAAGTGAAAAAGACCTGAGAAAGGTGAGCCCTGAAATCAGTAAGAATTCACATTTCTTATGTGTATTAGAGGAAGTTGAGCACAGATATTATGCACCCATCACTGTAGAAGAAAAATGCCACACCTTTGCTATGATTGACACTGGCGCACAGGCCACAATTATGTCCAAGGAGCTGGTAAAGAGTATCAATGAAGGGAGGCCTCCACAGAGTCAGATCACAGTGAAGGCAAATCAAGGCCCAGTGCATAACTTTAATGGGGAGGAGGTGCCCATCATAGGTGTAACTGAGGTTGACATAAAAATAGGAAAGCACAGGATGAAACAAGAGGTATTGATCACATCTATTTGTGAAATTCCATTTCTGATGGGGACAGATTGCCTGAAAAGAGTGTCTCCTCTCATAGATGGGGTGAATGGAGTGCTGTGGTCCTTAACCAAAAAACCATTGAGGCCTAAGAAACTAAAATCACAAAACAGCAATATAAAAGAATGTCACACCGTTGCCAAAACAAATGATGCTGTGGAGGTATATCTCCAGAATAGCTGCATACCTAGTGTCACTGTTATATTAATGTGTCAAGACAAAGATCAGAGCGACAATGAAAAACTACCTGTACAAATATACTTGGACCCAAGGAAAGATTGGCAGACTGCTATAGATGAGCACACATTACGTTTTTACTTAAAAGAGAATACATGCAAACAGAATATTGTTCCTAAAACAGATTCAGAAAAACACATTACCACTCTGGCAGAATACACATGGAAGATGAGCAACCATGGGTTCACGTTGGTATAAATGATTATCTTAAAACAATAAAAGCCACTTTAGCGCTTGAACATGAAAGGAGTTTCATTAATGAGAAATTGTTGCAAAAAATTATGGAGAGGGAAGAAATCCCGAAATTTAGGATTAAAAATCAATATGTTTCTGGGTTGGACAGTCCAGACTTTGAAAACCGAATTACAGGCAGATGCATGCTTAAAATTAGCATTGGGCAGAAAACAATTTACCATAATGTATGGATAGTGAGTGGAGCACAAAATGAATTTTACATGGGCAATGACATCATGCACAGAATGTGTATGGTGTTAGATTTCCTTAATCAAAAAATATGGTCGCGCCTAGGTGGGCCGGCGCCTGAATTTGAAGACAAAAGAAGGGCTTATCATTGTGCACAACTAGTTCCTTATGCAGTCGAATTACAGATGAGGAAAAATACTATTGTTCCTGCATTTACAAAACAGTTTGCAATAACACTGAAATGCAAAAATGGACAGCAGATGAAAGACTCTGATGCATTTGTATGCCTGAATGAATCCATAAAACAGCAAGGCCTGGATTATGAATACATTCCATTGGTAGACATTGGTGAAGGATCTGTAAAAATCATGGTAAATAATAAAGGTTGTCAGGACATTCATTTAGAGGAAAACTCCCCATTAGGAATGGCCATACAAAAATCACATTATACGGCAGATTTAAATAACATGGTGATTGGGAATATTCCTGAAAAATATGTAGATGCCAAGGGCGAGTTGCCAGAACACCTGGACTCTCAGCCCAAAGGAATATTTAAAATTCATTCTGTGTATCCTTATGATTCAAATGAGACAGTGTGCTGCCATCAAGAGGATTGCATAATATTTAATTTAAATGAAAATGAAACAGGAAATCAGCCCATTGAAGTGGAAGCTGATATGCCAAAATATTTGAAAGTGGCAGCTCTACAAAAAGACACAGCCACACAGTTAGAGGAAAGCGCTGAGATTCCTTTACCAGAAGAGTTTCCAGAATTTTCCAGAATGGTAGAAGAGCAGATCTCCTTAGCGGATGCATGTGACAGCGATGAGGATCGACGCAATCTGAGGGAAATATTTATGGAGTTTAAGGATGTATTTGCAAAAGATGCTTATGATTGTGGTTTAACTGATTTACATGTGGCCACACTACCAGAAGGTTGTAGCAGAAATCCAGTGTTTGTACGCCAGTATAGACTACCGCTGGCATGTTTAGAATCATTGGCAGAGATTATTAAAAATTTGGAATCACGGGGAATAATTAGGCCCATTCATAGCACATCCAATACGCCTATTTTAGGTGTGTTAAAGCCAAATGGTCAATGGCGGCTGTGTGCAGACTTAAGAGAGTTAAATAAAAGAGTACCAGTATCTAGATGGCCACTACCATTCATTGATCAGGGCCTAGCTCAGATACATGGTTCAAATGTATTTACCACGTTAGATCTCACATCTGGATATTGGTGTGTGCCATTGGCAGAGGAGATACAACACCTATTTTCCTTTACATTTGACAGGACTCAATATGCCTGGCTTAGAGCTCCGTTCGGGTACATCAATAGTGGGAGTGAATTTGGCATATTTTTGAGAAAGGCCATGCCAGATGCAGCGGAAAGAGGAACAATAGTTTATGTGGATGATGTCTTGATAAAAAATGAAAACCTTAAAAGCCATTTTGATGAAATAAGACATGTGCTTGGCCAATTGCAGAAAGCAGGCGCCAAAGTATCTTTGCAAAAAGCACAATGGTGCAAGAAAAAAGTGAACTTTCTAGGGCATGAAGTGACTGAACATGGGCTAAATCCACAAAGGAAGAAAATAGAGGCCATACAAAGATTAAAAGATCCTAAAAATGTGAAAGGAGTAAAAAGTTTATTAGGGATGACAGGCTATAACAGAAAGTTCATTGAGAATTATGCAGAAATCACTCAACCATTGACTAAACTGCTTAAACTAAATACTCCCTGGAGATGGGAAAGAGAGCAGTCTGATGCAGTGGCTAGATTGAAGGAATGTCTTGTAAAGGCACCATGTTTAGCATACCCCATAAAGGACAGGGATTTCTTTATAGAAATAGGCTTTTCTGAACATTGTATGTCAGCAGTGTTATCACAAAAACACGATTTGAATCACAAAACCATTGCATATGCAAGTAAGGCATTTTCCCAAGTTGAAATGAAATTTAATGAATGCGAAAAGGCCCTATTAACCACTGTGTGGGCGCTACAACATTTCCGCCCCATTGTTCAGGGAGAAAAGGTGATTATTGAAACAAATCATCAACCTTTGCAATTTTTAGAGAGTAAAAGAATTAGATCAGGCAATCTAGCGCAATCCAGAATCACTTCATGGACGCTGGCATTACAAGGTTTTCCCGTAGAAGTAAGATATGGACAAAATAAAAAGAGCCCAATTGCTCAAGGGTTAGCTGACTTACATGACTGTGCAGCTGAACAAATAACAAATGAAATGGATGTGGAAGCTAGTTTACAGGGATTTGAACAATCACCACACAAAGCTTTTGATGAAAAAACATGCAAGGATTTGCCAACTGTATATGTGGATGGTTGTGCTTTTCACATTGAAAATGACAGTAATAAACAATTAGTGGCAGGAATAGGAAATGTCTGGTTGAAATGTGAAGGCGTTCCTAGTATAGGGATGAGGATTGGAGATAGGAGCAGTCAGGTGGCGGAATTGGCAGCCATCTATAAAGCAATTGCTACTGCAGTTGATAAAAAGTTCAGTGAAATTGTCCTGGTGACTGATTCTGACTATGCACGGAATAGCTTTGTGGAGTATTTGCCTGGTTGGAAAGCAAGAGGCATGGTTACATACAACAAAAAGCCACTTAAACATGGAAAAATGATACAAGCCATAGACAAATTGGTGTCAGAAAATAATTTAACAATATACTGGAGAAAAATTCGTGGGCATTTAAAAACACCAGGAGAGGATAAGGAGGGAAATGATAAGGCAGACCATCTGGCTAAGATTGGGGCTGTGATGGGAGAATTGCTACCTATTGATTATTTAATGAGTGAAATACAAATTGATGCAGTCACACGTTCTAAAGCACCAAAGGAGGTAGATCAACCGGTGGTGCAGTGGAGTCATGACACGCCAGACCAAGATTTGATTGAGGCACAAAAGAATGATCAAATTTTGGGAATCTATTATAATCATTTGATAGATCCTGAACAAAATCCTTTAACAGAAAATGATTGTATGGGAAAAGAAGAGTTGAGGGTGTTATTAAAGAACAAAACACGAATTAGATTACAGGATGGACTCATGATTAGAGAGTCCATAACAGGGCAAATACAGTGGGTAGTACCCCTTTCATTCAGAGGACTAATGCTACACCATGCACACGATGCCATAACTGCAGGCCATAGAGGTTCACAAAAGACATTAGAAATACTAAAAGATTATGCTTACTGGCCACATATGTCCCAAGATGTGGAATTATATACTAGAGGATGTCTAGTATGCGCCCAATTTAAACCTGCTTCACCAATGCATAGAGCACCATTGATGAAAAGAGGCCTAACTCTCCCATGGTCAGATTTGCAAATAGACTATGTAGGTCCTTTAAAAAGGTCGAGCAGGGGACACCGCTATATTTTGAGTGTGGTATGTTTGATGTCAAAGTGGATTGAGTGCATTCCCGCACCAGATTGTAGTGCGCAAACAGCAGCCACATTGCTGGTGAACCATGTGTTCTCAAGGTTTGGGTTGCCACAAAGAATTGAGTCAGACAGAGGAAGTCATTTCACGAGTACTCTAATGAGTAAGGTATGGCAAATACTAGGTGTGAAAAGGAAACTACATATCGCATATCGGGCGGCGTCTTCAGGTACAGTTGAAAGAAGCAATAGGTCTGTTGTGGATATTTTAAAGAAATTTGTGGCAGAAGCAGGTTCCAGCTGGGATTTGCGTTTACCATTGGTTTTGATGGCAATCAGGTCGACTCCTGCCAAAGCAACAGGTGTTAGCCCCCATGAGGTCTTAACAGGTAGGAAAATGGTGTTACCACAACACCTACTATACAGAACACATGAGCAAACTCTAGTGAGTGCATCCACAGTTCATGAATATATTGATGAACTGAGGAGGCATTTGCAACATGCATTTGCTTTTGTGCAGAGAAATCTGGAAAGAGCTGCTGAAAGTGCTAAGTCATATTATGACAAAAAGACATCAGTAAAGGAATACAATGTAGGGGATCAGGTGTACAAGTTTCATTTTGGAAAAAGTAAACAGAAAAATTCTAAATTTCTGGCAGCCTGGCAGGGGCCATTTCGAATTATAGATAAAGTCTCTCCTGTAGTGTATAAAATTTTGAAAAATGAAGGTGAAACAGCAATAGAGCAGTTTGTCCATGTAAATCAAATCAAACCATGCCATCCCAGACATGAGATCAGGCAGCTTGAGCATGTGGAAACGGATAGAGTCCCTTGAGAAAATAAATGGGTGTAATCAGGAGGCAGTGACAAAGAAGTTAAAAAAAAGTTGATTGTTATGATGGCACATAAACACTGTACTATATGTAAAAATATATAATATAAATAAATAAATAAATAAATAAATAAATGCACATATAACGGAAGCTCGTGGTTGGTGTGCAGAGAGAAAGTGTATTAAATATTGAATGCTGTTTTATATGTGTTTGTTTTCTTTTAACTTGTGTTTAATTTCAGAAAAAAAAAAAAAAAAAAACGAAGTATTTTTACCAAGCATGTTTTATTTTTGGCAAAAGGATGAAGTTAGTATTGTGCTATGTACTTAATCTGTTTATTTTCTATTTTGATTTAGACAATTAACATTATTTGGTCGGAGGTTCCGGGATCAGAGGCCACGGGAGACGATGGAGTCCTGGAGTCCCCTGGATGAAGACCAAAAGATGCCTGCCTCCAGGTGGAGGTGAAGACAAAATAACCGGAATGCCAAAAGAGATGACTACTGTGGATTCAAGATTGCCAAGATGAAAGAGTACTCGAATGAACCGAATAACATCGCTGATCGGGACATACCAAAAGAGACAAAGCAAAAGTTCCGGCATATGAAGTTCCACGTATTTATTATTTTAATTATTTATTTTAACTTGTTATATTACTTATTTGTTTTAGTTAGTTGTTTTATTTCATTGTTTTTTAATTGACTTGGGAAATTTAAACTTAAAGTAATGCCACTTCCACTGAGAAGGCAAATGTGGAACATTTTATGAACTGATGGACTCAGATGAAATGTTGATTGCAAATTTTCATTGATGCACATGAATATTCATTTTGTTGGATCGCTATATTGTAAAAAAAAATAGAACAAGTTGTTTTTAGGAATTGGCTTGGATTATAGCCAAGTTCTAAAAACAAAAGGAGGGTATATGTAAGGATATTTGGCGTGTTACAGTACACAGTACAGCAATACTGCACAAGTAGCACAATTTTTTTGCAGCACCACCACCACAAGGGTGCGGTGCATTGCTATATGGGTTAGCAGATTAACAAGGAAAGACAGACTATTCAATAAAAAACGATTTTAATATATAAGATGCAAATCTATTTTTACAGTTAAAAGCACACGTGTTCATTTAAAAATGCACACTATTTTTCACCTGAAATGCCTATATTGCTAGAGACACATTTGAAAATTAACAGCTAACCTATTAACCATTAACCTGACTAATAAAACCTTATTTTAATATAACCCACTAATAAAATGTGTTCTCTACTGCAGAATTAGGCATACTCTGAAAACCATTTAAATGAGTATGCAGATTTTTTCTCTTCTCTTCTCTGCCTGATTCTCCGTGTTTTTGTGCACAATAACTGCAGGAAGGAGGAAGTCAGATTTGCAACAATTGCAAATGTATAAGCGAAGCTATTGTTGAAGAGTAGGAGGATGAGAGATGATGGATTTCATTGGGACACGTCATAAAGAGGGCTGAGAGGAAAGTTTTAGTGGGCAGTATCAGGGAAAAAGACAGACAGACATCTTTCTGCACTACTGGGGAGAAGACCTGGCTGTGGGGTACTGACTGAATGCAGATTCCTGTGTCCTGCTGCAGTCGACATTGGGGAGAGCTGAAAGAAAAACCTTTCCACTGGCTGAGGCAGTCCTATCTGAAAAAGCTGAGAATTCCAGGCAATGACCCCGGCTTGAGAAGGCAAGCGTTCCTTTTTGCTGGAGTTAATCCAAGAGAGCCACATTCACAAAGAGAAGCCTCTGAACAGATAAGGTAATTACATAACTGGGGGAGCTGTGTGTGTGCACGAAATTATGCAGTCAGTGTAGGATTCCTGTGCGTGTCTTAATCAAATACCAATGTTGCAATTTGAGTTTTGTTCTCCGCCACGCTCTTTGCAGTGTGACATAGAAAATGCTTTTACTGTACCATTTTATTTATTTCTGTAAAGAATGAGATCATGTCTAAGTGCAACTTTTATAATACAGAAAATATTTGAAAACAGACGGGTGGTTTATTTTCTATTTACCATTACAATGCCAATGATGTGGGGAGATTTTTAAACAGTGCAATGGTCATTTTAAGACAGATGTGTGTATGTCAGAATCAGTATGAATAATTGTGAGTGACTGTAGTATAACTTGTTGGAGGTACATGGGCCAACGGGAAGAGAGACTCTCTGAACATAGCTCCCTACCGTATATAAGGTAGTGGAAATTACCACAAGACTACCACATATAGCTCTCTGTCGTAAATAAGTCAGTGAGTTTGCCCATGGTGGCGCACCAACACTATCACTGGAAAATGTGGTATCTCTAGAATGCAGGTCTGAGGTCTCTCTAGTGATCACACGAAAAATCTAAGCGAAGATAAGGGATTCTGGACATTGGGGCCACAAATAAAACAAGGGAATTATGCTCACCAAAATACCACCAACCACGTATACCAAATAAGCAGGTCTGGGTGCTGAAATAATGCATGTCCATTGTATTATTGTTGCACATGGCCAAATCTGAATACAAAGAGTGATTATTGCTAAGTTATTTTTCGGCGGTAATAAAATACCGTCAGGCCCCAAATCTCCACAAAATACCCTACAGAGGGAAGCAGCATTATTAGGGTCATTTTTACTATCCTCATTGTCAAGAGCATCTATTCAGGTTAGTGCTTCAGCCTTTCATCTTTCGGTTGCACTGTCTATGTTGCACTTGCTAATATCAGAACCATAGTTGTTTTGGTAGCATAACTGACAGATAGCGACGCCCGAATTGAGACTGCTGTACTATGGAACAGCAAATACAGCAGCTCATGGCTGCTATGCAATCATTGTCACATGAGGTACAGACTCTACGACAAGAGAATAACCAATTAAGACAGCAAGTAGCTCGAGTTATCCCAGAAATTCCCCCTTCCGCTTTACCTACCGGTAAATATGACGGAAACCCTCATAAGTTGAAGGAATTTTTAGATAGTTGTACTGTTCAATTTACCTTTAAACCGCAGTATTTTCCAACAGATAAAGATAAGGTTGGATTCTTGGTAGCCCATCTTACGGGAGCAGCCTTAGCCTGGGCTACTCCACTAGTGACCTCCGGAAACCCTATATAAGATTCATACTCTGCCTTTGTAAAGAGCCTGAAATCTATGTTCAGTCGACAGGAAATTTCAGTAGCAGCTCAAGAAAGATTACTAGACCTTAGACAAGGCACACATGAGCTAATGTCGTACATCACGCAGTTCAAACAATTATCACCTGAGACAGCATGGCCCGATGATGCCCTTCTTACGTTATTCCGAAGGGGTCTCATGGAAGAACTTAAAGACGAGGTATCCCGTGTTCCCCGTCCAGCAAATCTAGCTGATATGATTAGTGTAAAGATTGCAAATGGATTATCGTTTACAGGAACGACATCTTGAAGGTCAAAAGGGGAGATCATCTCGAACACGTTCCGAATACTTTTCTTCAGTGGCTAAGACTACTCCGACCGATGAACCCATGCAACTTGGATCAGTTAGGGGTCCATTATCTAAGGAGGAGAAAGAAAGACGTAAATCATTAGGATTGTGCATGTACTGCGGGTCAGCCAACCATGTGTTAAGGGATTGCCCAGTGGTCCCTCCTCGCAGGATCACGACCCAAAATTCGGGAAACTCCAAAACCCTGCCGTAAGGGGAACCGCGGCAAGGGTATTTCATAAGGGTTCCTCAGTGACAGTGGTACATTCTCAAACTTCAGTTCCAGCGGATCTTTCTATGGTGGTGGTGTCTCTTAGTTTGGAGATTCAAGGTCGAATAATCCCTGAAATACCAGCTTTAATAGACTGCGGTGCAGCCGGGAATTTCATTGATGACAGTTGGGCTGAACGCAACAACATTGCAAGAGTTCCTAAGAATTCCATAACACCTATTCAAGGAGTAGATGGTAATTCTTTAAGCTCTGGACCTATTAGAGAGCAGACCAGACCTGTTACTTGCCAAATCTCCTCACATCAAGAAATTCTTACCTTTGATTTGATCCGGGCGGCTCATTTTCCCATCATCTTGGGTTTACCATGGTTGCGGCTACACAACCCGTTTATTAATTGGACAGCCGGAACTCTCTTCTTGGGTTCTGAGTATTATGTGTCTCACTGTTTATCTCAAAGTTCCGTAGGGATACGTTTCCCCTCCTTCAACCGTTCCTACCACAACTACTACAGTAGTACATGTGAACAAACTCCCAGAAGTCTACCAACGGTACTCCTCTGTATTTTGTACTCCGCAGTTCTCCACTTTACCTCCCCATCGGAGAGATGATTGTCACATTGAATTAAAACCTGTTCAACCCATACCTTTTGGCCGTATGTATATGTTATCTCAACGAGAGAAATTGGCCCTTAAAGAATGCTTACACACCAATCTACAAAATGGTCTCATAGCAGAATCCACTTCTCCAGCCGGTGCCTCTCTTTTCTTCATTCCTAAGAAAGATTCGGAAGAGTTAAGACCTTGCATTGATTACAGAGGTCTTAATAAGATCACTGTGGTCGATAAACATCCCATGCCATTAATTCCCGATATTTTAGAGGCCGTCCGCAGCGCCACGATATACTCCAAATTGGACCTTCGAGGGGCATACCATCTCATCCACATTGCCTCCGGCGATGAGTGGAAAACAGCTTTCCGTACTCCTTTTGGACACTTCGAATCTCATGTAATGCCCTTCGGTTTGTCCAATGCACTAGCTGTATTCCAACGCTTTATGGACCATCTGTTTTCTGATGTCCTATTACACTTGTTGTAATCTATCTTGATGATATTCTGATATTTTCTCCCAATGAAGTTGAACATATACATCATGTATCTCTGGTGTTAGAAAGATTACAAGCAAATCATTTATATTGCAAAATCAAAAAATGTGAATTTCATCAAGTCCAGGTTACCTATTTAGGTTTCGTTCTTTCAGCACTAGGCATTGCAATGGATCCCAGAAAGGTGTCCGCTGTTTTGGAATGGAAATCACCTACTAATGTTAAGGACATTGAAAGGTTTATTGGTTTCGCCAATTTTTATCGTAAGTTTATTCCAAAATTCTCTGAGATCATTTTGCCTATTACTCAACTGTTAAAAAATAATGTCTGATTTTCCTGGAACGCTCAAGCCCAAGAGGCATTTTCGAGACTTAAGGAACTGTTTACCGTCACTCCGGTGTTGATCACCCCAGACCAGACAAAGAAGTTTATTCTGGAAACAGATGCCTCCCATTCGGCCATGGGGGCCGTTCTCCTCCAGGAGTCTGGAGGGGAAGGTGAAAAACCCGTAGCCTATTTGTCCAAGACATTCAACTCCTCTGAGAGTAACTATAACCGTTCTAGAAAAAGAACTTTTACCCATCAAGAGATCCTTTGAGGAATGGAGACACCTTCTGTTGGGATCCCCTCATCCCATTGAGGTTAGAACGGATCATCAAAATCTGAAGGCACTACAGTATGCACAAACTACCAATAGTCGTCAAGCCCCTTGGGCTTATTTTTTTTTGCCCTATCGAATTGAATTCACCTTTTTGCCTGGACGGTTAAACCTCCGAGCGGATGCTCTTTCCCGCAAAGATCAAGCGGTTACTAGATTTCGTCCAGAGAAACTCTTCCCGTGGGCTAGATTCATCTCAGTGATTACAGATTTTCTTCAACTGATCAAGCAGGCGACCAATCTTCAATCATCAGCCAATAGCCAGTTGTCTCAATCCTATCAGCTGACCACTGACAAAGGATATCTTTTTCATGGGGATCAACTTTTTATTCCTTCAGAAAACCTTCAGAGGGAAGTTCTCCGTATGTGTCATGATACAAGAGCTGCAGGTCATTGCGACTATCATACGACCATGGATGTGATTAGGAGACATTTTTGGTGGCCGGCTCTTGAGTCGGATGTTAAGGATTACGTCCTACTTGTATTACCTGTTTACAATCCAAGACCCCTCGCCAACCTCCTTTGGGTCTCCTCTCTCGAATGCCTATTCCCGACAAACCATGTCAAATTATTTCAACTGATTTTATAGTAGACTTATCTCCTTCTCAACGTCATACCGCCATAATGATAACTATCGATTCTCTCACGAAGTTGGCTCTTTTTACTCCCTTGATCAAAATACCTAATGCGGACATGATGTCCAGAATATTCATCAAGGAGATATTCGCACGTCACGGATTACCAGAGACTATCATATTAGACAGGGGTTTCCAGTAGATGTCTTACTTTTGGCAGAAGATTTGTAACTATCTCGGGGTTCAGAGAGCTCTTAGCTCTGGCTATCATCCCCAGACTAATGGTCAAACCGAGCGACTGAATCAAACCTTAGAAGGATACCTGCGTTGCTTTGTCTCTGCTGCCCAAGATGACTGGGTGGAACTTCTTCCTTTGGCAGAACTTGCTTACAATAATGCTACTCATACCTCTTCAAAGACTAGCCCTTTTTTTTGTTCCTATGGATTCCATCCTTCCTTTGTGCCTACGGTCCCTCTTGCCCCTTCTAAATGTCCTGCTGCCGATTGCCTGATTTCGGACACCGTACTGCTCGTCATGCCCTTTTGGCTGCTCAAGACAGAGCCAAGAAATATGCCGACCGACACCGTAGACCGGCTCCTGGGCTCGCTATCGGTGATTCCGTCTGGTTGGCCTCGCGGTTTTTACCCCGACATTTGGTTCTGTCTAAGCTCTCTCCCAGATATTTTGGACCTTTTCAGATTCAGGCCTTGTGGGTGAGGCTGCAGTGCAGCTGCTTCTTCCGCCTTCTTGGGCTAGGATTCATCCTGTGTTTCATCTCTCCCAAATCAAGTTGGATGTAAAGGACCTCTTCCAAAGACTCCCATCTGTACATCCTCCTCCCGTTTCTACTGTTTCTGGCCCGGAGTTTGAGGTTGCAGGTATCTGTGACTCTAGATACCGCAGAGGTCGGCTGCAATTCCTAATTGATTGGAAGGGGTATTCCCTGGCGGATCGGTCTTGGGAACCGGCCTCGGGTGTTCACGCCCCTCATTTGGTTCAACGCTTTTATCGGCGACATCCCGGTAAACCAGGGTGCCCGCCTTTGAAGAGGGGCATACTGTTACATCTCACTTCTGAAAATGGTCATTGTGGCATCACAACAGATATTGCCATTCAATGCAGTCTAATACCCTCAAGATGGCCGTGGCCGTCGACAGCCGATCTGTAACAATTGGTGCAGTCTTTTCACGCTCCTTCTGGACAACGGAACAAGATCACGTGACCGCATATAGCTGTCGCGCAGCAGCAGCCCAATGCGTTGCTACTCTCTAGTCAGACACTCCGTAAGTTTTCGAGACCTAGGGACTTTCTCCTTTCCTTATTAAACTGTCAGCTAACCTATGTCTGTCTGCCTTTGATCGGATTCACTGTCTTTAGGTTTGCTAAGCTTCGTTCTGATTCCAGACTGTCCGATACATCCAGATCCATCATTATCAAGGAATCGCCCCTTTCTGCTTTCGCTCGGGGCTCTCCCCGCTCAAAACATCGTTGCCTCTTCCCGCTTGCAAAGTTCGGTAGGAACTCTAATACCCTTCCTGTTGTCTTGACTGTTTATCTACATTCCCGTTTAACGTGTGTTACCTTTCGACAGTTCGAGGGAATAACCAGTCGCACATTCATCGTTCTGGCAGCGTCCGGTCTTCTCCCAAACTGTTTCCAGTTCATCCCGTGAGTTACTCGTCAGGTCCTCTTTTCTCATCCTCAACTTTCAGATCAATCTCTTTGGTTGCTTCACCTTAGGAGTCTTTTTTCCTCTCTCCAGCACTCGGAATCACGCAGGGTCCTAGCGCCTGCGCTCTATCGATCTACCGCTGATCTTTCCTGTCCATCTAGGTATGAAGCGAACTAGTAGGCTACTGTTGTTTTTGATATAATTTCTTTTGCTCTAACTTCTCTCGTTCTTCGCACCTACTCTAGTGAGTGGAACAGTCTTTCCACCTACCTCACACTCATCAGGAAGAAAGGTTTACATCGTCTCCTGACTTATTCCTGCATCTGAAGATCGCTCCACATCTGAAGTTTGATCCCAATCCCAGGACAGGGTTTTCTGCTCCAGAGGGTTTCCCTGATAGTTCTCCTCCCTTTCCTTCTGTTATCCAGGAAGGAGGGGAGCAGCATTATTAGGGTAATTCTTACTATCCTCATTGTCAAAAGCAGGTTATTGCTTCAGCCTTTCATATTTCGGTTCCACTGTCTATGTTGTACTTGCTAATATCAGAACCATAGTTGTTTTGGTAGCATAACTGACACACTGCAGGAAAAACAAACAGAGTTCTAAAACACATGTGCTTCTCCCAATTTAGGGCCTGATTCACAGAAGTGTTTTATAATGGCGCAATCCGATAGGAAAATGCTCTGTGAATCAGGGCCTTAATCTTCTCTTATCAGTCAAAAATAAATAACACGTAAATGGCAAAATACATATATGAGAAACATCATGTATACATTTCTAGACTTGAGCAAAAGAATTATGAGTCTTGATCAAAAACAAAAAAACTATTGTTTCCTTTTTTCGTCTCTTTTTTTATCTCTTTTTTAATGGTGATCTGTTTTTTGTCTCTTGAATTATTTGTTATCTTCTTTGGAATTTTTAATCTTTTGGTCACCTTTATCTTTTATCTTATTTTAAAAAGAAATTATTAACATTTTCAGAAAACATACATCCAACAAAACTGTGTCCTTGGCTTCAGTCAAATGCAAAACCAGTGAAGTGAAAATGTGTGATAAAACTAGTTTGTGATAAAAAATAGTAAAAAATAGTCTGTAATAAAAATAGACTTTGTAAATAATAGTTTGTGATAAAAATCACACAGGAAACCGTTCTTGTTGGAACTCCTCCATTCCGGGACTTCAAGGGACCTCTTTTAGGGTCATCACCTCCACATCTTTTGGGGTCCTCATCTTCACCCCCTTCTTCAGTCCAGGGTGCTTTCCAGTGGACTCCAATCCAGCAGTATCCTTAAGAGATCCATCGCTCCAAATATTGGCGCTGCCAAGGAAAACAAGTATTTTTTCAGAGTAAAACAAAAAGATAACTTAACTACCAAGCACATCAACCTTTTACTTTCCTTTCTCAATGGAGCACCTGAAACTAAATTTAGTAAAGACAAGAGTGGGGAAATGGCACCAACCTGATGTCACCCTGCGTCCAGGAATAGTTATTTTCAGAGAAAAAATAAGATAGTCGCAGAGTCAGGGGGGGGACAGAGGTCAGAACCCCACATCTCTCAGTCGGTATTATCAAAACCCCTCCAGAGATTGATTCTGCGCCACACTCAGTGAATTGTACTTAAGATAAGTGGTTGTTCAATAATCAAAACACAAAATCATAGAAATTAATCATGTTTTTGCCCATAGGTGACACGTGTTTCGGCAAGTACATCATTGCCTTTTTCAAACCTGGGCTTACTCGATCACATGTTATCAACAAACGTATACTGTTGTGCATACATTTTGGGATGGGATAACATATTACACAGTGCAATCATTGTCACATTTTTTAATGTGAAAATGTTGGACAGAGAGAAAGGATGGGGAATGGGGATGGATTCAACGGGGTAAAGAGACAAGAACAGAGAAAAAATAGAAGAAATTACAAAAACAAAATTTTAGATTGATATCTTTATTGTTGTGGAAAAATTAGGGATATAATGTGTGTAGGATATAATGTGTGTATGTGTATTAAAAGCACTTAGCCAATAACGGTGAAGGCAAGAGAGATAATCCACAGTATTTAGCCGTGATTAGTCTCATTTGAGAGACTAATGGTTTGATTTTCTCTTCAATTTTACCTTTCCACCAAGCCTTTGAAAAAGAATCCGAAAGAGGATACCCCAAATATTTGATTTCTTGGGTTATAGCGATCCATGTGCCTTCCATAATCCATTTGTATGAGCAACTCTTTTTTTGGCCATCCTTTAGTATCAGAATTCGTGATTTAGAATGATTAATTCTCAGATTATGAGCATTAGCATAACAGATGAAAGCATTGAGCTTATGCTGCAGACCAAATGGTGTTTTATCAAAGATAAGAATCTGCAAATCCAATGTAGTTCAATTTAGTCCGGCCAATTGTAATAGGATAGATAATTTCATTCACCCAACATTCCTCTATGTCACATATATACAAATTGAACAGCACAGCTGCCAGTGTACAACCCTGTTTCAGCCCAATTTTGGATGGAATTTTATCAGTTAACATGCCTTCCTTATTTAGGCGCACTCTGTATGTAGTGCAAGTGTGAAGTAGGCAGATTAGCGCTATCAGATGTTCCAGGAAGCCCATCTCCTTCATCTTCGCCCACAAATATTCCCTTAGCACAGTATCAAAAGCTGAGCTCAAATCAAGAGCTGCCATATAGACATCTCCCGTATGGTTATGTTTAGAGTTCCATTGTATATGTGCAATCAGTGTAGCATTGAGAGAACATCCCATTTGGTGACGAAAACCTGTCTAGAATTTGGAAAGAATGGCATTTTTTTTCATACATTCTTGAAGTTCTTCAAGAATTAATCGGCAGAAGACCTTGGAAGATGCATCAGTTAAAGCAATTGGTCTAAAATTCCCAGGGTCATCAATGGGACCTTTTTTATGTATTGGGATTACAATTGCAGAGCACCATGATCACGGGATGGCTCGGGAGTAAAATACTGCATCAAATTTATTTTTCAAGATCACTGCCCACAATTGAATATCCGATCTATAGAGACAAGCAGGAATACCATCAGGTCCCATAGCCCGCGATATATCTTCTAGGCTCTATGGGAGTGGGTCGGTATTATAATTTGGAAAACAATTTTGGGATTGTTTTGGAAATTATCAGGTAGATCATATTTCAACATAAAGTAATTGACCCACTGATTAGCTGATATAGCATTTTCTTTCAACCCTTCTTTAGTGCCATTTATCAATCTTAATATGGACCATATTTTACGTGTGTCACTTTTCAAAATATGGTACATCATATTCTGGTTATCTTTCAAATAAAGTTGTGTTTTTAGATTGTTAACAGATGTTTTATATGTCGCAAGGATGATCTTTTTTTAGAAAATAATATTGTAGCGGTTCAAGAGATAACATAGAAAGTTGCCGTACCTTATAGTTCTTGATCTTCTTTAGTTTGAACATTTCAATATTAAATGTGTGTAAATGTCGCTTTATGTCCAGTTTTCTGTGCTTTGACATTTCTAGAAGATGATATTCGATCTTCTTAGAGATGATTTGACTACACATACAGGATCATGAAAGGAATCAGACAGTATTAAGTTCTTTCCAGAGTCAACTTTAAGTCGATGAGTTAGCTGATGACATATGGATGGGTTCCATCTCACCGATAGACCCATTCGATCATTTTCGACCTGTTTTAGAGACGGGATTGGAATGAAGTCCCAACCATCTAATTTTAATTTGATAGAGATAGCGTTATGGTCACCAAATCCCAAGTTCTTGATGTTAACAGTGTCGGAAAAGAGCCAAAGAATTGAGGATTTGAAGAAGTGGTCAATGTGTGAATGCAGACCTCCCCTTGACCATGTATGTGAGGCATCCATCGATCCAGTGGGGATTACCTGAATATCCCAGTTGAGGAAGAACTCCACCCATTTTTTCCCATTCTTGACCGAGCTGGAAGCTATAGGGGTTTGTTGTCCAGGGCCTTTTTTGTGAGATAGACAAGAGGAGTTAAAATCATCCCCCACCACCACTCCAACCTCATCATGACGTGTGTATACACCTTCTAATATTGAATCCAAAATGTCAGTAATATTGTTAAACATGACTGTAGATCTATTCCAATAAATACACATAATGATTAGGGTTTTATCACATGATGATACAGGTGTTAATTCTATAGCTATTACGTTTGCATCCTTGTAGACAAGCTTCGTTAAAAATGTACAGGCATTATTTACAAGAATAACTAGCCCACCCGAGGGTCTGCCCTTTACCCCTCTGTTTGCAGGTTGCGAATAACATTCAAATCCTTCCACAGACAGATGGGAAACATGCATTGTTTCTTGGAGTAGAATTATAGCAGGAAATTCACATACATCAATGGATCCCCACCACCTGTTAAAATTTGTGAGCCCACAGCTGTTCCATGACAGACAATTCAAATAATTTCTTATGTTGTCCAGGGCTAGGGTGGCACAGTCGACGTGGTCACAGGCATTGCTGGTGGTAGGATATTTAAACCAGATAGAGCGGCAGCCATCGCTATTATCTGCTTGACCAAATCTTCACTGATTTGTGGTGGCTGTGTGTGCACCGTGTTCTGGTCCACCTTTACTGTAGGAGCAGTAGGCTTGTCAAGAAAGGTTCTTGCCTCAGAATCAGAATGGATCCGGAAAGGGGTCAATCCAATATACACAAAATTCTCTTTCTGTTCCCAAACTAGTTTCATAATTAATCTGGAATAGAAGCCACATGTCATCCTATTGTTGTATCTATTGGCTAGTGTTACCCAATCAATGTCATCTGAACCTATTGTTCTTAAACAAGGTATTGTATGGAAAGCTTTTAACAGGGAGGAGCAATTTAAGTTTAGTTTTACATTAGTACTTGGATCACTTTCCCCTCCCAGTATATAGGGCTGATCTTGTATAGATTCAAACTCGTTATTGACCATATTCTGGCTGATATTAGAACTACCTGAGGTACCAGTCACAATGGGTGCAGCCATTCCCATAGATGTCATGTTATCATTTCCTTTAGGGATCTCAGCTTTTGGCAACGGTGTCCTAATCCCAGTATCGGCATGTGGGTCCTTCACATATTCCTTAGACAGTAGCGGGTCCCTACCCAAGACTCCCAACATCCATGGTTCATCAGAAGTTATTTTATGTACTCCTTCTTTATCTCCAGGCTCTGAATTAGTAGCCATTAGTTCAGTATCTTTTCTTTTCCCTTTGATCGAAGTAGTTAGTTTGTGACTCATGGGATAGAACTGATAGAGAGACATTTGCTTTCCCCCCATCATGATATCAGGGTGGTCAAGACTTGGTGGCAGATTATTTTGGCAATCATTCTTACCCCCATTCCTTTTTTCATTGGCATTTACATTCATACTCTTTTTTCCCCCAATTATTTTCTCTTTGTTTTTACCAGAGGGATTAATATCTAGTAATACCCTGGATTCATCATCCAACTGGGATAAATCAATCACCACCTCGTTCTCAAAATTGGCAGACATCACGTTTGGTTGCGCAGCTTGCGCTGCCTTCACCTGTTTCTTTGCTAGAGCTGTTGCTTTGGCTTTCCTTTTTTGGGCCCTTCCAGCTAGCTTTTTTTCTCTACGGGTTAAGACCATTTTGGGTTTAGGTAAAAGTTTGCGTTCTGTTGAATCAGACAGTTTGGAATTACCCAACAGAGAGC
The DNA here is from genome assembly GCF_040938575.1 of Ambystoma mexicanum. Classification (NCBI taxonomy): domain Eukaryota; kingdom Metazoa; phylum Chordata; class Amphibia; order Caudata; family Ambystomatidae; genus Ambystoma; species Ambystoma mexicanum. The sequence goes on along the minus strand of NC_090921.1, from coordinate 1,426,044,229 downwards.
ATTCCTCAACGAGATCAATCAAATCCGTCAATTGAGAGGGACTATCGGCACTATGTAATTTATCTGTAGCTTCAACCACGTTAGTGGAGAGAATCTCCAAAGGTTGGACCAGCGATATATCTTTTTGCATTTTGTCCAAGTGATGCTCGATTTTTTGAACAGTGGTCAATACTTTGCACATGTCGTCCACCATGACTTCAGTCTGTGTGTGTATCGGATTATATGTTCTGGGGTTCAATACACCCGCAAAAAGAGCGCTTTTTCTGCATAGGAATGTTGAAAATGCCATCAAATTGTATGCCACTATCCACCATATCCTTCCTTTTAGATTGCCTTTCAGAAAGAGCAGCCACAGCATCACATGTGAACAAGAGGCCTTCAATTCTATTAGTATTATTTGAAAGTTCGGTGATTGCTTCCCTCATGATTCCAATTTCATAATGTGAACACTCATGGCCCTTATCCAGTAAATTGAGAATTCTCGCAAGAACTGGAAAATCGGGGCTTAGTGATGGTACATCGAGAGAAATGCTCTCAGAGCGTGCTTCGTTATTAGAAGCTTCCTTGTCTTTTTCATTCAAACTAGACTGAAATTCTTGAATGTCCAGATTCATTGTATCATTAAGTGCGGTTTGAGCGCTTTTGGCTTTTGGTGAACTCACCATCAGTTTACTGCGGGAATCATTAGACTCAAGATCCATTTCCCATGTCAATTTAACCTTTTCACCTTTTGAAGGTCCAAGATTACTTTTAGGAGCATTATTAACCTTTTTTGAAAAATGGTTACTCATCATAAAGACATCTTCTCTCCCAACCAATTTCTGATTAACTGGGGTAGATGGTCCTAGGGAGAGACGTATACGCTTGCTTAACTCGGCTTCAATTGTGGGGCCCATCATTGAGCAGTCAACAGTTTCCTCTTTATCAGAAATATTAGTAGCACTGTACATACCAATATCATTCACCTGAGATGAGTCAGATTTAGGGATATCAATTGCAACACTATTGTTCAAATCCTTTAGCTCATATTTAATGTTCACTGCTGAAATATCAACCTCCTTCTCAGCACAGTGAATCATGGCAGTAACATCATATTTGGGAACAATACCCATTTCCATTAATACCATTATTTTCTGATCTGGGGGAGTACTACCTCTTACCCCCTCTTCATCAGTTAGCATGGTTACAGGTGGAACCGGTAAATCCTCAATGTATACTGAAGTATCCTGACTAGCAGGGTAGGGAGGTATTTTGGTTTGCGGCTCTATTAGTTTCCGTCCGCTACGCAATCCATTTACCATACTGAAACTGGCGTTGAAGGAGAAGTTACTAAAGGGTTACGAAAGTGAGCAGAAACTACTACTTATGACTGAAAAAAGCACCTTGACCATTACATGTGGTACAATCAACTCACTTACACAACTCGGTGTTCAGATATTTCATCAGTTAATGTGCGCATTAGATTAACAAAAGACACAGCATCACTCACAAAAGATCTCAAAATTGTCGCCCCCTGCCCTCGCCACGCAAGCGAACAGCCAAACAGCACTTGCAGTGCACTTCCGGGGTGCGCGTACACCCATGTTATATGCAATGCTGAGAAGACGGCGAGTACGGCGACGGGAGGCAGGGGGCGTGTCACGCACGCAGTGATTCTGCGTGAGGGAAGGAGAAGACAAACGTAAGTAAACCCACAAGTAATCACTTACCTATTCCTGATGCTTTTAGTTTGGGATACAAACAACAATATGTATTGTCCTTAAGTCATAGAGAAGAGTCCATAGAAATTAGTCCACAAAGTTAAATGAGTCGTAACAAAAAGACGTAAATATTTGCTCTGGTAGAAGCAGTCCGTTTCGCCGCTACAGAGTATGTGCTGCTTCCTCTTGAGCATAGGCACCTTCACGGGTCCAAGAATCGAAACGGCGCAGGTAGCAGCAGCAAGTAGCTCGCCAGCACGACTTCCAGCCAAACAGCACTTGCAGTGCACTTCCGGGGTGCTTTCATTAAACACTCTTTTAGTCTGGCTACTGCCTCATTTTGTTCTTTTTCCCATTTCCAGGGTACACCCTTGTTCAGTAATCTCGTTAAAGGTTGTGTAATCTCTGCATAATTCTCAATACATTTCCTGTTGTAATTTGTAATTCCTAACAAGCTCTTTAAACTTATCAAATTAGTGAGATTTTTTAGTTTATGAATCACCTCCACCTTTTTCCTTTGTGGGTTTAACCCATGTTCTGTCACTGCATGACCTAGGAAGTTTACCTTTTTTTTTATATCACTGTGCTTTCTGTAAAGATACTTTTGCCCCAGCCTTCTGTAGCTGCCTAAACACATGTCTAATCTCATTGAAGTGGCTTTTCAGATATTCATTTTTGATTAGCTCATCATCCACATAAACTATTGTCCCCCTGTCAGCTGCATCCGGTAGTGCCTTTCTCAGGGATATCCCAAACTCGCTTCCTCTATTGACATACCCAAAAGGTGTCCAGGACCATGCATATTGTGATTTCTCAAAAGAAAATGCAAGCACATTTTCAATATCTTCAGCTAGTGGCACAGACCAGTATCCAGCTGTAAGGTCTAATGTGTTAAACAACTTTGACCCATGCATCTGTGCAAGACCCTGATCAATAAATGGAAGGGACCACCTTGAAACAGGTACCTTTTTGTTTAATTCCCGTAGATCTGCACAGAAGCACCATTGGCCATTAGGTTTTAGCACACCTAATATGGGGGGTATTTGATGTACTAAGAATAGGCCTAATGATTCCTCTAGATTCTAAATCTTTGATTATTTCAGCAAACTTGCCAGGGGTAACCTATTTGTAACCTTTTTGTGAAAGCACTATTTGCAAGGGCTGTCTATGGCTGGGAACGCTGTCCTCATCTCTTCTGCTACGAGTCGGAATTATATTGTGGATCACTGAGAAACCCAGAACTTTTTCTAAGTTCCATTGTCTCTGCCCACATTGCCCAGAACCCATTTAGACTGGAAAACTTGCGCTTAATGCATGTGCGCTTTTTGTGAAAGTGCTGTTTTCAAGGGCTGTCTACAGCTGGGAATGCTGTCCTCATCACTTCTCTTCTGCTACGAGTTGAAATTATACTGTGGATCACTGGTACGATTCAACAACTTCAAAGAAGCTGCTGCTGCAGTGCATTTGACTATCGCATTAACACTCATTTCCCTCAATTAGATGCAGAGAAACCCAGAACTTTTTCTAAGTCCCATTGTCTCCGCCCACATTGCTCAAAACCCATTTAGACTGGAAAACTTGCCGGTTATGCGCGAGCGCTTTTTGTGACAGCGCTGTTTGCAAGGGCTGTCTATGGCTGTCTTGGGCTGGCCGAGTTTGTAGGGGGACTCCCTTTTGATAAACTGATCCCAAATATCGTGTTTCATTTGTTCTCGGTACAAAGAAACCAACAGCTGACATGGCCTCGTGTTTGTATACTTGAAGGTAAAGTGTGTATCATTTGTGGTTAATTGATTGCCTACTAACACGCGTGTTAATGTAGCATTGCATATTGGGTTTTCGCCTGTTGTGAATAATTACGGCGGGAGGTGTTTTTTGGTTTAATTAATATAGCATGTTTGTGTAGTATGTGTGTTTTGAAATTAAATGTCCAGCACGTTATATACACTCAAAACTGATATGCCGCCAACTTTAGTCCTCTCTGAAATTACTAACCATCCCAGTCCTCACTCTTCAAGGCGAGTCTCAAAAAAAGCAATTACACTAACACCGGTGAATAACAAGACCTCGGTCACGGCTGACATTCGAGGGTACTGTGTTACTCCCAGTCCGGGCGAAATTAATTTACAGACGACCTCCGGAGCTGTTACAATGGCGGTTCATTCGCATCTTAAATTGCCCAAAGACAACATTGGAATCCGAACACCGTCAGACCCCGTGACTTTAAGTCACGGTGAGTATGAAGCTTTTTACTTCAAACGAGCGCAAAACTTGAAAGATAAAATGGGATAAAAAACGCTAACAACTCAGCCAAGGATTGGAGAAGGGAAATGTAAAAGACTGCAAATGGACAGTTCTGCCAACTTAATAAATGAATCTTGCGTGGCTAGTGAAAGTATGGATTTTTCAACACCAAAGGCAATCACCGTGCCTGCCACAATAGACTTAGTGCACACTTCTACATCTGATTTATCATTACATGCAGGTTTTTCTGAATCCATCAATATACAGAATCTCTCAAGTTCCCCATCTATCTTTCAGCAGGAAGATTCGAAATCACATCAATTTCATTTGTTGCTCCTACTCCGAGACGGCCAACTCTCCCTCCGCCCCTTAAGGAAGACATCAAACAACAACCTCTTTTGGAATTCATGCTCACAGCTATTAATGTGGCTTGAAGCAGTTTGGGGTGCTTATTTGAAACTTTAGACTATAAGATAACTCAACAATCTATCCAAATAAAGCAAATTACCGATTGGATTTATAGTGAACAACGCTTGGAACAAGGTGCTCAAAGGTTCCCAAAATCACATAGCAATTTTGATGGATTCACTCAACTTGAACCAACTCAATTGTTGGTTAGTGAGACGGTTTTTGTCCCTGTACTACCTGCATTTGCAAAATTGATTTGTCCCATCGTATATGAGAATGCCCAACTTGGGGCATCTGGGAAACCTCACATTAGAATCAAGAGTAGCTCCCCGCCTGAAACCGCAACAAGTCGGCAAACTCATGAAATTTTCCAAGTGGATCGCCCACAACATCATTCATCTAAAGTTAACAGAGAAAGGATGGCAAAAAACTCACAACCTAACAAAACTAAGAATATGAAAAAAATAGGCGCTGATGCCAAATCCTCTTCGAAACAATTTATTAAGAAAATTATATCATCACAGAAAACAAAAATGCCAGTCTTGCAGTGGTAAGTAAATAAAAAGACCTACGGAAAGGTCACAAGACGATAGACTCCGATGAAGGTATAGCTTCTGTCGTTTTAACTCATCCTCCACTAAATGATTTGATCTCAGAAATGACAAAACATAAGAACGGGACTCCTGGAGCAGTCTGAAACAACCGGGTCCAGCATATACCTGAAAAGAACAAAATCTCAAGGAAAAAATCCCCCACCAACTACAGATGCAGGCTTACTTGATATGGAAATTCGCAAAAAGGAAATTAAAGAGGCAGTGGATGCATATTTAGTCTCTCAAATCAAAGACACTCCACAACAGTTGACGAAAACTATTCAAGAAAATGAATTGAAGGGTGATACTGTTGAACCGAGCCTGAAATGTGGATGTATCCATCAAATGCAGTGAAATAATCCAGGCAGCCATTTACAGAAGGCCTCTAAAAATACTTACCAACCATCAGTACCCGTATACCAATACAGTAAAAGACAAGATACAACAATAACCACCTCAGACAACAACAGAAGTGGGAATCATAAAAACTATAAATCTAAAACAGCCCAACAAACATTGATTATGAAATGTCGACCAGCTCCTTACAAACAGTTCACTCTCTGTTGAGCAAATATCTTGAGCATCTTTAAAGACACCCCTGTGTTAGGCGATATCACCACGGTTGATATCGCGCAAGTCAAATTCCCCAATTTATACGAACCGGAGATGGTCAGATTGTGGATTCCTTCAGGAATGGTATCAAACACCATTTGGATGGCCAAAGCAGACCTGTACAATTTAGGTTTCATAATTCTACAGGATCACTTAACAACTGATCTCTCTAATACCATAAAACCAACAATAGAGAAATATGTTGGTGCTGGACGATATTTATCATCACAACTACCGGGATTAACATATCAGGCATAACTATGCGCTCCTGGTGACCGGATGGGGGATTCAAATCCTGGCACTGTAAGATCAATTAGTTTTGCCAGCTGGAACACCTGTGGACACCTTCATCCTATGAGTTTGCTGGATGATCGACTGAATGAATTTGATATACTGGCATTTCAGGAAACTTGGTTACTAAACACTCCCATGTGGAAAAACCACAACCTCGTCTTGCTCTCAGCGATCTCTGCTACGAAAGGTTGTCCAACATCCGGCCTTATGGTGGCGGTAAAGATGAGTGCTGGCCTCACTTTACAAGCATGAACCGCACCAAACAACTTCATACAGCTTGTGAAGATCTTCCACTATGAGCGTGTGCTGGCACTGATGAACATCTGTAGAAACCCAGCAAGTTTTATCAAGGCCTAGGAAACATGCTCAATGTAATTACACTTGACACACAAGTCACTAATATCATTTTAGCCAGGGACCTAAACTTACGCTGTCTCGACAAAACGACGTATAACGGCAGATGTGTCCAAATAGACTTCTGTGATGCTGAGAGGAGGTTTGTAATGGTTAATGGGTCACTCCCTGGGGATCTATCGCCACAGGCCACATGGTCCACAGGACAGTCAGAAAGTATAATTGACTTTGTATACATAGATAGACCTTTATAAACCAGGCTGACAGGTTAGAACTATTTGATCAAACACACAGTGACCACAAAATGCTAACTTTGTATTGGCACTGGAATCTTGATAACCCTGTAGAGGCAAGAGAATACTATGCATATGATTTAAATGCTAACAATGCTAGAACTCGTTTCAAATGGAGTGAGCCCAAATGACTACATCTAAATGACATTTTGTTAAAAAATCTAGCGACTCGTCGGAATACACTGTACACAACTGCTCTTGTGCTCTTCGGGTCCAACACAAAAACCACTACTAAGAAACAAATGCAGAAGGCTCATTGTTTTGATGTGGCCCAAAAGAACAAGAAGGCCGAAATGAGACAGGATAAAAAAGCGATTAAATTACTACCTGAATCTGATAGATTAGCAGTTTTTACGATCTCTTAAATGTCGATACAGAAATTCGACCCGTGGCTGGAGAGCTATGAAGTACCAACGAGATAGCGAAATTATGTTGCAAACTTTGACCTCCAAAAACACAGCAGTTGTCTGCCCACTTTAACAGAGTAACGGAACAGCAGTGGCTACAGCATTTTTGCAACTTGTATGATATGACTGCATGGAACACAATGCAAACCCCTTCCACTTCATGATCTTTATGGCAGCCACACATCTCCATCGATGATGTCAAGTATTTAATCAGAAAATCCACTAACTTGTGGGCCCCAGGACCAGACAGATGGGCTAAGCAATGCTATGTTAAAGGCCCATCCATAATATTATATAGCATCTTCTCTAACATCGTGGAAAATAAAACCATCCCTAAATCCTGGCACCAATCGGTTGTAATTCCAATTTATAGGAATGGGGATCGGTCTGCAGCTCAAAACTACAGACCGATATCATTGCTTGACGTAGCAGGGAAAATCTTTGCATGCTTTGTGCTGCGGGATTTTAATTTATGGACCACACAACATCGTAAGCGAGACCCACATCAGACTGGTTTTGTCGCTGGAATGTGAACTTGTATTAACTTAATGTCATTATATGCCATCAAGCATCAATTCCATATAGCAAGGCAGCCGTTGTATCTTGCATATATCGATTTTCATGCGGCTTTTGACTATATCTTGTGAGCTGCTGATTGATAAATTACAGAAGGCAAAATGTCCAGATACCATCACAGATATTATACTTGAATTGCATATGGAAACTTAATTACAAGTTAGAGTGAATGCTGACGGGTTGCTTTCAATGCCATTGCAGGTTAAAAGAGGGTTGAGGCAGGGATGTATTATTGTTTCGGCCTTCTTTAACTTTTTCATTCATGATGTGCCGTAGATATTTGTGAATGTGAATTCAGATGCCCCAAGACTGGGACAAGAGAAATTGACGGCATTATCATATGCCGACGATTTCATCTTGATCTCAAAAACTCCTATTGGTTTACAAAATTCCTTACACTCACTATCATCTTATATAAACACCAATCAACTCTCAGTCAATATCAAAAAAACTAAACTCATGATTTGAAATGCCCTGAAAATGAGATCGGATAGGTACAATTGAGTATTGCAAGGCTTGGAGATAGAGTTGGTAGACCAATACACTTACTTGGGCATGCAAATTGACAATCAGCAAGCCAATAGAGCACACTTGGAAATGTTGGAATCACGATTGACAACTGCTATTTCTCAGACCAGAATTATATTATACAAATATGGCAAATTCTCACTAAAATCAGCAGTCACATACTATAATCAGAAAACTACCCCAGTGCTTTTGTATGGCCTAGAAACATGGCCTAACCTAGAAAGAACCTTCTTGCAGAAACTGGAAGGTAAATATTGGAGAGCAGTCTTGAATTTACCTAAATGCACATCGATTGCATTTATACGTTATGAGCTTGGCCTACTCTCATTGACCATTAAATATCAGTGGCTCCAGTGTGCTCTATTGAGAAAATGTATTCTAGCAAACATCTCGAATACTTTACTTTTGTCCCTGTCTTCCTATATGCTAAAATCCAAACACACCTTTGCTATTAATTAGCGATATGAGGTCTTTAATATTATGGCTGCCGCGGATGTCTCATTACATGTTTTAATAGAGAATCCAGACAGAGCAAAAAATAAATGATATCTCTATGACTCGATAAAAACACAGGACCAGTGTTGCTTGTATAAGGATTTCAGGGAGAACCCATTTGTAAGCAAAAGATTTGAGGTATGTGAACCTTATTTGATCCGTTACCCCTTCTGTAGCACTTCATTCAGCCTTTTTACGCTTTAGATTTAATCTATGGCCAACTAGAGCGGTAATGGTAAAACGACATGTGATTAGCGGACTGCTAGATTTCTGTCGATTTTGTAAAAATGTGGAGCAACAAGAAACACTACGACATATTACCTTTGACTGTTCTGGTGTAACAGAAAAAAGAGAATTATATTTGCATAAACACTACATGCACCTTAAAACCATTGATGATGATGATAGATGGAACTTACTCTTTTCAACAAATCAAATGTCAAATTGTATTGCAATCAAGAAGTTTCTGGAAGCTGTGTTTGAAGCTTGATCAAACTGAAAATGTTAAACTGCTAAACACTGATAAACAGTTCTTGCGAACGAGAAACATAGCGAGATACAGAATTGTTACATGATATTATAAATTAAGTAATTGGCTTGAACCTTTTAGAAGAGAAAGAAGGAGGCTTTTATATGTAAGTTACGTTTGAGTCTGTTCTAACTGCCTGTGCATGAAGGGCGGTTTTTAAATTTCTGTTAAATTGATTATATGAATTATAGTTTTGATCAATTTGTGTAACATAAATAAAGAAAAACTATTGTAAAGTTGATTATTCAGCTATAAGAATAAAAAATAAAAATACAAAAATAACCTATATTGTCACACAAATACTGGCTCCCTACCATGTCCTTCTGGTAGTGTGGTAACATGCAAATCCCTTAACCCACAATCATATGCATCTTTGGCAAAGACCTGTTTGAATTCCATAAATATTTTCATCAATTGGCCTATTTCTTCTTCACTTGTGCAAACATCTGCAGCTTCAATTTGCTCCTCTACCATTTTAGAGAACTCTGGGAAGTCCTCCAAAGGAGGAACCTGTGTACCTTCCTCTAATCATGTGGCAGTATCTCTTTGGAGTGTCTCTACCCTAAAATATTTTGTAACCTTGACCTCCATTTCATGATGCTGCTTCTCTATTTTAGATTCACTTAATTTGAATAGAATACAATCATCTTGATGACGGGCACACTATTTCACATGGCTCATAAGGGTACAAAGACTGAACTTTAAAGATTCCTTCAGGTTTATAATCCAAGGATTCTGGCAACTCAGCCTGTGCAGTCACATAGCTTTCAGGAATGTTCCCAATCACTACATTACTGAAATCAGCAGTGTAGTAAGACTTCTGTATTGCCATTCCTATTGCTGAATTCTCTTCCAAATGAATGTCTTGACACCCTTTATTGTCCATCAGGATTTGAATGGGTCCATTCCCTCTCATCAATGGTGTGTATTCGCATTCTAACCCTTGCTGCCTCATGGATTCATTTAGGCCTACAAATGCATCAGAACCTTTTATCTGTTGTCCCTTTCTGTATTTTAACGCCACTGTAACTTGTCTTGTGAATGCGGCAATAATAAAATCCCTTTTCCATTCTGTGCATGATGTCATTTCCCAAATAAAATGTATTTTGTGTCCCGCTCACGATCCACACATTGTGATGAATACTTTTAGGACCAATTGTGATCTTTAACATGCATCTTCCTACAATTCTTTGTCCCGAATCGGGGTCATCTAGGCCAAAAATGTGTTGATTCTTTATTCTGAACTTTGGGATCTCCTCCCTGTCAATTATTTGCTGCAGTACCTTTTCATTAATGAAACTTATTTCATGTTCAAGCGCTAAAGTGGCTTCAATCATTCAGGATGCCCATTCACATGGATAGGTATCCATGGCTGCCCATCTCCCATGTGTATTTCTGAGATGGTTACAATGTGCTTTTCTTTCTTTATCTCTGGAGTGACATTTGGTTTGCGTTTTTCTTCATTTAGATAAAAACGTGTTTTCAGCTATTTCTGTTTGCCATTTTTTCTTGGAGTCCAAATAAATCTCCAAAGACTGCTTCTCTTTTTCTCCTCTCATTTCATCCTGACACATGAGAATGACAGTGACACTAGGCACACAGCCATTCTGAAGATATACTTCCACTGCACTTTCTGATTTAGCAACGGTATGGCATTCTTTTACACTGTTGCTTGTGACATTATTTTCTTAGGTCTCAATGTTTTTGTTAGCTAAGGACCACAGTACTAAATTTTCCCCATCATTGAGGGGTGACAACCTCTTCAGGCAATTCGTCCCTATGAGAAAAGGTATTTCATTGATGGATGTGATCAATACTTCCTGTCTCATCCGATGCTTCCCTATCTTTATGTCAACCTCAGTGACACCTTCGATAGGTATTTCTTCCCCATTGAAATTGTGCACAGTGCCTTCATTTTGTCTCACCTTTATTTGATTTTGTGGTTGATGCTTTTCACTAGTTCTTTTGACATTATTGTTGCTTGGGCACCTATATCAATCATTGCAAATGCATTACATTTTTCTTCAATATTAATAGGAGCATAGTACCTATCTTTAACATCTTCTATTACACATAAAAAGAGTGCATTTTTGCTGATTTCAGGATTTACTTTCCTTAGCTCTTTTTACTCTTTGCTTTGCAAATGGGCATATGACATCTTTCCTTCCTTTTTGCCACTTCATTTTGAATTTCTTTGTCTATTTTCCTGAACTCAGAACCCATTTGGAGTGTAGCCACTGACTGCCCTTCTGGCTTGGGACCACTAGTGTTCACACCCCAATTTCTTATTGTACTTTGTCATTGTTCAGGTTCTCTAGACTGCAACCTTTTGACTGGTTAGTTAAACAAGTGTCTCATGACAGCCTGTCAACTTCTGGCGCATATCACTTATCTGTGTTTTGCATGGAACCTGTCTTTTCTGTTCCTTGGAATATCCATTGTTCAAAATACTCCTCAGGTGACTGACTTGCATCCTCCTTTTCAGCTACTGTTTCCTCTGTATGGATATCAACAGTATTCTGACTATCATGTGAGGATAATCTTTCTGTTGATCATAACTCTTCGCCTTGTGTTTTATTTTCACATTGGAGCTCTTTTTCTTGTTCATTTTCCCCCTTTTGTTCTTCATTTTCACACACCTCAATAGTCTGGTTCAACTCTGAATTGAACCACACTCTCTTTTTGTGTGTGTTAAAATTCCCTGTTTGTTTGTTTGTTTATTTTGTATAGCGGTCCTGACCCAGGGGTATATGGGCGCTTAAACATCAAGTTACAGGCAAAGGTGAGGAACATGTGTACATTTGTGCAGCATATGTATAGTTACAAGAAAGCAGTTAGTGCAGAGATAGTAACAAGCAGACATAGTAAAGGATACATTCATACATTAGGCATACATACATAGTTGGTTATTTATTGAGTAACCAAGTGATGACCTTATATCTGAAAGGTTGGAAGGTGGGGGTGGATTTGATATCCAGTGGAATAGTGTTCCACAGTTGTGAGGCTAGAACTGGGAAGCTGGATCCACCGGCTCTTTTAAGGGAATATTTGGGCACCGTCAGTTGTAGTGTATTGGAGGATCTGGTGGTTCTAGTATTCTGTCTTAAGGTGAATTTATTGGTTAAATAGGGCGGGGCTAGGTGGTTGAGAGCTTTGTAAGTGAGGCAAATGATTTTTAGGTCTATTTTTAGTTGGATGGAGGGCCATTTGCATGAAATTCTTGTAGCCGAGATATTTTCTCTTCTAGGAATATTGAGGGCGGCACGGAGTGCATTGTTTTGTAGAACGTGCAATTTATTGATTACCGTTTTGTTGGCACCTACATAAAGGCTGTTACAGTAATCCAGTTTGGATTGTATGAGTGCTCTGGCTAAAGTAAGGCAGTGGTTGGGGGAGATCAAGGGTCTGCAGGCCCTAATTAGTTTACCAGTTTAAGCAGTGGCTGAGGCGGTCATATTAATTTGTTTGGCGAGGTTGGTATTCGTGTCTAGATAGAAACCAAGAGTTTTTACACTCTTAGCGATGGGAATGGTGTTACCATCAATGGTGAAGCTGGTGTAACTAGGGCTGAGATTCTGGATGCTATTAGGCGAGCCGACAAGGAGCAGTTCGGTCTTGTCATCATTCAGGCCATGTGTGGCCATCCATGCCTGAATGATGGAGAAGACTTCATTGATCCGGTTGGCATCCGAGTTGTAATTGCCGGATAAAGTGAGGAGTATCTGGGTGTCATCTGCGTAGTTAGTGTAGGTGACACCCAGATGGTCCAGCTTGTTGAATAGGGGCTTTGTAAATATATTATACAAAGTGGGTGAGACACAAGATCCTTGTGGGACACCGCAAGTAATGGGAATAGGTTCAGCCGCTGCTAGGGGTGAGAAGACCCACATGGTCCTGTTTTCAAGGAAGGATTGGATCCATGTGACCGCAGAGTGGGAGAAGTGTGCTGCCGATGACAAGTGGTTGCACAAGATTTTGTGGTCAACCAGGTCAAAAGCAGCGGAGAGGTCAAGGAGAAGAAGGATGGCAGTCCTACCTTTATCTTTGAGTTCGTCTATCTGGCTCTTGAGATCAACAAGGGCCGTTTCCGTCCCATGTTGAGGACGAAAGGCAGATTGGCGAGTTCCTAGTAATTGGTTTGTCTCAAGGTAATCCTGAATTTGTAAATAGGCCACTCTGTCAAGGATTTTTAGTAAGAATGGGACAGTGGTAATGGGTCTATAATTCATGGGTATATCTGGGTCGAGAGTTTGTTTTTTTAACAGTGGTAGGACCCACGATTGTTTCAGATTACTTGGGACCGTGTTATTGGAGAATGACAGGTTTATTAATTTGGGAATGAAGGGGGAAAGATCCCTTGCACTGGCCTAACAGGGGCCCCGGCAGCCCCCGCGGTGCGGGGGGCCCGGCCAGAACATGTCCTGGGAGGGGCCCCCACTTGTAGAAAGAAAAAAATGTTTTTTTTGCAAAAATAAAAAGCTTTTTTTTCTTTTTGAATTCCCTCTGCATTTATAAAGAAATTATTTCTGTAACAGAAATAATTTCTTTATGAAGTCAGAGTGACTTCAAAAAGAAACGATGGGCCTCATTACGGGTTTGGCGGCAACCGTGCCATTGCTACCAGCAAGTTGCCGCCAGACCTGTAATGATTTACCGGCGCCCGACTTCTCGGTAACACCGGGGGATTACAACCCCGGCGGTCCGGCAAATGGTAAATCCCCATTTCCATAAAGTCCTATCAGACTCTATGGGAATGGGGATCATAGAAGCACCGGCACCGTTAATAACGGTGCCGGTGCTTCTGTGAAAACTATGCGGGTGGGTGCCGTTCTGCCCGGCAGGTCTGACCTGCCGGGCAGGACGGCAACCGCCCGCAGAGCTGTAATATGCCGGCCCGGAAACAACAGTGCCGGTGACCTTACCAGCACCGTTGTTTACAGTCTAGCATAGTTGTAATGAGGCCCAATTTCTTTTTTAAGTGTTAGGGCTCCCCTCAACCCCATGATGTGTGCGTGTGTGAGTGTATGTTGAAAGGGTTCACACTTAAATGTATAGGTGGCTGCCTGTGCGAGTGTATGGTGAAAGGGTGCACACTTTAATATACGTGTGGCTACCTGGGTGTGCCTGTATGGTGAAAGAATGCACACTTAAATGTATGGATGGCTGGGTGTGCGTGTGTGTACATGGTGAATGGTGTGTGTGCTTGCGTTCAGGGGCGCAACAAAACGTACATTTCGGGGGCTAACCCTTCAAATGTTGGGAGGGGTGCCAACTTCATGGGTGGTGGGGGAGGGGCAAACTTAATTGTTTGGGTCATCTAATTTCTTTATGCATTTTTATGAGACAATTCTTGTGCAGCTTCAATGTTACAAGCAGTTAACTCTCTCCTTTAAGGTTTAAAGCACCCACTTACGGACTGCTGTGAGAATGAGAGGTCTCCTGTTCCCTCTCTACCCTTCCAATCACTCCCCTGGCATGCAAGTATTAAACCCACATCACAATTTCAATTGCCTAAAAAATTTGGCATTTGAATGCAGGTACTAACAGTGAATTGCTTTATGTTAATAATTGGTGGGTTCTTGTTAACAGAGAAACCCAGGTGCCGTTTAACATCTGTGTCCTTTTCTGTCTGGCAACTGCTCTGAAGGTCAGCCAGGTCTGCTCAACATAGCCCAACATTTCAGGGGTGGGGGGTGCTGAATCCCAGTCAAATCAATGGTGTTGCACCAATACTTGTGTTTAATGCCTGGATTACTTATTGGTAATCTTCATTACTCCTAGCCCTATTCTTTCTCGTCCCAGTGTGTATGAGACAGTACTTGTGTATAAGGCACTCTGCCTCATACACAAGTACTGGGAGGAGGTAGAGGTACATGGAAGTAATGCTTGATTTAGCTACCTGTAATCTTCATTACTCCCAGTCCCACTCTTCCTCATCCCAGTACTTACCTATGAGGCAAGGAGCCTCAACCGTAAGCTCTGGGGCAAGGAAGAGGGACGTCGGGGTAATTCTGGGCCAAGGAGCTGATTGTGGAGGTTGTAGTGGGAGGGAGAGGGGATGTGTGGGGGGGCAGGATTATACGACAAATCATAATGGCTGTCCATGTCCAGGCTAAGCAGGCATGATATGTGGTATTAGTGGCTATAGAGGCATTTTGATGCAGCCAGTCTAGTCATTCCTCAGTTTGGTATGACTTTTTTAATGGGGCATTTATGAAAAAGCAGTCCTGCTAAGTGAATTACCTGGCTAGACTGCCATTTGGGTGCTGCCAGTTAGCCGTTTCTTACTGCAGCATTGTATATTTTTCTGGGCATCTGTGATCAAATGATATGATATAAGTCATTTATAACGCACCTGCAAACAAGTGTTTCTAGGCACGACAAGACAAGAGATGGAAGATAGAGGGAGGACATGACAAACGATCTTACTAGGCCTTGTGTCATTCAGATCGTGCAAGTGTGATAACGAGAAGCGCAAGGGGAAAGGGACGGGGGAAGTGCAAGGGAGAGGGGAGTGGAAAAACAGGGCAGCAATGCTCTGAGTAAGTGCTGTCAGGGCAGCACAGCTCTGGGTAGTGCAAGGAGAACAAGGGACTGTAGGGCTACAGTAACAACCCCTAAGTACATGGTAGGACCAGAGGCAGTGCAAGGGTGACTGATCAAGAAAGAGTCTCGACTCAGTGAAACTCTGAGGGTAGCCAAGCAACCAGTTGGTACAGCAGATAGGTAGGTCAGGTAGGCCAGCAGGGGAGGGAGAGAGAGAAAGCAGAGGAGAAGAGGAACGTTATGAGCTGCTTCCAGAACTTCAGGTGGTCTGCTAAAGCTTGAGAGGGGCAGGGAGGCTATTACAGAGGGAGGCACCTGTAGAGGAGAGAGATCTACCCCCCACTCTCTTCCTGGAGAAGCATCTAACCCATAGAGAGTTGTAGGTAGCTGAGCGAAGGGCTTGAGAAGGAAGATATTGTGGAAGAGAGCGTTGGATGTAGTGCGAGCCCCGGGCCCAGAAAGCCTTGTGGACAATGCAAAGGGTCTTGAACTTGATACTTGCAGCAACTGGGAGCCAGTGGAGAGATTTCAGGGTTGGAGAGATACGATCCCTGTGCTTAAGGCCAAGGATAAGTCTTGCAGTCCTTTTCTGGATTAGTTGCAGGGGCTGGATAGCAGAGGAAGGCAGATTGAGAAAGAGGCTGTTGCAGTAGTCCAGCCGAGAGAGAACCA
Organism: Ambystoma mexicanum; assembly: GCF_040938575.1. Classification (NCBI taxonomy): domain Eukaryota; kingdom Metazoa; phylum Chordata; class Amphibia; order Caudata; family Ambystomatidae; genus Ambystoma; species Ambystoma mexicanum. The sequence continues at coordinate 1,426,027,978 of NC_090921.1, read as the reverse complement.
GGGCTCTGCAGACAGTGAGCTTCTGGGGGAAAGTGAGAAAGGGAAGAATCCCTTTGAGGAGGAACAGCTGGTAGTGGGACTTCTTGGCAATGTCTGAGATGTGAGGAGAGAAAGAGTGGAGTCAAAGATGACACCAGTGTTGTTTGCCTCACAGGAAGGCAAAGGAAGAGGGCCCAAGGCGGGCAGCCAGAGTGAGAGAGGGAAAGCAGAGGCAGGAGTCCAAATGAGAAGGATCTCCATCTTACTGACATTAAGGCAGAGATAGTTGAAGGCACACCAATCCTGAATTGCGCATAGACAGTCGGGAATGAGCGAGAGATGAGAGGAGTCTGAGGGGAGCCTGAAGGAAAGCGGAGTGTCATCCGCATAACACTGAAAGTTAGAGGAGAATGTAGAGATCAGGTGGATCAAAGGGACCACATATAGGTTGAAAAACCAGAGTGAGAGGATGGAGCGGGGAGAAAGGGACCAAGTTGGACCTGGGAGGGGCAGTCCAAGAGGAAGGAGGTCAGCCACTCAAGGGCCTGATCCGTGATGCCCAGGTTCTCATGGAGTTGATTGATCAGGATTGATCAGGATGGCATGTTTGACCATGTCAAAAGCACAGGAAAGATCAAGGAGGATGAGGACAGAAGGAATGCTGGAATCAAGGTAAGAGAGCAGAACTTCACAGGTGTTCAGGACAGCAGTTTCCGTGTCTCTGGCACTGAAGCCATACTGTTGGTAATGGAGACAACCAACAGATTCCGTGTGGAGAGTAAGCTGGGAGATGGCCAGCTTTTTCAACAGTTTGCCCAGGAAAGGGGTGATGGAGATTGGGCGATAGTTTGCCGGGCAGGCAGGATCGGCAGAAAGCTTCTTGAGGAGTGGGTGCATAAGGGAGTACTTAACGGGAGAGGGGAAAGAGTGATTACAGAAATCAGTCAAGGCTGGAGCGAGGGTGTCAATATGGTTCTTGATGGTTCTGGTGGAGCAGGAGAGCACCTGTTTGGATGACACTTTCATAGATCGGACTTGTCTAGAAACCTTGTCAGGTGTTGTCAGAGAGAAAGAGGAGAAAGGATAAAGAGAGGTAGAGATGGCCAAAGGGGGGCCGAGAGAGGAAGAGGGAGAGGAAGAGGAGATGGAGGACAAGATGTCCTGAGTTTTAGCATAGAAGTGAGATGACAGAGCCATACAGAGGGCCTGGGAGGGAACAGGAGATGTAAAGGCCTCAACAGGATTGACCAGTTCTTTTCAGATTTTTAAAGAGTTTGGCCATGTTGTTAGAGGCCACAGAGACACAGGCTTGAATGTGTGTTCTATTCTTGATGAGTGTTATTGCTTCGACTGCCATTTTGGTGCAGCCAGTCTAGATATGTCTAAATGTGGCCTGGCAAGCTTTACTATATTGTTATTACATGTCGACACTGGTCTACCTTGTGCAGCCAGTTGGACATGTTTTCATTGTGGCATGGCATTTTTAATAGCAAAGCTTTACTGTTCCTGTGCTCTGTTGGTGACTTGCATCTAATGGATTGGTGTTATCCTACAAAACAATTGCAAACACTCTGGCTTTTTAGCCAATTTTTCTCAGACAGTGTGCTGTATGTTATATTAAAACACATATGTATATCTTTCTCATAGTGCAGTGTGCGGCATATCCGTTCAGCATCACGTTTGTGCGTATTGCGCAAGTGTGATAATCTAGGCTGGCCCAGAGTGTGGCGCGACCCTTGATTTGTTGCTGAGTTGGGGGGCCCCCTCAGCATGGCTCGCAGGGAGGCCCCCACTTCTTGTGTTACGCCAGTTATCCCCAGCTGCATCTTTTATGATCTGTGCGGGGCAACTGTCCCCCTTGCAGTTCGAGGGTTTCAAGGATGCTATAATTTTTTGTACTTCAGGTATGGTTACCTTTTTGAAAGTGAGGCCTGAGCTAGTGGCGGTGGGTGAAGGAAGGGTGGATCTGGAGGTAGGACCATGAGTGAGTTGTTGTCGTTTTTGTTTTCAAATTTAGTTTTGAAGCCCTGAAATTTTGTTAGCAAGAGCATTCTGGATCCCTGTGCACCATGGTTTATCCTTTGTGCAGGTATCTGCGGGAGGAATGGGGTTTTCTAATTCCTTTAGGATGTTAAAGAGCTCTTTTGTGCTAGAGCCTGCCTGAGAGATCCTGGAATTAAGAGATTATTTCTTAGCGCGTGTAATCTCATTTTTGTAGAGGGTGGAGATATTGGTGAGATTAGTTCTGTTGTCTACTGAAGGCACTGATTTCCATAGTGATTCAAGTTTACTTTTTTGTTGTCGGAGAAGTGTGAGTTTCAGGTGCGCTTTTGGTTTCCCTTTGCTCATTTTTAGTGTGGCAATGATGTCGATAGCTTTAGCCATGGAATCATTATAGGCATTGACCAGCAGGTTTAAGTCAGTTGTAGTTGGTAGAGCATTTAGAATAGGGGTCACCAGTGGTATTAAGGCTTCCGCTGTGATGTTGCTCTTTTTCCTAGTTGAGCAGGCCGGTGCAATAACAGGCCTTTTATGCACTAGGTTGCCAATATTAATGTCGAGTGGGAGGAAGTCTCACTTTCATTCATTTGCTTTCTTATTTTTAAATCAGTAAGCAATTCAGAACTGTTATTCAAAGGGGATTCACAGGGTAGGCAGTGAAAAAGTCTAAAACATTATGTCGAAAGACATAATGTGGGAAAAAAATGTCGAATTTTTTTTTCCTCGAATATGTCTTTTTTTATTTTGCATGTTTTTTTTTACTTTCGTGCGTTTAAAAAAGGGTTTAAAAAAATGGGGGTTGGGGGAAACCCCCCCATTTTGAACAGAAAATTTAAAAAAAGGACATTCCAATTTTTTTTCCAGACATTTTTTTTCGACATTTTGACTTTCGACATTTTGTAATTCGACTTTATCACTATAAACCAATTCACAGGCATCTGTTTTTTCATCAGTGCAGAGATTATTAACTAGTCACTTATTGTCAGAACGCACAAGATCACTCCTATGACATTCTGCACCTTCACGTGGCTGTTGCTCTTGAAGTGCACATAACTTTCCTGTCTGTTCCGACAACATTTTAACTTGGGCCTCTAAGCATTGAAACCCGTCCATGTCTCTGAATTATTCTCTTTGTGGCCTGGGCCAGTAGTGATTAAACTCACCCTGATTAGGTCTATTCTGGTACCTCTCAGAAGATTGATTTCTATTTGTGTTACCTCTGAATTCATGTGACACGGGAGGTGGAGAACACGCAGTGACCATCCTTTGACCATGGTCGACTGGTGGTGGTGAGTGGTTGTATTGGCGAGGGACATAATTCATATTTTGTCTTTTATTTGGTGGGAATTGTCCCCTGTGCTGGTTTCCATTTTCAATGAATCTATCCATATATCTTGGATTTTCGTGGTGGCCATATACCATTTTATTAGGGTCAAATCTACTGTGGGCCCCTAGCCTCTGGTATGCGCCGTTGTCCATTTGATTTTGATTGTTATTTAGACAAGACATGTCCAGCCAAAATCCCACTCTGGGAGAATTACCCAAATATCTAGGGCTAATGTGAGAATCCCCATTGCTGGGATTAATCGATTGGAACATAGGAGTTTGGGGAGATGCCCTCTGTGGGGGCATGCTCCTTTGGTTAGGTGTCATGTTGTTTCTTGCCTGAGTTGGTCTGATTCAAGCAGCATCTTTGCAGATTGTACCTCCAGAATCACTGGCACTAGTTTTTTAGACTTTGGTTTTGTCTCCTTATTCTTAGATCCTTCCTCTCTCTAACCAAATATCATTTCATATAGTTTGGTCCCCTGTTCTATTGTCTATTCTAGCAGTTTTTCTCTGTCAAATTAATGAATTAACTGGGATACAATTTATTTTTGGAGTCCATAAAAGTATGCAGTCTTAAATTCTACAGAGTTAGGGTTAAAGGCGACATCAAAGCGTAAAAATGCTCTTTTCATGTATTGACGAGGGGACATACCTGGCTTTGCTGTCATAGTATAAGATGCTTTTTTGGCATCCTGTATAGACTGATAAGGTGAGAACTGATGTCTAACCTCTTTCTCAAAATCCACCGCCCATGACATATTTTTCTGTTCATTGAGATCACGAATAACACTAGCAGCTGCAGAATCTAGGGTTAAGTGAAAGTACTGTATATGTTGTTCCCTGGTTAACTGGAGGGCTGTAAATATGTTGTGAACAATTTCTAAAGGGTCTTCCATGCAACAATCACCTCCCTTTTTGAATGGTTTAATCAAAGTCTTGTTAGATTTCATAATGTTGATAGGACTACACGGTGCATTCTGGTGTGTGGCATTCTGTCACTCATTCCTGTTCTCTTGTGGGCCGGAATGATTGTTAATATTTGCTGGTGATTCAGACCCCACCTTTGGGTTATAACCAGGTCTGGCCACAGAAATAGAGGTTGGTACATTGTTTTGTTGGCCAGAGATGTGATTGAGTTCAGTTCCAATAAATGTAGTACCTTGTCGGCTTTCCTGAGACTTGAAATGAAATATTTGCTGTTCTGAGTTCTTGCACTGTCCACGAAGCTGTTCTGCCTCATTACAGAGATTAGAATTCTCATCCGTGACCTTATAGATTATTGCTTGCAATTCACTGATTTGTGCCCGACACTGATTAAGTGCGTTGTCCTTTTTGTCAATTTTGTGTCTAGCTCCCTCTGTTTCAATTCTGCTTTTAACCAATGCACCTATTCACATTCATTGTCCAAACTGCATTGTAACTTGCTAATAACTTCACTGTCATTCCCTTGCGCCCTTAAGTACCTATGTAGCAAGAACCACAATTTTGCGCATAATCTGATGCTGCAGTTTTTCTGCTCATTTGCATTTTGGTGCTTGGAATGTCCTCAGGAGGCACACCTGCACAATGCTTCTTTCATCAGAAATGTTTTCAAATTCCTCCGGTTCTACCTCTGTGGTAATTCTGTCTTTCCATATTGTCGTATTTTCTGAGGACTAAACTGCATGGACATAAAGCTTTGCCTCAAGATATTTAGCGTTTCAGAAAACTCAGCCTGGATTTGGGACATGGTAACACTATTGTGTGAGTCAAATGAGCACATAGTATTGCACCACCTCACAGCACTAATTGAATTAATGTGTGCACAATATGGTTATGTTTTAGAATGCAAGGCCATGCCCAGTAACTGTTATAAAGTTTCCCAATGACCAACGCACCAAATATTTTGGATATGTTTTGGGATTATACCTATTACTTTGTGGTATTTTTTTATTATGGTGATGTTGGGTGGTATTTATTATAGTGGTAGTATATTGTTTTAACTTGTTGGTGTATTTTTATGGTGGTGAGACTCATTTTAGAATATTGCCTAATAATTGTTTTTACCAGGGTCACTAACAACAAACAAAATACTGGACTTGGTACACTCTGAATGAATGATGCATGCTTTCTCATGGTATCTTGTACAATAACAATATGCCCTTTTGGCTGGGTTTCAACACTTGTAAAGAAGGCAATTTTATTTATTCATTAATATGCATATAGCCAACACAGGCTTTACATATATATATAACATAAAACACCTCTGATAAAAGAATAAACACCATATTAAAACAAAGCTCTCTTAATCCAACTTTACAATAGAAATAGGCTGTTAATAAAATATACCATCAGACAACTGATTCAATAGACACAGACAGAGTTCATAAAAGTTCATTATATGAAATATTAAATTAATGTCATTTCCATATAAAATATTTGCCCCCAATTCATTCATATGTTCAGGGATGCTGGCATTGTCATAAGCTTTCAAAAATGTAAGCTTAATTGTATCAAGACTCTCACAATGACAAATTATGTGTTCTGCTGTTTCAATAGCAAGGGTCCCACATAATCTACACCACCTATTGGTTCATGGGATTCCGCATTTAGCCCCCCTTATCTCTAGAGTGTCAACCTGATTAAATTAAAATAATAAATATTGTCTTGTAGTTTGAGGATCTGGATACACAGACAAATATGTGGGAGGGGCTGAGTAACTCAACCACTGTTACATAAACATTCCACTGTTCGCCTTAGTAGCTAGATTAACCATATCCCTTTCTTTTCCTGTCTCATGTATAATAAACTTTAAGTGGCGTTTCGTTCTCGCATATGGGTATTCAAGCCAATCTAGTGCTTTCTCCTTAGGGCACTTGTAATCGATTGACTCATTTGTCACAAGGCACAGAGTACAGTGTTGTTTTTTATGTCACTAATGGCTCGCATTAATATAGTCTTTAGCGAACATCCATTTTGCAACCCAATGAAGTGGCTAAGTGCCATCGTGATTTTCATGCATTTACTTTTAAAGTTGTCCCATTGTTGTTTTCAGGTCAGTTTCTGATCAATAACGATCCCCAGGTATCTATAACTATCTACCAGTTTGATGTGCTGGTCTGAGATAGACCATCTCAAGTTATTTCGGCTTTGTTGTTTTGTTTTTCACAAGAAGGCAATAATTTTCGTTTTTACTAAGATACATTTTAAGGGCATTCTCGGTTGCAAACTTCTCAAGTGCCGTTAGTTTATGCTGAAGCCCTCTAGGAGTATAATTCAACAGCAAGAAGTCATCCACATAACTGAACCAGCCAAGTTTGAAGAAGCCTATTTTGATGTAATCTGATAAAATAGCATCAAGTGCCAATGGGAGATCCGCCAAGTATAAATTAAAAAGAGTGGCAGCGAGGATACAGCCCTGTTTGACTCCTCGGGTGGTTGGGATCAAGTTAGAAACTTTGCCTTTACCGTCAAGCCTTACTCCTACAGAAGTATTGCTATACAATAATCTAATCAAAGAGAATAGACCAGCCGGAATACCCCATAGATTAAGTTTATTCCACAGTTTGTTTCTCAGTATTGTGGCAAAGGCAGCGCTAAAGTCAATGAACGCCCCATTGACTGGAAGCTTTCGCCTATACCACGCATATTCTATAGCTGACACTAATATGGTGATATTATGGACAGTAGATGATTTGGCACGAAAGCCTGATTGATTCGGGGGAGAATCTTGTGATCTACAATCCATTGATTTAACTCTTTGAGACTTTGGCAAATATTTTGGCTGGAATATCCAGCATCGCAAGCATGCAATAGTTGGAGGGATCCTTCCAACAACCTTTTTTGTGTATGGGCAGAATGGAGCTCTCTTGCCATGTTTTGGGAACCTGGCCATAGTTGACTATCCATCCAAATAGTAAATATAGGGCAGAGGCCCATTTGTCTGGGGATAATCTCACCAGACCATTACAAGTGCCATCTGGGCCTATTGCTCTTGAAGATGCTAAAGTTTTAATCAATTTTGTATGCTTTTCGATAGTCCATGTAGCTATGCTAGTCCCTATTAGTTCCTCTGTAATATCTTGCACACATAGGGCCTCATTACGACCCAGGCGGTAAGAGGTTTATGGCGCCGTAAACAGCGCCGACCCTTACCGCCTGAGTACGAGGTCCCTTAGCGCCATGGCGGATTTAACAACTGCTTTTAGCAGGTGTTAAAATCCATGGCGCTAAGGGACCATGTTGTTAATTACGCCACCGTAATTTACGGTGGCGTAATTAACGCCTTCCCCACTCCCATTATGCCCTATGGGGCAAAAATGGGAATGGGGAAGGGTAAATGGGGATTGGGGACTTACCGCCCCGCCGACCTCGGAATGGGGCGGTAAGTCCGCCTACCACCATGGCGTAAACGTAGTTTACGCCATGGTGGTAAAGTCACGGCCCAGGCGGTAACTTACCGCCTGGGTCGTAATTCGGCCCATAGAGTCTTATTCACATGAACTATCCAGTCATGTTCGCAGACACTATTAATGAACAAGGATTTGTGTTTTGTTCCATTTACTACTGCCCATATTCCTTGGTTATTATTAGTTCTCGCAAAAAGGGCAAGGGTCCTCCACACTTCATTGGCTGCTTCAGTTCTATGATTACATATCCATTTTCGATGTTCCATCTTTGCCATTTGAATTCTTAAAGGTGTATCAACTGTGTCCATCTTATTTATCGAGTTAATTGTGGCTCTTAGGTTTTTTTTGGCCTCATGAATTACTCTGTCAAACAGAGGTTTCTGTAGGTGGGTCAAGTTCATTTCTCACTGGTGGCGATATAAACACACATTTGACATATTCCTGCTTTAATTTCTACTAGGACTTCTTTGAAAGCTTGTATCGCCAACAGGCCCTCAGTTGCTACCAGGTCGCACATGCTATTTATGAAACTTGTGAGCTCCTGCTGTGCGATCCTTCTCCACTTTTCCAGTTTATTGGGATTCCATTTTATGTGATTCCCTCTGTTATTTATGAAAATGTTTCCATTGTATTCATAATAACTGTCCTCTTTACGTTTATCAACCAGGAGGTACAGAGGAAGATGGTTGCTTTCCTCGCGGATGCCTACGGCCATATCTAGCACCCATTTGTTTGCATATCATTGGTGATGATATAGGCAATAGTTGACATACTTCTTCCACTAATTCTGGTCACACTTCTGCATGCATTGCTTGCACTGTTTCCATTCAGCATGTTAAGATTGTAAGATTGGATCAGATGGGCCCAGTCTTTACCTTGACTATTAGAAGAGTTGGGTCCTGAATCATGTAACTCATCTTCGCACAGATGGCTACTACAAATATAGATATTAAAGTCACCTAAAAAAATAAATAGTGTCTCAACACAACATCACATTCATCTAGAATGCAGGATACCATCTTGATAATGATTTTATTATACACTCCATTCGGTGGATTGCATATGTTGAGCACTAAAATGGCCAAGGACTTTGTCTGGTCACACCTAATGAAGACTGCCAAGACCATAATCTATGGACCAAGCCATCTCTTGAGCCGCCCAAGGGTGTCTAATTGATGTCAGAAGGCCTCCCTTCGGTCGACCAATTGGTCCTTTAGTAGCACATTTTTGCACAGTACTACGGCCGCCAATATCACAGAGCTCCCATAGCCAGGTTCCTTGTAGTGCCACCACGAAGAATAGTTGCGTATTGTCAAGAAGGCCATCTTCAGCTGTAAAGTGAGAATTACCTCTAGTGTTTCAAGACATGAAGACCTCATTGTCATCGATGTTTCTTGCCAAACTTTGATTTGAAAGCGACCGGTAGCCATTGTCAATAGCCCGCTGGAGAATATTGCGAATTATCTAAAGTTAGCTCACCAGCAGAATTCTTTATTTCTAGATGTCTCGTGAGGTTACATTCAGAGCAGCCTGCTCTGGAAGGCATGTGTTGGGGGCCATTTTGAGCGCACTCATATTTGACCATATTCATAAATATTTCTACACAAGAGTAGCCCAGTTTATTAAATTCACTGCGATATAGTACGATGTATTCAAGGATGGAAAAGGTTGCACACCACACGTTCGTGGTTATCCTCCAAGAGTCTACCAATTGATCAACAATTTGGAAGTCTTTAAAGGTCACCATTCCAAGGGGTAATATGGAATGGCACTTCTCAATAATATGTGATCTATTCATTAATATACCTACATTAGTGCTATCTAATACTTTAAATTTTAATGCATGTATTTTCTTCCCAGATTGAGTCTCATGTGGTATGATCTTCGTGCTTTCTTGTGTGTTAATACTCTCACTTATATTGTATCGCTCTCCCCCTTCACCCTGGAATGCATCTCCCAGTGATTTTATATTGGGATCTTTGGGTGATAGTACCCTGATAGCTATATTTATCGCATCTGTGCTTGTACTACAATCTTTAAGGACCTTTCTACCTTTCTTAATGCTTTTATGCAATAAAACTGAGTTCACATCTAGTTTACGTTCTATATTTTCACATTTGCCTACCAGGGATGATAGCACATTTTCCAGTGCCTCAAACATTTCATTAGATCTCATATTGGTTCAACTCAGGTCTGTTAGATTTTCACTAATACTATTATTAAAGGCATTGGCAGCAGGACAAAACAGCGGAGTAGAGCAGGGCATGGTTAAGCCAACGTCCATACCGCTTTCTCAACTATTTCTACTATGTAAACATCTACTTCAAATCTATTAGCATGCTCATCGCTAGTCCACTCATCAGCCTCTTGTGATGGAAATTCATTTGTGCTAATATTGTCCTGGTCAGAGTGGCATATCACCTCCTTGCCACTCAGACCATCCATTTTAGTAGCAGTCCCCTTGTACTTTCGAGATGAAGCCACACCTTCCATGACACCAAGGTCAACAAGATCTATACAATCTGTATTATTTCGATGTGGCATCACATCCTCGTGTGACTGCTAACAGCCCATGGCGTTAGCCACAGTGAGCGAGCAGCCACGGGAGGAACTCCGCACATTCATTCAGACTCTCTAGCTAAACAGCTCATGACAGCTACTTCACTTTGAGATATTTTTTTTACTACACTTCTGTCTTTTTATGCATATCAAATAAAAGAGACTAAATGCAGCATTAATGCAATAAAACTACAGGTTACTTTGAAATCTGTTTTTTATCGTATAAATAGAAGTATACAACTTTCACAGAAAAACACGTTATATTTAAGCAGTGCAAATGCATTTCATTATCTTACAGTGTTTTGTCTGTGCCAAGTCTTGCCGACTGTCCTTTGCAACGTAGAACTTGGCAAGAGAAATACACTTTGAGGAAAAGAAAAAAAACACAGCTATAGTTTTCAACACTATGGAGAATTACATGCACATTAAAAATAGACAGCACCTAATATGAAGTGCCCTACTTAATCTAGACTATCTGATCTCATTCAAAAAAGCAGCTCCTCACTTAAACTTATATTTACCCAGATATGTTGACAATATTTCTAATTCAGTTTGGCATAGAGATCTTCCTCAATCTTTCCACCTGCCTCACCCAGGGTCGCTCAGAGAAGAACTGCTCCAGCATCAGTCGGCCTCCTGCACTGAACTTCGTCTGCATGGTGAGCCTCCATTACTTCGTCTCCCAGTGCCCGAAGATGTCTGACCGCCCTTCCTCTCGAAATCCCTTTTTATTACATCCTCCTGTCACTCAAAGGAATCACCTCCCATTGAGCAGAACATTCCACTGAAAATGGCACGTGATTTCATTGCTGGATAGCAAAAAGATACATTTCCCCATGAGTTTGCTGCTCAACACAATGCCAAGTTTTCAGTGAAAGTGATATTCACATTATTTTTATGCAAATTTAGCTTGCACATTTAATTTCCCATTTTCAAGAGCATCATGCATTTTCCAAACTGCCTTCATGCTATTTCATTATGGACAAACTTACACTACATGTTATTAAGGGATTCAGTTACATGTTACTGGGGTTGGGTTAGTATGTTTATTTATATTAGTATTATGTTCAGTGCAGCTTAGTCCATTGAAATATCATCCTGAAGCATTGTGCAATTTCAACCATGTGCTCTGTGCATTGGCATCTATTTAATTCTGTCTGAGATTCACACTCTTGAGTCCAGAAATGAGTTTCACCCCCTGGGCTCCTATTGCAGTTCAAACCCACGCTAACATGTGCATGCTAAAACGATGAAGCTACCGTTGAAATGTAGAGACTCACCGCTAAGATTCAGAGCCACCCAGCTACTTCTACATACCTGACCGCAAGAGGAATTTTAAGGGGAGAAAATGTATTTTAATAAGCATAAAATATCCTTATTGGCAAAGCTAGTTACTTTTTTACTTCCTGAAAAATAATGTTATTTCAAGTAGGGAGTACACTGTTCTCAGAGCAATCGTCAATAACCTAACACAGGAAGTGGAATGACAAGGAACATAATAAAGCCCATAGTTGTACCCACCCTTCCTCACCAAAGCCTAGGCAAAATTCATTGAGGTTTCTTGTGGAGCCCCATTGGAGAAAATCACATATATTTGCCTTTTAAGTTAATGGCAGCAATGCTCATAGGTGCACAGATTGAGTTACTTCTTCTGTAACTCGGGACCCCTCTACTTCAATTCACTGTTATCAGTTAAACAAGATGCTTGGGGATGCTACATGCACTAAACACAGATCATATGATTATATTGAAACTCCCCCAGCTGCTGAGCATAGAAGGAAACAGAAGGTGCAGTTTCCTAAACTGTTACTAGAGTTTCCTATCCTTTATAAAACAAACAACACCTTTCCTTCACTGTACTGCACTGCTGAAGTTGCTGATTGGTTCTTCATTACCGAAGGAGTGTGCTCCTGTGCCCTTCCCGCCCAACCCACCCGGATCCTGTGCTAGCCTCTAGTCCAAGTTAACAGGCCTCTGCAAAAGGTGAGGCATTACAGCAGTTAAACTCTCACTGGATATTTGCATGTCCACCAGACTTTGAAAGCAAAACATATTGAAAGCCTTACTATGGTATTATGGACAGTTTAAGAAACTGTAATGAATCTTTATGTACACAATTATTTTGCAGTGCATGTAAGATTGTTTCAGCATACTCCACACTGACATTATTGGGTAGGTTAATTTTTTTCTTTTTTTTTCTGTATTGTATATTGGTTTAAAAAAAACTTTGCTAGTTTTCAATATCAAAACATATAGAATTAAAATACAATTTTCATTTTACACAAACATGTTTAAAATTAACATGTTATACATACAAAATAGCTATCATTTCAATCAACAATAACACATTTCACCATTAAAATCTCACAATCAATTATTAAGTTCATCTCTTTCAATTAAAATGAGTTAAATTTCCATTTCATCATATATCTTACATTTCCACAAACCAAAATTTTCTTGCCTCAATAAAATCATATCCTTTCCAAAACTCTTTTTATGTCACTTTACAGACGTTTGTTAAAAAAGCTATAACCCTTATTTTTAATGTGATATCACGTCCATGCAGCATTTCATACCATACTTGCTCTCTTAAAACACAAGAAGTGTCACGTACAAAACCTGAAAAATAAGCAAGTCTTTCTTTCATTAGCATGGGACAACCTAATAACAAATGCGACAGTGTCTCTGGTATATCCTCATCCTTACAAAATCTGCATATCTTCATATTCTCAGGAATCACTTTCCTTATCGCCCATATTTCATTAGTATTCATCACATTGAATCTAAATCTCATAATGCTATGACGCAATTTCCATGTAGGACATTTTACAAGATATAGTTCTGGTTCTGGGAACCATTTCCATACCGATAAGACTTGAGCATACAATTTTGAGTTCATTATTATAGAGTTATTCGCTACCCAATCAAATGCTTTAATTATTGTTTTGGTTTTGGCAGGTCTCTCTACAAGGCATTTCATTGAGACACCTATATTGCTTGGAATGTCTTGCACCTCCACTTTCAGATTCATCATATATTTACCTGTATCGTTACTACATACTTGATACAATGAATTCTGCTTAGCAAGTACACACTTTCTATATAGAATTGCTTTTTTGCAATCCATACAGCATTTTAAGGAGTTGAGACCAAACTCATATCTAATTAATTCAAACGGTATACACTTTGGCAAGAAAAATAGTAACTTTTTCCATATTTTGGCTTCAGTAATTTTTCGCTGGAATGCTTCTTTCTCAGGATAGAATTCTAAGCCATATGCCAATCTAGGAATCACCTTCATCAAGTAAAAGTCCCGACATGCACCCATTGAAAATTTACCATATTTACTCTCAATAACTCTCACTTGTTTAGCAGCATCATTAGCTTTATGTCCCAGACATTTCTTCACAAAACTAAAAGACATATTGCTTGCAGAAGAGTAGCATAGATACTTAAATGCTCTCTGTAGTCGAATTGCTGTACCTTGTACAAACCATACAGGATTTACACATTTCTTGTTGTTATCTCCCAGATTAATCACAACTGTCTTCTGAGGATTAATTTTCAAGTTCAGATCTCTAACAAAACTAGCAAAAGCATTGATAAGCCTTTGTAGTCCAATTGTAGTTTTGTCAAAGAGCATGAAATCGTCCGCGTAGGCCACCCACTTGATCGAAAAGCCTCCCACCTTCGGAGCTAGTAAACCTGAAGAATCCAATCTATCATTTGCTCCTGATACATACAGATTAAATAAAATTGCTGCCAGTGCACAGCCTTGTTTCAGGCCATTCCTAGAAAAAATGTCCCTAGACATCAGACCTTCATTATTGAGTCGAACCTTTAACACTGTGTTTAAGTACAGATGAATAAGCATAGCGAGCAACCCCCCTCTATATTTAAGGATACAAGTCTTTGCCATAACAGCGGCCTGTCCACCATGTCAAACACTGCCAAGAGGTCCATTGACGCAGCATAAATAGGTGTATTCTTCATTTTAGAAGTTTGATTCTGCAGAATAGTAACTAATAGACTCCCGGCATCAGTACCCAAACTTTTACGAAAACCAATCTGACGAACATCAAGAATATCTTTATCCTCCATCCATTTTAACAGATTTTCTAAGATTATGGCAGAGAATATCTTCGTCTCAATATTTATCAAAGATATAGGTCTATAATTTGTCGTACTCTGACGATTGCCTTTTTCATATATTAGTATTACATTTGAAACTTTCCAAGAGTCTGGCATGAGTTGTGTATCAATTACATCTGAGAAAATCATATGTAATATTCTTGCCCATAAAGGTACATTTTCCTTTATCAAAGCCATCGACAAATTATTGGGTCCCGGAGTACTAGAGCCTTTCATTTTTTTTATAATGGATAATATTTTACCCACAGATACATCTAGTGTCCAGTTGTGAGTCGCTTGTCCTAATACAAAGTCATCATTACTAGAATGTGCATATAGTTTCTCAAAGTATTCGCACCAAACCTTCTCACTAATAGGATTGGCGTTTAATTGAATTTGTGCAGTTTCAGTACTATTGATCAGAGCCCAATAATTTCTCGAGTTGGATTCCTTCATGGCTTTAAGCATTATTTCACCATCCTTCTGTAATAAATGGGCATGATGGTGAATCCTCCAATTCTTATATGCTTGTCGCTCACTCTGCACTGCTTGTTAAATTCATCTATAGGCATCTTCTGTTTTTTTAAGATACGCAAGTCCTTATTCAACCTTGCTCTTTGCAACTTTCTATCAAGATCGAAAGTGTGTTTATGTCTTTTTTTATGTGAAACCACTGTTGCTTGTGGATTCTCGACCTTGGCTAGCATCATCCCCAGCATATTACCAAATTTATCAGCCGACTACTTATTCCTTTTCTCTTCTAGAACAGTATTTTCAAAATCATACAGCATTAAATTATTAAATTTAGATGTTTTTCTACTATTCCACTTTATTCTAGTGCCGCTAACATTTACAACCGTATATGCACAATATTCATTGCTAAGATTGTTTTGTTTCCTTATATTCATATTCATAGATAACATGGCATGATCGCTTGCAACATTATCTTCAACAAGCATGTTCACCTTATTGTCAATTAGGAGTTCACTTGCAAAGATATAGTCAATAATAGATGACACACCTCTAGCTTTCCAGGTCAGTTTATCATTATACAACCATGTCAGGCCCCAAGATTTCTCAAAATTGCACCATTGTTGTTTGTTATCTATTTGAGAACCTTTATTGCCTGGTCCACTTAATCTCCAGACTCTCTCACTACTTGATAGTGTGCAATCTGCATTCATATCGCCAGCCAATATTATTAGGCCATCCGGAGTGGAAAAAATCCACTCTTCTAACAATTTATTTAGATCAAGGAGCAATTTTTCAAGCATGCCATCAACATTATCAACATCATTCCAATAAATATTGACAATCATTAAATCAATAAAATCCTCTGCAGTTGCAATTCTGAAAGTAGTAATTAAACAAGACACATGCAGATGTAACTCATTTACCATTTTAATATCTTGGTTGTTACGATAAGCGAGCACCAAACCACCCTTAGGACGCCCTCTTTGTCCTTTCGTACCAAATAAACTGAGGACAACAAAACCGTCCCATAATAGTGGACCACAAGCCCATGTTTCCTGTAATAAAACAAAACAAATTTCTCTAAAGACTTGCATACTATTTTGTTTTGGGCCAGGTGCATATGGCCTCTGGAGTTCCAGGACACCAATTTAAAGAAGTTATCAACGCTAAAGAGATTTTCCCATACATTTTAATTGTTCCAGAGATTCCCTAAGTGAGACCGCCATAGATCTCCATTCCTTCATTTCACTTAAGGTTAAGTTGTCCCCATCTGCTTGATTCGTATCCCTTTGTTTCTCTCTTAGATTATTGTTTCTAGATGGATAATCCTCATTTCTCTCTGACACAATAACATTGTGATCCACATACTCATACGTATCAAAGCCCCTCTTCTGCAGAGCCCCAGCTTCTTTGAGAATCAGGGCACGCACTATTGGTGAAGGAATAACCAATCGAACAAAATCCTTCCTAAATGGGTGGATATAATCCACTAATTGGATATCACAATTTGAAATGAGGGTTAACTCTGGTATGTCGCTAAACAGACTCAGTATGTACGGTCTGTTAAGGATGGAGGAATACCCATCATCAAACACATAGGGCCTCATCACGAGTTCAGCGGTAAATGTGGCAGATTATCCGCCGGACCTAATTAGCGCTAACGCCAAGGCCCCCGGCGGATAATCCGCCAGATCACGAGTTATCGTGCACGCGCCCCGGTCCATGGCGTTAGCGCGAATAGCACAAACCTTTAAATCCGGCGCACCGTGCGCTACCGTCATGTCGCGCTCATGTCGCGCTCATATATGAGCGCGCGGGAAACACGTCACCGCAGGAACGGGAAATAAAGCGGTGGCCATCTTGGAAATCACAATCCGTCCGATATCACAGCTTCTGGAAGCCATCCACGCGATCCAAGGGCAAAACATGTCTCAGGAGCGCACTAGGGGCAAGTCCGCCCTGGACAGGGTGAGGAAGCCCAAATTCAGTGACCAGGAGCTAGCAGTACTGGTCGAGGAGGCACAGATACACCACGAGGAGCTGCAGCAGCGAAAAACTAGTGGCGAGCGCAGAGCCCAAATTTGGCGAACCATCAGCCAAAGGGTCAGTGCTGTGGGGTGCGTGCCCCGGGATGGGGAGGATTGCCGCAAGCACCTGAATGACCTGCGCGTGCGAGTCCGTGGCATCCTGTCACAGCACAGGAGTGCAAGCTGGGCCACTGGAGGAGGCCCACCCCCACCCGAACTCACACCCTGGGAGGAGAAAATGACAGCCCTGATAGACGTTGAAACCATCAAGGGCATTGGTGGAGCGGAGGCAGGTACTGGCATCGATCCAACGGCAGGTGAGTCCCATCCCCAAATACATGCAGCTGAAAGTACCACACATGCAGACCCTTAGTGAATGAAAGCAAAGACATGTGTCTGAGGTACTGCATACACCCATAAGTGAGGCCTACATCCCTAGAACGGTAGTGCTGCCTAGACGACCCCGTACGTGCAGTGCATGAATGACAGGGGCAGGGGATAGACTTCCATAGCCATAGGACAGCTACGTAGAGTTGGAGTGTACATGAACACACCCCCAAAACCCAGAGCGCAGTGCACCCCAACCACGCATTCCCATGCAGTGTACCTCCATACACATTCACAACAAGCACCACATGGCGACGGAACAGAATGCAAGTTGAATGCGTCATTGTAACTGTCTTCAATCACACTTGTTGGCATGACCTGCATCACACAAATATATGTAGCATTGAACTCAAACCACACCCTATGTGCCCCACAGGCACACGTCGATCCCAACGGGACGAAGATGATGGGGAGGAGGCCACACCAACACAGCGCCCACAGCACCACACATCCACCAGCACCAGCACCCCACAAAGAGGCCGCACCGAAGGGAGACGACCCAGGCCAACACCCACCTCACCCCAATGCAGCCCCGCCAGACAGCAGCGGCAGCCACATAGCCGCAGGGAGGCGACCGCCAGCTCACCCCGAGCCACCATTCACAGCCCCGATGCTGAGGGAGAGAGGTCTGCATCGGAGCCCGACGTGGGAGCAACACCTCCACGTGGCCATCATGACATAGGACAACACTCTCCCGGAAGTAGTGAGGCTGAAGGGTTGATCACACCCCAGGGAAGCCGAAGCCCAGGCACACAGCATGCAGGGAGTCGACATGTGCCTCTGCGTCGTGTCCGCACACCGCAGCCCGACGTGGACACGCCATCTTATGGGAGCCCAGAAGACCGGCACTCTGAGCCAGGCATCCCAGTCCAGGCTGGTGCCATGTCGCCATGCAGCCCCCCCCGACAGCACACAAGTCCTAGGCCACCACGTGACGTACCAGGGGAGCCCTTCGTCACTGGGGCAGCAGTGATGGGCCGACTCAACATCATTGAGGCCAAACAGGCCAGGGTGGAATCGATGGTGAAGGTGCAGAGCAGGCACATCAAGGCAGTCAGTCAATCAATAAGGCATGGGTGCAAGTACATAGCGCGGGAGAATGCGCGTACACGCCGAGTTGTTGAACAATGTACCGCTGCCCTGACAGGCTTTGGCCGACGAGTGAGGGAGTTGACGGAGGCAGTCTCAGCACTTGCTGAACAGACACGGGAGGCAAACAACCTCATGCGACAGCACGTGATGGCCACTGCTTCAGTCCCCTCGACATCGACCAAACCCACGGAAGGTTCCCTAGAGCCATCTCCTAGGCGCCGGTCCATGCGCCACCTAAGGGCACACACACCGGAGGAGCCCGGAAAAGGGAAGCGCCCGCGACCCTCCTAGTGGTGCATGGCATCGTTGTTGTTGCCCTGATGAGACACATGTGCCTATCTGCACAGTTGGGTGTAGTCTACTGGGGGGAGGGTGGATAGTGTGCTGGGTGTTTACTGGGGGAGGGGGGATAGTGTGCTGGGTGTTTACTGGGGGGAGGGGGGATAGTGTGCTGGGAGTTTCCTGGGGGGAGGGGGAATAGTGTGCTGGGTGTTTACTGGGGGGAGGGGGGCTAGTGTGCTGGGTGTTTACTAGGGGGAGGGGGGATAATGTGCTGGGTGTTTACTGGGGGGAGGGGGGATAGTGTGCTGGGTGTTCACTGGGGGAGGGGGGATAGTGTGCTGGGTGTGCACTGGGGGCAGGGGGGGATTGTTGGATGTTAAATAAATGACGTTAGAAAATTCACAATGCATGGACAGTAGTGATTGTCACTGATTCAATTCAATGTTGAAGTGACATATTTCCGATCTACCCATTACCCATTTCTAAAATAATCCATCCATCAATCCCTGTCTGGCCAACCTCCCCTCCCTCAGCCCAATCCTTTGTGCATGTGCAACACATTCTGGCACTTCATCGCCCTCACTACCATCCTCAGGTGGATGCACATGAGCATCAGGGGGCAGTGGCACATTTCTGCGACAGCAGATGTTGTGCAGCATGGCACATGTCAGTACAATTTAGCCTACTTATTCTGGTGCATACATCATTGCCCCCCCCGTGCGTTCGAGGCACCGGAAGCGTGCCTTCGCCAGTCCAAATGCCCTCTCCACGCAGATCCGTGTACGGGAGATGGGCAAGGTTGTTTGCCCGCTCCACCGCCGTGTGTGGGTGACGCACAGGGGTCATGTGCCACGTGTCTTGGGGATATGCAGATTCACCTGCAGGGGAGAGGAAGACGCTATGGGGACAAGGTAAGTCCAGTGGGTGTACAGGGCTCTGTCATCAGTGTCATTTTGCTTTTTTTTATATCATTTGGCCTATAACATTGTGGAGTGTGCTGTCCTACGGGCACGATTTACTCAATGGGGGTACTCTCCATTTGGTACGCCTATGTATCTGTATGTAACAGTACTCATTCAGTTGTCGCAGGATAAGGAGGCACTTCTGCATGAAAGAAGTGGCTGCCTCATGTGTCATTGCAAATCCATTTGGCTACAGTTGCATTTGCTGGTTGTCACTGCTCTGTACTGTTCTCCATGCATTTCCCTGGCCATTTTGGGGACAGTGTTCGTGGGATGTCATTACTCGGCCTACTTATGTGTGGTGCGTTTGTGGCTGTGCCAGATTATGGTTTGAAAATTAATTATTGTTGGGTGGGCAGGGTGGGAATTCTGTACTGTGTCAGTGTTGGGAGCCATGGTGCTACGCACACAGGAGGCTTTATTGTGGTCGGGCTTCTATTTGTCACTGTGCCGCCACATGTTGAACATCCTGCATGGGTGTGTTCTGCTGTGTTGCACATGTCCGAGGTTTATTGTGCAAGGTGTTTGAATGTGTATGCTGCAGTAATGTTGCTGCCTATTGTGAATGATGCATTCTGTGACAGGCACCATCTGTTGTGGATTGACATGCTTTATGGTATACATTTGTACTCACCCAGTAGCCATGTGTTTTTCCCTCGATGCCTTTTCGTGTACGCCGGCAGGGTACTGTTGCGCAGGACCATGGAGTCGTGGGTGGATCCTGGGTAGCGGGCAGAAAAGTGGATGAAGGTGTGGTCGGGACCACATTTCATCTGCACGTTGAGGGAATGGTACTGCTTCCGGTTTCTGTAGGCAGCCTCATGTGCCTGGGTTCGTACGAGTGCCACATGTGTGCAGTCCAGGGCTGCTATTACATTCGTGACTTGGGCAATGGCATACTATTGACACTTCAGCTGGTGCAGCTGTGCCTGTGTGGCTGGCAATGCAATGTGTTCGTTCACATGATTCAACAGTGCATCAAGCACCTGTCCCAGCATGGCACTGAATGTGGACTGGCACATTCCATGCATCATAGCAACGGTATGTTGGTAGCTGCCAGTCCCAAGAAATTGAAGCACAGACACGAGCTTCACTAGGGGAGGTACTGCCGTGCTGGTGGCTATGCGGCTGCCAATGTCACCCTGGATTGTGTCCAGCTACTGGCTGATGGTCGCCCTGTCCAGCCGATAATCTGTCACCAACTGACCATCAGTCAGGGCCCAGGGTGTTGGCCTGACCCTGGGGATGGCTGGCTGCTGCTCTCCTACTCCTTTTCCTCATCCCCACTGACCCTTGCACTCCCATGGCCCTGGCCTGGTTGGCTGGCCTCTGTAGCTCCAGACGCAGCAGCTAGAAGTCAACATCAAGGCTCCCAGCTCCAAATGGCAGCATGGTGTTCGGGAGGGTGTGTTGTGCATGGGTGGGTCCTTTGTAGACCTCTGATTTGCAGTGGTTCTACCTGGGTCCTTATTGTTGTCTCCTCCCTGCTCCTGCTGGTGTAATGGTGTTGGGGAGGGTGTGTTGTGCATGGGTGGGTCCTTTGTAGGCTTCTGATTTGCAATGGTTCCACCTGGATCCTTATTGCTGTGGCCTGTGTTCTGTTACCTCAAGCTTTTTGCTGGAGGTATTTTCGGCAGATTGTCCGCCGCTTTTATGGTGCTAATAGCGCCAACGCCGGACTCGTGATTGCTGATGTTTTAGCGCGAATGGTTCCTGGCGCTATTATGGCCGGC
The DNA here is from genome assembly GCF_040938575.1 of Ambystoma mexicanum. Classification (NCBI taxonomy): domain Eukaryota; kingdom Metazoa; phylum Chordata; class Amphibia; order Caudata; family Ambystomatidae; genus Ambystoma; species Ambystoma mexicanum. The sequence goes on along the minus strand of NC_090921.1, from coordinate 1,426,006,634 downwards.
GCTTGTACAGCCGGCTGTACTTGCGCCAGCTGTAATGGCGCCGGCAGTATTTGGACTTGTGATCCGACAGACCCTTAAAATCGGCGCTAATAGCGTTACCGCCAATTTTAAGGGTTACCGCCAAAGTCGTGATGAGGCCCATAGTGTAGAATCAAACTTAGTTCATTGGGCCAGTGAGGCCGTCGCAATTTTTAATTGGGATTACTGATCTGTTTATTCCTTTTGACATAACTTTCATTTGCAAGCTCATGATTGGGATTACTAATCTGATTCTTCCCTTTCACATAGCTTTCATATTGAGATCTATGCGCATACATGGAATCATGTCGAACCTCCCTTTCCCTTACATTATCTTCCAAGCGAATATTTTCACCAGCCTTAACACTAGATTCATGCTTTGAGTTAGAACCTGAGCCTTTGCTGGGATTACAGTGTCTAATATCGTTAGAAGATATGTTTCCAGTAATTACACTTTCTATAATAGGTATCCTACCTAATTTATTCCTCAGTATTTCATTTATTAACGCTCGTACATATTTGTCAGTCAGAGGTTGTTCCCTATCATCAGAATCGTCCTTTTTAAGTAGAGGGTCATCTTTATTTACCCTCACTTGATGTATAGTAGGAGCGTCTATATGGTCGGGGACACTCAACAAAGAATCAATGTTAGCCGGTACCTCATTAATCATGCCCAACTGTACTTTAGAAGTGTCCGCTTTATTTATACCATCAGTATGCATCTTTTCCTTCAGATCCTCTTGAGCATTACCCATTGAACCCACTTGTGTCTGCCTTCCCTTTCTATTGCTCTCAACAACCTCATCGGACTTCTGAGCCTCAATCCTGTCTCTTGGAGGTATCTTTATTCGCATCTGAGCATCAGGGTTCTTAAATAAATAAAAAATGTCAAGCATCCCAAGTTCAAGATTTTTTAAATTATTGTCAATTCTATCAGTGACTATTTTATTTTTCATAGCATCAGATAGTTTGGTAACCGCATCAGAATATCCCAACCCATTTGATTCAGTACCTGTATCGTTAATGGAAGAGCCAGACACATTTGTCTCAGTACCTGTACCAGTATCCAGCATGGGCTTGACAGTATACATCTCTGTTTTATTCATACCAGGCTTTGTAAACGAATCAACTGCCCTTGCACCTCCCATCTCCACCCTGACGCCATCCGGGCATCCATCAGACCCTCCCTTTGGCTGTGTTGTGCCATTAATCTCATCAATTACAACATCTGTGTCGCGTATCTTAATGTCGCTCATAAACTTTAAAGAAGATACATTCAGTGCCTTTTGAGCACGCACCTGTTTTTGCCTATTCTTTTTTCATTTTTTATTTTGATAACTTAATATTGAATATTTCCGCGACCTTAATAGGCCCATTAGCTGCAGTTGGAATTTGCAGATCTTCCACATGGTTATTGGTAATCGAGGTCTTAGGTACTTCAATCATACTATGATCTATGACAACCACCTCAGTCCTAGGTATAAACAAGTGATGATCACTCGAATCGAGTAAACATTACATGGAGTGACAATTGACTTATTGGTGTTACCTTCGCCTGTAGGTAGGTACATTTTAGCCATATTTTCTACTATCATTTCTGGAAAAGCTATCATGGCTAGCAAGATTTCTTTCAAAATGCAGGTCTGTGATTTGACTTCTTTTAATATGTCTTCTTGTATCCTATCATATGCCTCAGTAATTCTAGGGAGGCCAATCCTCCCTAGAATTAGTAATCAAGTAATCAAGATAATCGCCAGCCTCAAACCATCCAACTGCAAAGGTGACATCTGCCCTGCATCCGTCATCAAAGATGGTGCTAATGAGCTAGCCCCTCTCATCACTTCTCTGATCAACTCCTCCTTCAAAAACTCAGTGGTCCCCAACAATCTTAAAGAAGCGTGGGTCCTACCCCTGTTCAAAAAACCTAACCTAGATCCCAACATCCCCACAAATTACAGGCCCATCACCACAGTCCCATTTCTTCTCAAAATCTTGGACAGGGTAGCCTATTTCCAAATACAACAACATTTGGAAGAAAACAACCCCCTAGGCTTGCGACAATCCGGCTTCAGACCAAGGCACGGGACTGAAACTGCCCTCTTGGATCTAAAAATCCAAATGGATGACGCCAAAGACAAGGGCAAACTGGCCATCTTGCTCTTGTTGGATCTTTCCGCTGCCTTTGACCTGGTTGACCACCAGATCCTCACTCAACACCTCTCCTCGGCTGCTGCATTCTCTCAGAATGCCACTAAGTGGATCCAGTCATTTCTGTCTGACAGGACGACTAGAGTCTTCGCCCCTACCGCGGCTGCGGACCCTATCCCAATCACATGTGGAGTGCCACAAGGCTCCTGCATTTCTCCCACACTTTACAACATCTTCACAAAGCTCCTATTTGACCGTCTTGACGATCTGGGTGTCAGCTACACTAATTATGCAGACGACACCCAGGTCCTCATCACGCTCACTGGTAGCTATGAAGAAGATGTTGCAAAGCTTAATGATATCTACTTAGAAATCCAAGCCTGGATGGCCACTCACAGTCTTTGCCTCAACGACGATAAGACAGAATTGCTTATTTTAGGCTCCCAGGCTCGCCTTAACAAACTGGACCAAAGGTACCAATCCTTTACCATTGATGGTAACATCATAAAAGTCTCCAAAGAGGTTAAAACATTAGGTGTATACCTCGACTCTACCCTATCTCTAAAGAAAAAATAAACTCGACCATCTCAGCTACCTCATACACCAATAAATTGATCAATGCCTGCAGGCCTTTTCTCTCCACCTCTAGTTGCCTCACACTATCTAGAGCGCTGATATTGTCTAAATTAGACTATTGCAACACACTCTACTTAGGTACTTCCACTAAAAACTTGAACAGACTCCAGATTCTGCGAAATAATGCAATAAAATGTGCCCTCAACCTCCCGCGTAAGGCGCACATGTCCACAGTTAGAAAAGAAGTCCACTGGCTCCCGATCCGTGACAGAATTAAGCTAAGAACACTGGTCATCACCCACAAGTGCCTATCACTTACTGCCCCACGTTACCTTTCTGACAAATTCTCTAGACACTGCCCCATTAGACCCACCAGAACACCTTATCTACACCAACTAAAGATCCCCAATTATAACCTAAATACAGCAGGGGGCTCCAGTTTTCCAGTGCTTGCAGCACAATGCTGGAACACCCTCCCCACTTCAATTAGATCGGAAGCCGCTTTCTGGCCATTCAGAGCCATGGTAAAATCATGGCTACTAGCCTAAACATCCAGTCTTTCACTGACATGACCTGCTAGCCGCCGCTCTCCACCGGTAGCTATGTTTACTCTACCGACAGCCTATTTAGGACCAACCTGTAACCCGGTCCGCATTAGCCACTGTAACTTCTTTCCTGCATATTCTCTGTTCATACTTCTCTCGGTATATTCTACTCTTGTATGTAAACATTCAGAGCCTGGACTAATGTATGCTCTGTCCGTTGTACCTTGATGCTCGTGTACCGATATGTAACTCTGCTGTACACATGATTATGCGCCCAGTTACCTGAGGGTTCGGATGCGCTTTATAAATAAACTAAACTAAACTAAACTAAACTAATCTCACTCATAACCTCTGCTGGATTCACTATGCTGCATGTTACATTAGGGCATTGTGTGGATGATTCTAGATGTTCCGATAATCCCAACATGGTTATTTCACCTGAAGCAAATATAGGCGGTGTATCAATAAATGACACAGCAGTCTGTCTTTGAATTCCCTCATTAATATCATTCCCACCCGTTTCCATACCATTTCCTCCTTCCAGTCTCGGCTCCTCATTATACAGAAACTGCGAGGAGGCAGGGCTAACATCCTTGCGCCTTTCCTTAATCATTTTTGCTGATTCGTTTTGGGCACATTCTATAAGGTCTTCATCTGAGTCCAAAGATACAGGAAGTGCTAAGGCAATGGCGTGAGCTGTACTCATACGCCAGGTTTTGATGCTATCAGTTGCCATTACTAAATCCCGTTTCCCACCCACTAGCTTTCTTTTCATTACTCACAAGAACTCAGAATAAACAAAACAATGACTGCGTCGCAGAGTGTAAGGCAGTTGTAGCGCCTAAGCTAACACAGTAAATTCAGCTTCGTAGCGTACAACACAATTTCAGCGTCTGAGCGGCAAAGCAATTTCAGCGTTACAGCAAGCAACACAATTTCACGGACTAGGTGTGCAAAACGATTACAGCGTTACCACGGGAAAAGCAATTTCAACATTTGAACGCGTACACTCTGAGCAGCTTATCGATCCTTGCACAATCTTGCCTCTACAAACAAGACCACACCGTTACAAATGGTGAAGCACTAATAACATGCCTTATTACCTTATTCAAATTAGGGCTCTGTGTACATGATCATTCAATAACTGTATGTCAGCACACTGCGCAACGCAGCAAACAGCCAACAGCCGTACTTCTAGTACTTCACATGTGCGCACGTGGGTGCGCTGCACACAACGTATTTAGCGAGCCCAGAAGGCAGGGTCAGGGGGGGGATTGAAGAGCGGGAGACCAATCACAGTGTCTCTGCAAGAAGGGGCAAAAGAACGTGTTAAGATCCACTCCTCAGGTGACCAAGTATTGTATAAAGAGTTACTTTTCAGTTTATACTTGTGGCTCGTGAAGGACAGGCAACTTCCGTGTTGCTTTGATGTACGTCCTCTCAGCGTTCTCAGCGTTCGCAGACTTCCAAAGAACGAGCGGCGTTCCAGCAGCGTATCCAGCCAACAGCCGTACTTCTAGTACTTCACGGGTGCGCTGCACACAACGTATTTATCGAGCTCAGTAGGCAGGGTCAGGGGCAGAATTGAAGAGCGGAAGACCAATCACAGTGTCTCTGCAAGAAGGGGCAAAAGAACGTGTTAAGATCCACTCCTCAGGTGACCAAGTATCATATCAAGTATCGTATAAAGAGTTACTTTTAAGTTTATACTTGTGGCTCGTGAAGGACAGGCAACTACCGTGTTGCTTTGATGTACATCCTCTCAGCGTTCTCAGCGTTCGCAGGCTTCCAAAGAACGAGCAGTGTTCCAGCAGCGTATCCAGCCAACAGCCGTACTTCTAGTACTTCACGTGCGCGGGTGCGCTGCACACAACGTATTTAGCGAGCCCAGTGGGCAGGGTCAAGGGCGGGATTGAAGAGCGGGAGACCAATCACAGTGTCTTTGTGGCTTGTGAAGGACAGGCAACTTCCGTGTTGCTTTGATGTACGTCCTCTCAGCGTTTTCAGCGTTCGCAGGCTTCCAAAGAACGAGCGGCGTTCCAGCAGCTTATACAGCCAACAGCCGTACTTCTAGTACTTCACGTGTGCGTACGATTATAAAGGGTATGGTAGGATTATAAAAGTGATCAGTGAAACCGTTTTTGTAGAACAAAGAGTTTCCATATAATTTGTTAAGGTCTTTGCCCAATATAACTCTGAAAACTTGCGATGGATGTGAAAACATTCTAGCTGTCTGAATATCTGATGCCCTAATACCATGTACGAGTAATGCCAGGCATAGTCCATGCCCATTATTCCTTGCAGGCCAAGTAAATGATACTGCAATGTTTCCCTCCACTTATCAAATGTGCCTACTCAAATTCCTTGGAGGGCAAATTAGCATTTGATTTTTAAATTGTGTTAATGTGCAAGGGTACTGCTTCAAAGTGCTTGTGTGGCATGTGTTCCAAGAATAGGATGTATGGATAAGATTACACATTCAAGTAGCCTGCTTACTTTTATCCAATATTTGAGCTGACAGTTGGGTTACATAATGTGGGTGATGCTTTTGATAAGGCACCATGAGTAACAGACATTCTGGTGGTTGAACTTTATTCATAATACAACAAACATAAAACAAGCAGATGCATGTACTGTGAGAAACCGGAGGGTATCCTCAAACCTACTCCCCTTGTATCCTCTTCTTAGGTGGCCAGACAAAGGCCATCACTTTTGGATCCTGACCCTTGGGGTGGAGAGGCGAGGGAGGATTACCCGGGTGGAGGGTCCTTGGGGATTGGGGAGAGGATATCTGCAGGTGCGACATGGTATTCCCCCTTTTCTGGTGAAAACAAACCTTTACTCTGCATACCTCTATAGGTTGTTGCTAATCACTTCCCCTCTTTTCCCGTCATTCATATAACCATAGTACTGGGACGAGGAAGAGAAGACTAGGAGTAGTGCACACCAGCTTGTCATTTCACCACTCTGGTACTGAGTCAAGGAGGAGGCTTGAGGACTGTTGTGAGGGTCAGGTATGTCCCAATAACTATGCGCAGGCAATTGAAACTAAGAACTCATACCTGCAACTAGTGAAATGGTTGCAGGTGTATAAAAGGAGGGAGGAGCAGCAGAGGAGGAAACCAGCAGGGCAGAAGAGCACAGCAATCCAAGATGGATCAGGCCGAATATGGGCCGGTGAAAAGGACGCCAACTGCATAAATGCCAGGAAGACACAGAGGCCTGAGCGTGCCACGAGAGGGTCCAGAGCTGTGCAGAGCTCATTGCCGTGCATGCCCCACTGGGAGTGAGGAACACAGAGACTTCGCCCACACCCTGACCACTGCAAGAAAGCCTGGAGGAAGTGAGCGTTGTTCGCTCGAGCTCCTCTGGAAGTGAGAGAGGAGCCAGCAAGAGCCCAAGAGTGAAAACAGAGTACACAGAGGAGCGGCTGTAGACTGGTGAGTGACAGGGATACATCACTCAGGCTGGGGCACTCCAGGGGCATGGTGTGTGTAACGGTGGATGTCGGTCAAGCAAAAGTATATGGAAAAGGGATCTGGAGACCCAACATGAACTACTAAATTCTGAACAAGTCACCAAGCATGTAATGATTTTTTGAATGCTGACAAACGGATCTGGAGAACAATTAGGAACTATTGGATACAGAACAAGTTGCTGAGCACATAATGAGTTGTGAATGCTAATCTAATGAAAAGATATGGAACAGATATGAGAATATTGCATGAATGAAACAGAAAGTGATGTGAATTTGGGAATGAACTGAATTTAAAGAGACAGAATTTTCGAACAAACTGAAAAGCAAAACACTATTGGATAGTGTGGACGTAGGATGGTTATCAGGAGAAATACCATGAAGGAAAGGGTTTGAGAGTAATATGTTGGTCAAGGCAAGACGCTGTTAAAGTGAACCAGAAGCATATGGGGACTTATAACATAGGTGCAGATAGAAAACCTGTGCTGTCTAGGAATGAACTGTGGTAACATGCCAGAGGTTATCGGTTGCAAGACATGTGATGGGTGGGGTGTGTGGTCGAACAACTGCACCTAGACTGAGGAACCCTTAGTTGGAGTAAACTAAGGGAAGTCAAGAGGCTGAGGCTGGTCAGCCTAAGATTGTTCAAGTGACAAAGAGAAAAGGCAAACTAAGCAACTAGATTTGACTGTGAATTTGAAGCCAGAAGAACTGTCTAGTTAGGGAAAGGAACCCCAAGACCATTTTGTGTGGAACTGTGTTGAACTTGGGGAAGGGAACACCAAGACTATTCTGTGGAACTTTGGTGAACTTGGGAAGGGAACCCCAAGACCATTTCATGCAACAGTATTGAACTTGGGTAAGGGAACCCCAAGGCCATTTTGTTGGAACTGTATTGAACTTGGGGAAGGGAGTCCAGAAAAGCCAGGAGCTGGAAGAAGCCCAGAACTTTAGTTTGAACACTGTTTCTTTGATTACTGACATCTATGCACATTGTTTAGCTTCAGTTGTGAGGGAAAGTATACGTTTTGGACACAGACAGACTTTTACGTTGAACTTACTGATTCAGACTCTCCTTAGTTTATTTAGGTAGGGAAATCCGACCTTAACATAGGGCAAGTTAGGCCTTATACCATCTTGACATTTGAGTTAACAAAGATATTTTATTTGAACTTTGAATCTGTTGTTTGTGTCTTGCTTCATGATGCCTTCACAGTGCTAGTTTGGTGACCTTTCACAAAGCCAAGGTAGGCAGAGTGGAGGTTGTCCAGTAATATCTAAATGTGGTCTGGGGTTCAAGGTAGGGCCATAAGGTATAAGTGTGGTAAATCCAAGCTATGCTGTAACGGGAGGGAAGGTTATTAGGTTAGTGGGTGCAGGCACATCTTAGTTCAATCGTCTGTTCATCGAGCCACTTTCTCATATTAATTTTAAGCTCTTTATGTTGTATTCCTTTTTTACGTTTTACGGTCACACTTGTACAGTATGGCAATGTAAATAGGCTATACCAGACTATAAAGAATATTTACTATAACTTAGCTTCATTAAGAGAGAAACCAAATGTCAGGTAACTGCTGTCTTGTACCTTATTCATTCTTGAAAAGGTGAGAATTGTCTATGGGCACATCTAAACCTATTCTGAGCGGCACTCAGAAGTAAGCTGGGGAAGCACGCATGCACACAGCTTAGAGGGAACATTGGCTTCAGACAAAATCATATAATCTTTGAAATCTACCAATAGATTTGGATGTAAAGAGAGTCCTGGTTACTGAAGAATTTGTGAAAGCATTGAGAATGGATCCTCTTCAGGATCAAGCCCAGAAGAACCTGGTCTCGGAGGTAGAGACCTAAACTCCGAGGACCCCAGATTTCATAGAGATGGGAGGACTCCTATATTGAGTCTGTATGAATCCCAGAGGGGATGGAATCATCTACCATCAACTGTTGGTTCCAAAACCCTTCAGGAATACTGTGTTAGAGTTAGCCCATTCTAATTCAACGGCTGGACATCTGAGGCTAGAGAAGACACTGCAGAGCCAGTTCTATTGGCCAGGAGTATATGCAGAGAACAAACAGTTTTGCGCTTCCTGCCTCATTTGTCAGAAAACCTTGCCAGATGATGTACCCAGGGTGCTTCTACAACTTTTGCCAATCATCAAGATTCCCTTCTGTTACGGAGAATTCTCCAGAATAGCTAATTTCCCTTACCTACTGAGTCCCTCCGCAGCTTTGCTGGATTTTTAGGATTAATTTTTATCTCCTGGTAAGAGTGTGAGGCTTTTTTTTCCTACTCTTACATGTGTTTTGCTGTGTGTGTTTAATATTTTTTGTGTTCTTAGGCTGTGGTGCCTCACATACTCCATAGGTGTCATCTTTTTACTGTGTGTTACACAGCACCTTTAGTGCAGTGACACAGGGTTGTCTTTTTCAGACTTCCCACTTTTAACTCCATTTTCTGGGACTGACTACTGTATCCCAGAACATGTAAAGTTGCCATTGACTTTATTAGTCTGTTTAAATTCACAGACCCAGTACAAACTATCTTGCATAGAGTACTGGAAAGGGTTAATAGTTATCCGTTTTTTTCTGTCTCTCATGGAACATTATTTCGTTACCCTTTCTTTAAGATTTGGCTGGTGGCAGTGGTATCTACCCTATTTTTCCTACTGCGGTCTATTTAAATAGCCTTGGTACTGTTTTAGGCTAAATTAGTAGCCTCGAAATTAAATCTGCTGGACCCCATTTACTTTTATTTGGTTCTGGCTGGGTTTATTCGCCATTTCTTTTTGTAAACGTCTTTCTCGTGTTCTACTCTGTGCGCCAAACCAGGTTTGGTTCCTTTGTTCGCCGTCCTTTGGCAGGCTTCTGCTCAGCGGCCCTCCTTAGGCGCCTGAATGTCTGAGGGGTACAGGATGTGAGGGAGGGGTTTGAGACTCCCTGCAAAGGGACTCCTTGGAGACCCATGTTGCACTATGTATGATTGGCTGTGGTGACTGTCCCGCCAGGACAGCCACCCTGCTGTCTGATTGACAGCCAGGCTGTGTGAATGGGGTAAAACTGCATAAAAAGCAGGTCTCTGGGACTGAGAAGGCAGAGTCACCACTGGATCGAGAGAACCGAAGAGAAGCTGACAGAGGAGGACCTCTACCACGACTAAACCTCCCGGTGAAGCCCTGCTGTGGGACCGAATCTTCAGACTTCGACGACAGGGAAGATCTGCAAGGAATCTTCTCCCCTTGAGCTGGTGGGACCAACCAGTTCGCCAAACTGCAAGCCAGGCCTCCCTCCTCTGGTCGAATTTGCTGTGCACAGCTACAGTGTACCGGATAGCCAGGAGGATAGGACACTGCTTGGGTTTTAAGGAGCGCACCTTTTATTCGTCACTTTGCTCTGCTGCTGGGTTCTTCCCTGGGCAGTGCAGGACCCTCCAATCTTCCTACTTCGTGTCAGTCCGACAGTCGCTTCAGGAATCGTGAGCCTGCAGGATCTGCCAGGAAAGTCTGCCTCAGCTACAGCATTCTTCTGCTCTAAAGGTACTGTGCTAACCCGGTTGTTCGTTCCGTCCAACCGCGGTGAAAGTGTTTGAAATCTTTCACCAAACTGAGGGCTTGTCCTTCTCTACTCTTTAAAGTAACTTTTCTTCCGACCAACTTCGTTTCGAACTCTTGGCAAAGACTTAACCGCAAAATACTCTTAACTGTGTGATCCTCTGCAAAGACTCTGGTCCATTGACTTTGGCTGAGGCCCCTTGATTTGATTTCCTCACCGTAGTTGCCTTTTCTAGATTGCCCTGCTTACTTACTGATTGCTGCTGCTTAATTCTTGTATAACCTTGCCTTTCTCTCCCTTTTAAATTACTGGAGTGCCATTTTGCTCACACTTCTTTTTGAGCTTAACTTGGCCAGAATGGGTGGTGGCTAGTGTATTAAGAGTGTGATTTATCTGATGTTTTTACTTACTGAATTGTTTTAGAAATGATGTTTAAATAAATGTATATTCTTTTACTCAGAAACCTTGAGTCACTGTTCGCTTGAACCATAGTGATTACTGTCCTTTGTGTAACTATTGATACTGCTCACTTTACTCTTGAGATAAGTTCAGCTGCTCATCCATCGCTACTACTTTACTGTGTAGTACAGGCTTGTACCAAAGGTGAATGTGTTCTGTCACTTGTAGTCTTAATTGTGTGTGGTGTTCCGAAAGGGTACTGCATATAATTCTGCCTAACACCTTCCACCAAATCTGCATAAACTAAGTCAGACCACTAGAACCTTCGAACTCAGGCCATCAATATAGCCTGGTTATCATCGACTATGCAACCTGATATCTGGAAGCATTTCCGATGCAGAGGTATACCACCAAGGGAATATTGGGGGTACTCATTCCATTTCACACGAGAGTGGAGTTTCCCCGCAGAGATTCTGACAGACCAGGGCTTTAGTTTCATGTCAAAACTGATGGGTGAAATGAATTAACTTATAAAGGTTTAAACCCTGCGAACCTCCTTGTATCATCATCAAACAGATGACTTGGTGGAAAGCATATCCTTGCGAAAATTGGTTTTGGAAGGTGGACTAGAATAATTTGATTCCCTGGAGCTGGTTTGCAGCAAGGAAGACCCCACAAGCATCCACTGGATTTTCCCCTTTTGAGCTGGTTTAAGGGCAAAATCCTAGAGATGTCTTGGATATCCAGTGAGAAGAGTGGGCAGGCCTCAACAGCTGAAAGACCAGTGACCATCTATTGATCTGAAACACCCAGGAATATATTGAAATGGGACAGAGTTGGTGAGAATCCATCAAGAGGACACCCAGAGTCAGGTGAAAGCATACAATCGAGATGTCCAGCTACGTACTTTCCAAATGGGGGACCAAGTGATGGTCCTGTTGCACACTAGCACAGTGTCAAGGACTATATACAATCACTAAAGTAGTCTTCCCACTAACCTATAAAGTACAGCACACAGATTGGTGTAAGCCCACTCAATTCTACCACATAAACAAACTCAAGGCATGGTGAGAAAATAGCAACCTGCAGTGGTTCGCTTTATATGTCAATAATACCAGGAAGAACCCATTATCACTGAAAGGAAGAGTACTGTTCCTAACCAGCACTGTGGGAGCCTCTGTCTTCCCATAGCAGAGAAGCAGAGAGAGAGGAGGAGCAGCAGTGAACCCATAATGCCACTAAAGTCCCTAGACTACCCAGGATTGCAGTGAAAGTCACTGAACCCCATAAACACAGTACTTACTTTGTGCATACCAGGAGACCTGCACCCAAACATAAACTGGAACATTGAACCACTCAGTAGTCAGTGACCTGAGGGTATGAGAGTAGTAGTAGTGGGGAGGCGAGTAAACAGTGACTACATACTAACCTAGCACTGAGGATGCCTGGGTTAGGGACAAGGTTTTCTGAGACGAGAGAGGGATGGTCCTAAGGTGCATTGATTATTCAATAAAACCCCTCAAACTGCCTCAAGAGTTGGAGTGATTCTTGTGCCATCCGTGACAACATTCATAAGGCTTCCACAAGGGTGTTTTGAGAACCTAACTCTCTTTTCTCAGATTTTAAAGAGCAGCTTAGTGTCATGATGCCTACCTCCAAGGAGCCAGGTCCGACCCAGCAACCCCAGAGGCAGGCATCATTCCCCCCACGGAAGTGCCAGCGGGCCCAAGCTGGGGCCCTTTGGACGCAGTCCTGGCGCGTTAGGCGTCAGGCCCATGTTAGACCCCTGTCCTGGCGCCTTAGGCGCCAGGCTCATAAAGCTAGACATGTGTTCAAGTGTTTTAATGTGCACTTACCTGATGCAGACCATGCTGCTACATCCAGGCCCTCTTGAGGCCTGAATGGAACTACTTTACCTGTGGGACTACTTTCCACCTGGGTGTGGTCGGGGAAGGATACATACCTGATCGGTGGAAGGATACATACCTGGAACTTCTTCCAAAGCTATTTAAACCACGCCCGATCAGCAACTCACGCTTCGCGTTGTTCTGCTCCTCGCAGCTGGACGCTCACCGTGTCAGCTCCTGCATCTGGACTTCAACCACGCCTGTCAGCATCCTGGGTCACCTGCAAAGGGAGATAAGAGAGAATTGGGGAGAAAGAAGACCTTACCAGCTAAAGCTGCATCACAGAGACATCACACCGACGATCCTGAAAGGGAAGACATCATTTTAAAAGCATTTCGCTTCGATCGCTGCAGCGCTGCATTTCACTCACCTTTCCTGGGCGCCTCCATCTTCAGCAGCGATCATCCGGATCCGCACCCACTTCTCAGAGCCTAGAGAGAAAAAGACAAGAAAACAAGGTGAGAGAAGGAAGGGAATAGGAAAGGCTCAGTTTCCTTCTAAGACTTACCTGTTGGGTTATTCCCATTTCATTTCGGGTCCTGCCGCTTCCTGGCATTCCGGACCCCGGCCCCTATGGGGAAAAAAGACAAGGACATTGAATGAGCGAATGCAAAGACATTACCTGAACGCTCATCCAGAACTTACCTGTCATTTACTGGAACTGCACGTTTCACTTCGGGTCGGCGCCATATCTCCGGCATTCCGAACCCCGGCCCCTAAGGGGAAAAAAGACATAAGCATTAGCGCTTGCTGCAATAAGACAATAAACATTATTATTAAGCTTGAACTTTTGAACTTGCAACAGAACTCTTACAGCGCCTCACCTGAATAGTCAAGCTTATTTTGAACTCCCATCAAACCTCAATCCAGTGAAGTAACTGGGTTTCAACGCGCCCCTGCATCAGAAGCAGGATGGAGAACTCATCCTTCCAGACCCTAAGGGGAATATTCCTGCGAGCCAGAAAAGACCAGAGTAGAGGGGCCCTTCCAGTCCATCTTCAGAGTCCTGCGCTTCACCACTGAAGAAGCATCAGCACTCGAAGCCAGACCTGCCCCTCCGTGGGAATCAGGTGAGCGTGACAGAACGTGAAGCCTACCCACAATTTCCCACCCGGGCGCTATGGAGACTTACGAGACAGATCAGCTGGCCCAGCTTTTGGGGGAATTACGGGCAGAAGTGCACTCAGCCCGCCAGGAGACTAACGCTCTCAAAAGAGAACTGATCCTATCAAAGGAAAGAACAGATGACCTGGCCAAAAGGTTATTGCAGGCCCAGGCAGGGCACACTCCTTTACCTAATTCCGGAGGTACTTCCACATCAATGGGTTTGAATAACCCGGTTCAAATCAATCTACCTGGACACATGCCTTTGGCCCCGCCTGAACGTTTTGCGGGGGATCCCAAGAAATATGCCGTCTTTATGAACCAATGTCGTTTACACTTTCTATGCAGACCCGGGGCCTTCCCTAACGACCAGACCAAGGTAGCCTTTATACTATCTTACCTCAGTGGCAGTGCTGCCGATTGGTCTATTCCATTGGTAAATCAGGATGATCCCATTCTCCAGGATTTTCAGGGCTTCCAGGCCAGCATGGAAAGATTGTTTGCTCGACACTCTCAAGGACAGGCCCTTGATAACGAACTGCTATCCTTACGACAAGGTAATCAGGATCTCCTGTCCTACGTTGCCACCTTTAATAGACTGGTTGTGGAAACTGGATGGCCAGAAAACAAAAGGATCACATTGTTTCATCGAGGCCTGCGCGGAGAGCTTAAGGATGTTCTAGCTCAGATTGTAAATCTACCCCAGGTCTGCGCAGACTACATAGACTTGGTGGTTCAACTTGATCACAGACTTCAAAATAGAAAAGCAGATCGGTTCAAGTACGAAACCCAAGTACCGATCAAAACCCACGCTAACTCCAAGAGTCCCGACGTATCCGAACCTATGCAAATCGGCGGTGTTAAAGGACCATTAACGCAGAAGGAACGAGAGAGAAGGCGGCAAATGCAACTTTGTCTGTATTGCGGGACTTCCGGTCACTTTCTTCGAAATTGTCCGGTTAAACCACCTAAGAAGGTGGTTGGAGCCACTGATAACGATTTATTGACACCTGATTCGGGAAACGACCTAGCCCGACAAGCGTAGGGGTCCGCTTGCCGAACTTGAAAACAAACTCTTTGACCTCGCATTTTGTCATGCCAATGGTGCTCGTGGACCCAAAACAGCCTCAGCAGTTGCATGCTATAAAAGCGTACATCGACAGTGGAGCTATTGGAAATTACATAGACCGTGAATTGGCTTCTAGGATTAAGCTCCCTCTCCGCCCGAAAGTAACCCAAGATGTCATTACTACAGTAGATGGAACCGAAATAGCCTCAGGGCCTGTAACGCATTCCACTGTTGAAGTGACACTGGTGGGTCAGGATGGACATCGGGAAGCAATTGTGTTTGATGTGATCAAGGCCCCACAATTTCAAGTAATCCTTGGAATTCCTTGGTTAGAAACACATAATCCCAGAATTGACTGGCGAGCAAAGAAGATAAGTTTTCCTGATTGTGAACCAACTTGTTATCCAAGAAATCCAGTTATGGGTCTAGCCTCAGCAACTTCCACCCCTGTACAGCTACCGTCAGAATACCAAGAATTCCAAGACGTTTTTCAGAAGGAACAGGCTAACACGTTACCTCCCCATCGGTCTTATGATTGCCAAATCGATCTGGTACCCAATGCTCAACTACCTTGTAGTAGGATTTATGCTCTTACGGTACCTGAGAACCTGCATCTGCGTCAGTATTTAGATCAGTACCTAGCCAATGGTTTTATTCGCCCGTCCAAGTCTCCTGTCTCCTCAGCTCTGTTCTTCGTGCCGAAAAAAGAGGGCGAACTTAGAACATGTATAGACTATCGCGCCCTAAATCAAATAACAATTAAGAATCGTTATCCTCTGCCCCTGATCCCTGAGCTTATCGACCAGGTGAAAAACGCTTGTGTGTATACCAAGTTAGATCTCCGAGGAGCTTATCACCTGGTGCGTATAAAAGAAGGCGACGAATGGAAGACTGCATTCCGCACCAAATTTGGGCTCTTCGAATATCAGGTGATGCCCTTCGGTTTGTGCAATGCACCTGCCGCCTTTCAGTACTTTATGAATGATGTTCTTCGGGAACTTATCGATGTCTGTGTCATTGTTTATATTGACGACATCCTGGTGTACTCTTCTTCAGAATCCGATCACAGAAAACATGTTAGGGCAGTTCTTGAGAAATTGCGCCAGCACAGACTATTTGCAAAGCTCGAAAAATGCGTTTTTCATACCACAGAAGTTGAGTTTCTCGGATTCATCCTGACACCTCAAGGAGTCCGAATGGACTCGCGAAAGGTGGACGCCATCCGCAAATGGCCATCTCCTAGCTCGGTGAAGGGAGTTCAGAGCATGCCAATTTCTATCGAAGATTCATCCCGGAATTTTCCCGAACAGTCCAACCCATCACAGCTCTCCTAAAGAAAAACAAACGCTTTGAATGGACTCTTGAGGCCGAACAAGCCTTTCAGGACCTGAAAACCAAATTCACCTCTGCACCTGTATTGAAGCACCCGCACCCAGATCTCCCTTACATTGTGGAAACCGACGCATCCAGTTCGGCCATGGGAGCTGTCCTGTCGCAAAGAGACCCAGAAACTAACCAACTACACCCTGTGGCCTTTTGGTCCAGGAAATTTTCTCCTCCTGAAATCAACTACGCAATTACCGACAAAGAGTTACTGGCTATTAAATCTGCTTTCAAGGCTTGGCGTCACTACCTTCTCGGGGCAAGACACACCATCACCGTAATTACGGACCACAGAAATGTACAGTTTTTAAAGACGGCCAAAGCTCAATCTTCACGACAACTCCGATGGGCTCTATTCTTTGCGGAATTTGATTTTGTAATTACCTATCGCCCTGGCTGCAAGAATGGTAAAGCGGACGCCTTATCCCGGATTGGCATGGAAGAACCCAATTCGAGTTTAGAACCTGTGCCAATCATACCTGAACAAAGAATCTTAGGCCTAACTTCATTGCAAACTATTGAGGACATCCAAACGCAAGTAAATCAACTTCTAGACTCTTCAGCCTTACTGGAATGGAGTCAAAAGGGTCCTCATTACACCGTTAAGGATGATTTACCCTACTTCCAGGAGCGGTTGTTTCTGCCAAGTAAAGAATTGCAAGAACCTGTTATTGCCCATCATCATGAATCATTAATGGAAGGACACCCTGGTATCGCTAAAACGGAGGAAAAAATCAAACGCCACTTCTGGTGGCCTTCTTGGAGAAAAGACATAAAGTCTTTTGTATTGTCTTGCGGAATTTGCGCCCAAAACAAGGGTCAAAAGAAAAGGCCAGCCGGCCTACTTCCACCCTTGGATATTCCACCGGCACCATGGCACACCTTGTCAATGGACTTTATAACTGACCTGCCTCCTTGTGCTGGTTACAACACTATCCTTGTAATTGTGGATCTATTCTCCAAAATGGCCCATTTTATCCCTTTAAAAGGCTTGCCTTCAGCTTCCACCTTGGCCAAGGAATTTCTGGAGAATATAGTTCGCATACATGGTTTCCCTTCCATATTAGTCTCGGATCGTGGAAGTCAATTTATCTCCCATTTTTGGAAGAAGTGTTGCCAACTAGCACAAATAGATGTGCGGTTATCCACCAGCCACCACCCCCAGACCGACGGACAAACCGAGAGAACCAATCAGACTCTCGAGCAATATCTTCGGTGCATGTTACACCAATCCGAGTCAAATTGGAAAGACATCCTTTGGATCGCAGAATATGCATACAACAATTCAGTGCATTCTGGAACCGGACAAACTCCTTTTTATACTTTGTATGGTCACCATCCTCGGACCTCTGACCTAGACCCATCTCTGACCCTGGAAATGCCCGCAGTAAATCATCTGCATTCCACAATAACCCGAGCCTTCAAAGAAGCTGCAACTCATTTACAGCAAGCCAAGAAAAAGTATAAAGAAAACGCTGATTTGCACCGAAGTAAAACTCCTCCTTACCAAGTAGGAGACCAGGTATGGCTAGCAACAAAACATTTACCCCTTAAGGGCCCGCAAACCTTCAATCCCAGATTCATAGGACCTTATCCCATCAAGGCTATAATCAATCCCGTGGCCTTTAAACTGGATTTACCGTCTAACATGCGTATTCATCCAGTTTTTCATGCATCACTTTTGAAGCCAGTACAACCAGGGACCCGACTGTCCAAGCCTCCAGACCCAGTTCAAATTGAAGGGGAATTAGAATTCGAAGTTAAAGACATTTTAGACTCCAAGGTGTTAAAGTCAAAACTCTTCTATCTTGTTGACTGGAAGGGATATGGACCTCAGGAGAGATCGTGGGAGCCTAGTAACCATGTTCACGCACCTCGATTAATACAAAGGTTCCACCGGAGATTTCCGAACAAGCCAAAGCCCCCGGAGGGAACAACCTTGGGAGGGGCCTTGAGGGGGGGGGTACTGTCATGATGCCTACCTCCAAGGAGCCAGGTCCGACCCAGCAACCCCAGAGGCAGGCATCATTCCCCCCACGGAAGTGCCAGCGGGCCCAAGCTGGGGCCCTTTGGACGCAGTCCTGGCGCCTTAGGCGCCAGGCCCATGTTAGACCCCTGTCCTGGCGCCTTAGGCGCCAGGCTCATAAAGCTAGACATGTGTTCAAGTGTTTTAATGTGCACTTACCTGATGCAGACCATGCTGCTACATCCAGGCCCTCTTGAGGCCTGAATGGAACTACTTTACCTGTGGGACTACTTTCCACCTGGGTGTGGTCGGGGAAGGATACATACCTGATCGGTGGAAGGATACATACCTGGAACTTCTCCCAAAGCTATTTAAACCACGCCCGATCAGCAACTCACGCTTCGCGTTGTTCTGCTCCTCGCAGCTGGACGCTCACCGTGTCAGCTCCTGCATCTGTACTTCAGCCACGCCTGTCAGCATCCTGGGTCGCCTGCAAAGGGAGATAAGAGAGAATTGGGGAGAAAGAAGACCTTACCAGCTAAAGCTGCATCACGGAGACATCACACCGACGATCCTGAAAGGTAAGACATCATTTTAAAAGCATTTCGCTTCGATCGCTGCAGCGCTGCATTTCACTCACCTTTCCTGGGCGCCTCCATCTTCAGCAGCGATCATCCGGATCCGCACCCACTTCTCAGAGCCTAGAGAGAAAAAGACAAGAAAACAAGGTGAGAGAAGGAAGGGAATAGGAAAGGCTCAGTTTCCTTCTAAGACTTACCTGTTGGGTTATTCCCATTTCATTTCGGGTCCTGCCGCTTCCTGGCATTCCGGACCCCCGCCCCTATGGGGAAAAAAGACAAGGACATTGAATGAGCGAATGCAAAGACATTACCTGAACGCTCATCCAGAACTTACCTGTCATTTACTGGAACTGCACGTTTCACTTCGGGTCGGCGCCATATCTCCGGCATTCCGAACCCCGGCCCCTAAGGGGAAAAAAGACATAAGCATTAGCGCTTGCTGCAATAAGACAATAAACATTATTATTAAGCTTGAACTTTTGAACTTGCAACAGAACTCTTACAGCGCCTCACCTGAATAGTCAAGCTTATTTTGAACTCCCATCAAACCTCAATCCAGTGAAGTAACTGGGTTTCAACGCGCCCCTGCATCAGAAGCAGGATGGAGAACTCATCCTTCCAGACCCTAAGGGGAATATTCCTGCGAGCCAGAAAAGACCAGAGTAGAGGGGCCCTTCCAGTCCATCTTCAGAGTCCTGCGCTTCACCACTGAAGAAGCATCAGCACTCGAAGCCAGACCTGCGCCTCCGTGGGAATCAGGTGAGCGTGACACTTAGGCACCTTTGTGTTCAGTGGAGGGTCTGCTTTAGTCCTGTGCATTGCTGATTAGTTGTTAGCATCCCCATTGTTCAAAGCATGTGATATGATTTTTGTTGCCCTGCACAGGAGTAGCTCGAACCTCTTACCCCACTACAGTTTTGGGGACTGCCGTTATTAACACAAACAGACCTACGCAACCCCAGTGGGGAAGGAGGGTTAGGATCTCACTGGTTGGATAGGAAAGGGAAGTAGGAACACCGGAAAGAGGGTTAGGTGAGGTTGTGGTTGGGTACGTAGAGTTTAGGTAAGTACTGCTCCTCGGCTCCTGCGTTCCAGAGGAAGCTCCTGCTGCTTCTCTCTCATACATGCACACATTCCTGCGTGCTCACCATGTGTATTTCCCTGTTTGGCTCTGGTACACTATGACTTTCACACCTGTTGTTTCACAAGTGTTCTCATGATGATTTTACACCACCTTAGATATGCTTTCTGATTTACAACCTACATGGTTGGGTATGGAACTCATGGTGGCAACAGTAAAGACAGACACAACTGATCACAGTTCAAAGGTGATTATTAAACAGTATAAATGGGTGAGAAAAATTACTAATCTAAACCTAAATCTAAGATGGGAGCAAGCTACGACCATCAAATAATAATAAGGCAGTTCTAGTGGTGCCTTGGCAAAGAAAAAGGGCCTACACTAAAAAGAAACTATTGCCAAGCCTTACTGCTAAGTTTGGGATAACGTTCACCAGAAAAGAAAGAAGTGTTCTCAAAATGATAAGTCAGGATGGTATGGCTGGGGTCTCCCTTCCCCACATTTTTAGCATGGGAAAAGGTGAGACTCCTGATCACAGCACACCCATGGGCCTCGCCAGCATGAGATTACAGTTTGTTTGCAAAATATTAGGGTCTTGTGTAACCAAGTCTCTTTCACACAAAGTCTCTTGCCTCAGATTACCTGATGTGTCATAAACAACAAACAAAAGGTTCCTTCAATAAATCTTCATGGCCGATTACTCTTCGCCTTAGGATCCCCCTCTGCCGGGCTCAAATCCTTCATGCAACATGGACCTCCTTCCGTCAGGTTCACTATGGCCTTTCAATCAAGTTATCAACACTGGTAGAAGTGTATGAAAAGAAGTAGTGAAACTATGTTCGCTGCTGGACTGCCCCACTCCCACACACAATTCAAACTCCCAAACAAATGCAACTGCTGTTTAAAGGAACGTTCAGTGCAGTGCACTGAATGTGCTAGTTTCAACTACTTATTACACTTATTTTAAAATGAAACCATTCTGGAATGGTTTCTTTTTAAAATAAAAGTATAGGAACAGTAAAACTTAATTTATAAAAAACAGAGCAGTACCGCTCCCAACTGCTCCCGCTCACTTCGACCACTTGGTTATCAACAGCTTGTAATATTTAAGAGTCTTAATATATTTTAGACAACCATTCACTGTGGACAACTCTCAGCCGGGTTCACTCTTGTTGACACAATGTTCACAGGTGTATTACTCTTCACCCCAATTCACAGGTATCCCTCAGCTGGGCTCACATTTGCCACAATCACAGTTTACTTTGCTTTCTCACACTGGTGGATTCACTCTCGTTAGCTTTCCCCTTGGCATTCCTCCATCAGGGTCACATAGCCCTTCTATCAGTTCATGATTTTCTAATGCAGTTCATGATTTGCTCATCTCATTAGAAAGAAGGGTCCTCTTCCCCCTAGCTTTCTCTTGGCATCCCTCTGTCGGGTTCACACTTGCCACAGTTCATATGATAGTTCCTTTAGACCCCTTAGTTTCTTCCCTTTTCTTAAGGTCGGATTTCAGCCCCCAGTCAGGTTTTCCTTTAAGCCCCCAGTGAGGCTCTCCTTCTTGTTAACATGTCAGAGACTTTCTATTGTACAAGTGGTTTGACTCAACCCTTGTATGACCGCTCTGACTCCTCATGCCAGTCTATCCTAGGGCCTTCTTGCACTTGTAGTTTGAACAAATGCGACCAGTCAGAGTGCCTCGAATGAGCGCTCACGTGGAGCCCGACCACTCTGCCACTAGTCCTTCACTGGACTTTCTTTCAAGCTTTCACACACAAGCTCTATGTTCACAAGTTCATACAATGTTGCAGTTTGCAACCTTGGGCACAACACAGTCCGGTTTTCTATCAGCTTTCTCCAACTCACTGGCTGTGCTGAACCGGTTGGCTTGTCTTGCTTCTGGAGTCAAGGACGGTACCACGATAGCATGCGTGCCTTGCTGCCTGGGTTATCAATGCGGGAGGCCCACGTACACCATTGACATCTGCTACTCCACATGCCAGCTGTAAATCACGGTTTTATGGTTCCTTTTGCAGAGGTTTTGCGTGTCTGGGTTGAAAGGGGCCAAGGCATTTCTATCCTTGTCGACCTTTCATTTCTCGCTGCCTTACTTCTCCGTTTGAAATCCCGGTCCGGGAATAGCTGCTTCCTCTTTCAGTTGGCCTTCCTTGTAGTGTGCTCTCATGCTCTGCCTTTTATCGCTGTGGGGAAGGTAAAGGGCCGTTAGGCATGTGTGGTTACTCTCAATTGCCTGACTATGCATGATCCCTGGGGCATGTGTTGGGACATGTTAGGCAAACGGCTTTGGTGTTAGTCTGTTGTCTTTCCCTGTGTAAGAAAGTGTTTGTGTCAGAAAAGGGGGGGATATATTTTCTAAGTATCCTAGTGGGTAGGATGGGGAAAAGGTGTCATAATAAAGGGGGTGGTTGATTAACATAAAAAAGTGAGCTTTGTAGGGTTTGTGAATTGAATAGGGGAGAATGTGGGCAGGGTAGCGAATTTGGGTAAGGGAGATTCTTTGGGTGGAAGAGAGGTAGATGTGGAATAACCTACAAAGGTCTCAGGGAATTCGTCCTCCTCACCCTCGTCCTTGGTATAATACTGTGTCTCACCTGGGGTATTTCCCCAAACATAACCCTGGGCTCCCCTGCCCAGGTGATCCTCCCTCGCTCGTCCACCCCCAGGGTTGGGATCTGAGAGCACCAGCCCTTCCCTGGCCACCTGAATAAGGGATTCACAAGGTCTACTTGGGAGAATACCCTCAGGTATCTCACAGTTGCCACCTGCTGCTCTATACAAAATAAACAGGGAACATAATAAGGGCCTCCAACATGCTATATGGGTTGTCTGGTCTTGGGTGAGGTGGCTTCAAGTAAGTGCCGAGTGAGAGGTGTACAAACTGCCAATTATTCCACAACACAAGGCGCCCGCTGACAACAGAGCGTGTGAAATGTGCACTGTCTTTGCACGGTTAGTAACACGGCTTAAAGAAGGAGCCGTTAACATGCGGTACGGTCCCCAAGGTAGATGCAATGTGCTTGTTTCAGCACCGCGTGAATTCCACATGTGGCACGGGTTAGTTAGGGGAGCAGTAACATGATGCAGGATTGGGGGGGCGATCAGTGCTCTGACTGTCCAACTTATCTGCATTTAGAGCAGAGGCTGGAGTTTTCCAACGGGGGCTTGCACCCTGCACGCGTCCCCTCTCTAGTGCTTCTCGGGTATGGCCACCATGCACTCGTGCAACTTATCTGCACTGAAAGCAGGGGCTGGAGGTATCCAATGGGGGCTTGGCCCCTGCGTGTGTTCCCCGTTCTGGTGCTCACAACTCAGCGATATGCTCTCTTTCACCGCCAACTCCACAGCACTTATCTTTTCTATGTGAAAGGGCCGGTGAGGCATTCCAGAGGGGCATGGCCCCTCACACGTGCTCCGCTCCCCGGAGATCTACAATACACATCATCTATATTCAAAATCTCATGTGCAAGCCCCGGGCTGAGGCTATGCATGTCTGTTCCATGATGCACAGCCAAGATGGCCACCATTTGGTAGTCCTTGGGTTTATGGGGATTGTAGTTCGGTAACGTTTCTGGTGTTTCTGCCTGCAGGAAGGGCAAAATAGCAGTCTGTAAGGATGTTGCAGGTCAGATACATGGCATCTCTGCTCCATGTTAAGTACCTCAGCCTGGCAACCCCCTTTTGGTGTCTTTTGGGTCTTAGGGGCAAAATAGAAAGGCATTTCAGGCACAGACACCTTGTGTCTGATTCCTGACAGCATGTCACCAGAATTCTATTGATTTGTTATATGCACTCACTCTGAAGGGCATAAAGCCCTTAAGGAAAAGCTCCACATGTGTCTAACCTGAGTCCATCCCTTGTGGTATGATATCACTGTGGCAGAGAGGCACTTGTCTCAAGCCCAACTTTATGTTATGCTCAGAGTAAATCGTTTCTAGGAATGGCAGATAGATCCTGGCAATGGATAAAGGGTTTCACCTCTATCGTGAAGCCCTTACTTGCCCTTACTCTAGGTTCAGTGCCTCATCTTCTCATCTGGACCCCTGAAGTGGTTGAAGAATTCACCAAAATCAAAGTAGAACTGCCTAAAGCTTCCGTTCTCATTTGCATAAACCACTATCTATTGTGCTGGACATGATGTTTTTGCTTTATGAGCACTTTCCAAATGGCATGGTGACAAGCACAACCCCATTGCTTACTGTTGCTCAGCTCTGGACCCTGTAGCGGAAGGCCTGCCACCTTCTCTTCAATCTGTAGCTGACACCACCTTGTTAGTGGAAAAGGTGATATCCTAGTTTTAGGGAATCCAGTTAGTATAGCTGTACCTCATGCTGTTACTGCTTTCCCCCTGAAAGGGAAGACCCAGCACATTTCCAACTCTCAGTTCACTAAATCTGATAAACTAGTTATCTGCTTCTAATGTGACCACAGCACATTGTTCTATCTGAACCATGCTTCCTTGCTCCATATGCCCTCTGACCGTAATACCATGTTTAGCTAATGGTTACAGAAGATCTTTTGACTCCCATGCTTGACCTAAAAGGTACCACTGCAAAGCGTGAGTTAGTCCTTTATGCTGATGGGTTATCTATGATGGATCTTCAGGGTCTGCTTACTGTGGGATATTCTGTTTGCGCACCATATGAAGTGTTAGAAGCTTATTACTTGCCCAATGCCCATTCTCTGCAGGTTGCCAAGTTTATTTTTCTAAAACATGCTTGTATATCAGCAAAGGGTAAACTTGCCACCATTTACACTGACTTCTGCTAAGCCCACCATGTTAGCAATGACTGGCCTTTTTGTGGAATCAACAAGATTGCCTAACATTGGCTGCACCCTTATAAGTAACAGATCCCACATAGCTGCACTGCTTGAGGTTTTATTGATGTCAACAATCGCAGTGGTTAAGTGCAAGGCCCAGGAGTCATCTGTCTCTGACGTTGCACAAGGCGACACCCTGGCTAATGACAGAGCAAGGCCTGTGGCCCTCCGAGGTTCTTTGGCCCCTAACAATGTCCTTATTGGTGCTTCTGCACCCCAGTTCCCAAATCCTACTCTCCCTAGTATATTGGTGTTGCAGGATTTAGCCCCTGAACAAGAGAATGAAAGTACTGGTCTTGCAAAGGATGTAAACTGTTCCCAGATCGCGCTTCCCCAATGGCCACTTGGTCACGCCTACAGTGCTGTTACCCAACCGTGTTTACCTGACACACTCCATAGTCCACCTAGTTAATAAACAAAATATTGCTCTTATTAACCATAATTGGTTTGCCCTTGTTTTCACTCTGTATTTCATTGTTACTGTAGCATGTTCCATTTGTTTAGCACACAATATTGGGCAAGCTGTCAAACTTCACCCAATGCACAACCAGCCCCAGAAGGGCTATGCCTAATAGCTAGGCAGACTTTATACTACTCCCTAGGTGTCTATCATACACATTTGTTTTGGACTTAGTGCACCTGTTTCGGAGTGGGTTGGGGTGTGCCACTGTAGGAAGGCAGACACCATTACAGTATCAAAGAAATTGCTTAACAGAATTCATCCCCTGTTTCGGTTCCTCTATTACATTAGATAGGGACTGGGATAACCACTGCATTAGCTATGTAATAAGAGACATCTGAACGTTTCTGAATATCAGTCAATAGTATCCAGTGATGTCAACGAAAAGAAAACAGAGAATAACTGTTTTACTGAAACTGAAATACCGAAAAAATATTGAATTTTTAATTAAAATGTATATGGGGGTGGGGTAAAGGGGTAAAAATGGATGGTAGAGTTTAGAAGCACATGGAAACTGGGGGTTTGGAGGGTGGACCCCCAAATTAAAATAAATTAATAAAGAAAATCGAATCAATATTTTTTGGGTAAAAAAGGTTTGGTAAAAAAGTATTGTCTGAAATTTGATTGGTTAACATCACAGAGATCCTAGTCAACAACTACACTGTATATAACTCACAATCCAGTGATACTGTAGAAAGCCGAAACAGTCATATTCGAATTATACTATCTAAAATCTGTCAGGGGACTGGCTTTGGCTAGCCAGAGGCACTGCCTCTAGCACTATTTCTTATCCATAACAATTCTAATCATAAACATGAGTTATCATTGCATACAATCCTAACAGAGCACCCCCATGCGCATGGCCACAACCCCCCATTAACAATGTGTAGAATGAACTTATAATTTGAGGATAACAGTATCTTTAACTATTGAAAATCCTTGATAAAGGCTGTCGGGTCTTGGCATTTCACTACCTGAAACCCCTAAAGGTCAGTGCTATTCACTTGTGCCAGGACACCAGGCTTGTGCCCATGTGCACCAAAGCAATTTGGTACTTCAACCAAGTTGGCGTGGCCAATTCTATGTTTTGCTGACCACTGGCACAGCAGTCAAATGCTAAAGATTCATGCAGCTGTGCATAAGAATGTGTTGCCACCGAGAACAACCACAGTACCGGTGCTCCTGCTGTGAGAGAAGGGAGCGAGGAAATGCAGAAGAGGAACCCGCAAGCACCTGGAGGAGCTGCCGCACACCGGTGAGAGGCAGGGAGAGAACACTCAGCCCGGGGCGCTCCAGGGGTTTAACATGGGCCAAGGAAGTTGTTGAACAAGTGAAGGCACATGATAAAGGGGTCTGGAGATCAAATGGAAATTAGTGAATTGTGAACAAGCTGCAAAGTACTTAATGAGTTATTGAGAACAACCACAGTACCGGTGCTCCTGCTGTGAGAGAAGGGAGCGAGGAAATGCAGAAGAGGAACCCGCAAGCACCTGGAGGAGCTGCCGCACACCGGTGAGAGGCAGGGAGAGAACACTCAGCCCGGGGCGCTCCAGGGGTTTAACATGGGCCAAGGAAGTTGTTGCACAAGTGAAGGCAGATGATAAAGGGGTCTGGAGATCAAATGGAAATTAGTGAATTGTGAACAAGCTGCAAAGTACTTAACGAGTTATTGAATACCGAACTAAAGAAAAGCTATGCACAATATATGAAAATACTGCATGAGTGGAGAGAAAGTGATGTGTATTTACGTCAATATAAGGGCTGGCTTCGAAATCATAGCTACAGCAAGGCCAGTTCTGCCTGGATGATTGTGTATAGACTCATCCAAGAAAACGACACAAAGAAATGTTGTCATTTAATTTGCTTTAATCTGGCTGAGGGAGGGGACTCTGGAGGTCTGTTCCGTTGATCAGTACGGTTGGGAGACTTTTATTAGGGATAATTACTGGGTCCCTCAGGAACTGCCATCAGACGCTGGCATGTAGGCCCTGATGGCTTATGTAACATCATATTCAAGATGGCTCCTGAGTTTTGGGTGGTGGTTTTACGCCAACTATTTCTGCATATTTCCGAAACAGGTTCCATCCCTAGGACATGGCAGCAATCTGTCCTAATCCCAGTCCTCAAGAAGGGTTCCTGGCACTTGCCTGAGAATTACAGACTCCTGCCTATGCAGGATAGGGCCTAAAAAATGTTTGCAGAGATGTTGCATGAGGCTCTTTTGCAATGGGTAAATAATTGTGCTCTGTTTGATATTACTCAGACTGGTTTCAGGAAGAACTGTTCAACGAGTCATCCTGTATGGGTTCTTCTTACCCTAATTTCTGATACCCAATGTTAGGCAAAGTTTGCATGCAGTACCCTCTGGGAACACTACACACAACTATGACTACAGGTGTAAGCAAAACCAAACTTTGCTATAAGTCTGTTCCACACAGTTTTTGGTATTGAGCTGAGCAGCTAGGCTTATCTCAAGATGGAATATGATCTGTAAAGGTGTTACACAGAGGTCTACAATCACAAGTAATCAGATAGACACTTATACTCAAGGTTTCTTGGTAAAAACACTTCTTAATTTATTACACAGTCAGTTCGAAAACATTCATTAAAAGGAGGCAATCAAAACCACACAAAACTATATCACAGTACTTCACACTATTCAGTTCTGAGACATTTAAACTACTTTGAAGTAGGAGCAAAATGGCATTCAGAGTATTTGAAGAAGGAGCAAAAAGGCATAAGTTAATAAAACGAATATTACAGTTACTCTTAAACAGTGCAAATAGTTTGAGTTCACCAGAGGAGTTGATTCAATGCAATAGGTAGGCCAAAGTCAATGGACTAGAGTTTGTATAGGTAAAAACGGTTCTGGTTGTTAAACTGAAAAGTCTTTGCCACGGTTCTCAGAAGTAGTTCAAAGAAAAAGGTTCATATGTCGGGTCACAAGCTGACTAGGCCTGCAAGTTCCTAAAGTTTCATGCACTTTCGCAGTGAGAGGTAAATTCTCTCAGTCGGGTTTTCACAGTACCTTAGTTTGAAGAAAAAGATGCAGCTGAAGACGTCTGTTCCTGGCAGTTCCTGCAGATCTCGCTGTTCCTGAGCCTCAGTCGTGGGGACAAGAGGGAGGATGTCGGGGGACTCCTTCACTGCACAGGGACTGGTCAAAAAAGCTGGCAAAAGCAAATCTTCAATTCCGGTAGCTGTAGTCAAGCACACAAACTGGTGTCCTTCTCCCAGGCTATTCAGTTTCCAGCAGCACTTTGAGGAAAATGGGTCTCCTAGGAGACTAAGCACAGGGAGTTTCGGGCACCTCCCTCACTTCCTGCCCACCCCAGACACTTGTGCGCCAGAGGCAGTCTTAGGTCCGGAAGCCCGCCAAGGCGTAGGAACAAAGGGACCAAACCAGGTTTTGCGCGCAGAGACAAACTCTAGAAGGACCTTTCCAAAAAGAAATGATGAAAAAAGAAGACCGGGACCTGTTTAAACAAAGGAGGCCCAGACGCCATCTTGAAAAACATGGCTCCTGCGATTTTTAGCTACTGGTGTTCGCGGTAGGGAAAAATCATGGTAGTTTGTTGTAAAACCATTGCCACCAGCTATTTCGATAAGGAAGGGTAGCATTTGACTGCTACGTGAGTTTCAAGACATAGGGAATACTAGGCAACCCCTCCAGCACTCTATTGTAAGATAGTGTGTGCCTGGTCACCTAAAAGGCTTCCTTGTGTCACTGCACTGAGGGTGCTGTGTGACACACATGAAAAGATAATACCGATGGAGTTGTCTAAAACTCCATAATTAAAGAACACAAGAGTAGAACACACATCAAAATACATGAGAGAGTGGGAAAAAAGGCTCACACTCTCTCCAGGTAAAAAAAACAGGTCCTCAAAATCCAGCAAAGTTGCTGGGAGTCTCTAAGGTAAAGGGAATTAGCACATTTATGAGAATTCTCCCTAACACCTTCTTGTTCCAGACCAGGCATTGTATATATGCTTTGTAGACTACGGTTTGGCTTTTGACAGCGTTCTACAGGGGATACTTTGGTCTAAGTTGGAGAACTGGGGAATAGATGATTCCATCCTGCATTTCTAAAGTTGCTGCACTCAGATACTGTGGTACAGTTTCGCCTAGCACAATCTGGCATTCTGGGGGCCTCCATTTCTACCAATAGAGGCCTAAAGCAGGGCTGCGCACTAGCTCCTACTTTATATAATTTGTATGTCTCAGATTATGCAGAGCCTTACGATCTTTAAACACCTTTCCCCCAAGGTTTGGTGATGAATTAATACACTGTCTCACCTATGCTGACGACACAGTCATTTTTTATCGTACTGCCGTAGGTGTGCAACATTCTATTGAGGCTTTGACTGCTTATGCATCTGATCATGGTCTTAAGGTAAATATTTCCAAGACTAAAATTATGACCATTGGGAAGCAAGCATATGGCTCTCCCAATTTTGTCTGGAAAATAGCCAGTCAGACATTGGAACAAGTGGGTGAATATAAATATTTGGGTATGACCGTTCGAGCAACCAAAAGGCATGGTCTAAATGGCTTGCTCTTAGGAGCATTATCAGCAGACTGGGTGGGGGTTTGACTAAGGGCAAATTGATGGCCTATAAATAATCTATTGTCCCTGCAATTATGTACTCTTGGGCGGTACTCCCGGAGAGTGCTGTTCAATGGTTGTAATGACTTGAGACGAAGATTCAGCAATCTTTGTTGTGTTTGCCTTGCTCGGTACCTGTGCAGGCGGTCAGGTTGGAGCTTGGCTTGCAATATCTGACCTCACTGTGAAAATTTTCTGCTAGCCGACTCTCAGCAAAAATCACACTTTAAGTAAATAGTGAGGCTAAGCTTTTGATTCAATCTGTTATACATGCACAGAGGGTTTCCCAGAGTATCTGGTATCGTGGGTCGGTGAAAATAGTTAAGATTCACTTTTTGGACATTGGTTTAAGTAGTGTTCCCTCCCCAATGATTGATTATCATCTGGTGAAAATTGAGGACAGTACGAAGTCTTTGACCATGCCCAATCTACTGGATTACTGGCTTTACACCCCAGATATGTACAATACACTCATCTGGGTTTATCTGGGAGTTGCCCACATAGTTACTTGATCAAATATTGTTTCCATGGTTTGGTGCAATTCATATTATATCTCAGGTTTGATATTCTTCCAGTGTTGCCTTACACTGGGGCTTGGACAGGTATACCCCGCGATCTTAGAACCTGTAGGCTCTGTGGTGATGCAATGGAGACAGCTCGAAATGTCTTAACAACATGTCTTGACCCAGTGCTCTAGACTTCTACCTATGTACGATAGGGGGTACGCTCCATATTGTTATAGGGTCCGATCAATTTTGGAGTCTTTTGTGTGGGGCAGAAGCTCTAGCCCTTACCGCGACCACTGTGGTGTATTATATTTTGGAAAAGGTAAAACATTGATTGTGTGGTTAGGTGCTTTCAATTTGTTTTATATTTCTTTATGATCGTCAGAATAGTTTCTTTTTATTTGTGTGTAACCATATATAATTGTATGCTTGTAATTTATTTTATGTGTTTTATGGTTTGTATGTAGTGCAAAAGGTTCATTTAACCATATGCACTTAATACATTTTTTTTAAATGTGTATTTACGAACAGAATGAAAATAAGGAAAAAACATTAATGAGCAATGTGAAAGTACGAAGCCAAGTGCAAGCCAGTAATGAGAGTTGGTGAAGTACATGAAAGAAAAATGATGAGCACTATTGGTTAGTGTGAAAACAAGGTGGTGACAAGGAACAAAACACCGGAAAGTGAATTGTGTGAAAGGCACATGTTGGCAGAGCCAAGGGACTGTCAAGGAGAAACAGAAAGACAGATGGACTAATGTAAAAGGCACAGAGTGGAATCCTAAGGTGGCAAAGTAGTACATGGAGAATCAGTGAACATTATAAAGTTCCGAGAGTTATCGGGTGCGAGACCTGTGATGGGTGGACTGTGTGGTCCGACAACTGCGCCAAGACTGAGTAACCCCTACTTGGAGTGAATCAAGGAGAATAAAGAGGTTGAAGTTACTTTGTCTAACAAGTGTAAAAGTGGCTTTAGAGAAGAAAAAGCAAAGTGAAGGTCTCAAAGCCTGAATGTTTACAAAGTGGATTTTGAATCCATAATACAAGCTGAGAAAGTTACATTATCTGTGAACTGTGTTGCTCTTGGGGAAGGGAACCCCAAGGCAGCTTGGAACTGTGCTGAACTCGGGGAAGGGAACCCCATGGCTGTTCAGTGTTGAACTTGAGGAAGGGAGCCTCAAGGTCTTTCTGTGGAACTTTTTTGAACTTGGGGAAGAGAAAGTACAAAGCAAGCCAAGAGCTGGAGAAAGCTTTGAACTTTATTTTGAACACTGTGTCTTTGGCTGCTGACAGCTACACATTGTATAAGTTTAGCTGTGAGGGCAAGCATACGTTTTGGATACAGACAGACTTTTGAGTCGAACTATATGACACAGACTATGCTTAGTTTCTTTAGGTAGGAAAATCCCACCGTAGCATAGGGCAAGTTAAGCCTTACTCCATTCTGACATTTGAGAAATAAAAGCTTTTATTTTAGAAAAGTGAATCTGTTGCCTGTGTCTCGATTCATGATGCCTTCACAATGTACAATTGCCCATAATGCAAGCTGATAGCAAGTCTCTCGCACTTTCGCCTGTGCATCCCAATGACTCCCTCTGTCAGTGGGTAACTTTGTTATTCGTCTTGCTAGCCGGAGTTTATTTCACCTGTATCTTAACGTAGCACAAAATGACCTTTATGTTAGCGTTCTACTTCCAATTCTAATTATTGGCACCTTTGAGACTGCCTGTCACAGCTCTGTAGGCAATGGTGTTCATCCATGCATTGAAAGCAAAAACTGGTATTTGCATGGTACCTGGCAGTATGCCCACATCCAGAAAATATCTGACTCTGGGTCTGTGCCTTTCTTCCCCATGACATAGGTCTCAGGGACATCATTTCACCAAAATGCCAGGGGTCGCGGAAGTGACATCACAATGTCACGCCCCCAAGAGTGACATCACAGGAAGTGATGTCATTTGACCACGCCCCACGTGACATCACATGAAGTGATGCCATTTGACCACGCCCCCACGTGCCATCACAGGAAGTGGCCTCACATAGCATTGTTTCTAAGTACACTACGAACAATATGGTCACGATAACCCTGTAAATTGATGTACATTTCATACAAGAATGGATCACCATATGTATCGTTAATATCAGTGCGTATTGGCCCATATTACCAAATCACTGTGATTGCAAGCAGATGTCCAAGGCCAAACGATAATGATGCTTTAATATATAACACTTAAGCACTGCTTGTGCCTCATGCCTCATGCCTGCAGGACACTGTTTCCTGGCTCCACAGAAGACAAGACAAAAGGCGCGTGGAAGTGAAAAGCACTTGCACTTGCAGTAACTTTGCAGTAACTTTGAAACAAAACATGTGCATATCAAAGATCCAGGGACAAAAACAGCGCCTTTGACTCTTGCTAAATGGAAACCACTAAAATCCTATTGCCACCTGGACAGGAGCAGAGGGACGTCTTTGCTATACACTCAAGCCTGCAGATGTGAAAGCGATATTTGTGCCTGTCAGGAGTGACAAATTACAGGATTGGGGAGAGAAGGTGCCTGAGGAAATACTTCGAAGCTGCCCAGCACTTTTAGAATTCCTACACAGTCCCCCCTGCTGCCTTGCTTCCTAAACGAAGGGTAAAGCACAAGGCAGAGAATAATGTTCACTTAGGCGGGATCATAGTACAAGAGCACGAGACTCCCTAAACCAAATGTTGCTACTCACCACAGTTGTAGGTCTTTTGGAGTACTTCATTACAATGCAGAAAGACCCACTCCGGTACCGCAGTGTGATCCTTCGTCTGCTGATATTGCTTTCCTGGTCGCGCTGTAATGCTGTCTCTCCCGTTATTGTGGCACTATGCAGATTCTCTGGTGGGCTGTTCTCAACAGTGGCTGATACTCGGAGACAAAACACGCACTCTCTTGCACGCTGTGCTACAGTAACCGTGGTACCAACAGTGCGCACTGCATGCAGCCCTCACCTTGCTCGGATGCAGTGTGGTTCCGGCAGACCCCCTTGCCGTGCATCAGTGCTTGCAGCGGTAACTTCTCCTTGGCCCGGCCGATGCAGCGCAGCCCCACACGCAGCTGGGAGTGTAGACCCCACACGGCTCCCCCAGGGCTCTGTAGCAGGCTGGGTTGCAGGGCTCCCCAGGAGCCACTCTGTAGCAGGATTGGTCGCAGTGCTCCTCCGGGCTCTGTGGCAGGAGGGGTTTCTGCAGGGGTCGCTCGAGTGGTCTTCCTCGGGGTGCGTGGTCTGCTCCTCCGCGCATCCAGATCTCCACCGGTGCAGCCGGGGCATCCCCGCGCCCCCACGCCCTGGACTCCAGCAGCAGCACCATCAGCAGCCAGCAGTGGGGACACATACTTTGGGGGGTGTTTGAGAGGGAGAATAGGTGTGCTGGGGGTCTGCGTGCGCGTGGCAGCCGGTATTCTGTCTATGTGTCTAGCTATGACATCAAAGCCGGGCAATGCAGGAAACAAACATAGCGGAGGCGAGGTCAGACCCGACAAAGTTCATGGTTGCCAGGCAACCATGACCTCGAGTGCCAGCCTCCAGACCTAGTGGAGCCGCGCACGCCCCCAGGCAGGCATCATGGAGCCTGCCCTGCAAGTCGCTGCGCGGGCGATTCAGCCCGCCAGTGACTTGCCTCATAATCCTTTTTAAAATAATCAGAGTTCGAAAGGCACTGGCAGGTTGACTCGCACGCACGGTAGCCCGCAAGGCAAACTCCATGACCTCTGCGATGCAGGAAACATAGCGGAGGCAAGGTCGGACAAAGTTCATGGTTGCCAGGCAACCATGACCTCGCGTGCCAGCCTCCAGACCTAGTGGAGCCGCGCCCGCCCCCAAGCAGGCATCATGGAGCCTGCCCTGCAAGTCGCTGTGCACGCGATTCAGCCCGCCACTGACTTGCCTTGTAATTCTTTTTAAAATAATCAGAGGTTGAAGGCACTGGCAGGCTGACTCGCACGCACGGTAGCCCGCAAGGCAAGCTCCATGACCTCTGCAATCTTTTCGCGACCCCTGATTATTTTAAAAAGAATTATGCAGCAAGGCTTAATCAGAGGTCGCAAAAAGATCACAGAGGTCGCAAGGGAATCACCAGAGGTCGCAGTTGCGACCTCTGGCGACCCCCAAATGACGTCCCTGCATGGCACTCATTTGCTGCAATTGTGGGAACATCTGTAAGGATTTAAGACTCTTCTCCGAATCTGTAGACCCTAAGGGCTTTATTCTGCTTCATTGGATGATCAAATTTCTCTGCCTTCTGAACTATAGAAGAAACTTGCTTCTATTAGATTGGCCTCCCCTTCCAAGGATTTCCTATTATATGAACTAAAGCACACTGTTTATAGGCATCAATACATGTAACTACAGCCCCTCGACCTCAAAGAACATCACAATGAACAGTGTCACTTTCTTCTTTAAAGAAGGGTTCTCCGTTAATGAACCAGGGTACACATCATACCGTGATACCTATTTCATTTGTAAAACGTCTGCCTGCAACTTGCTTCCAGTGCATTGTTCAGGCTCCATTGGTTATGCTTTGTCTGCCATTAGACGCTGCACCTGGTTGCCCTAACCCAAATGGCATAAGGGAGAATCAGGGCGGGATGTTTTTGCTGCCAGCAGGGGTTAGTTGATGTATTAAGCTAAACCGAGGCAAGATCCGGGGCCTGTCCCTGCTGTTAGAAAAGCTAGCTAACAACGGATCTGATACCGCGACCCTCATGAAAAAATGAACAAGTAGCCTTCCACCATACTACCCCTCTCAGGGAGGCGTATGCATATTAATTGGGTCTAAATATTGAACATAGGATCACTCCAGAAACACATCTGACATTATTTCCATATCTGTAAGTCATCCAGGAGCCTGCACTACCCTGCACAGGGCAAATACAGACACAGGTTGGGCCTTAAGGGGTTGGCTCGTCGGGCCTTTAGGATCCTTGCCAACGCCCACAGTTCAATTCTGTTAGCTACACTCTTCGGAGCCTACTGTCTGTTCCACCATAAAAAATGTGTTTTAAAACACAGCACCTGTACAAGGGCCACTAACGCTCAGGGACGTCATTTCACCAAAATGCCAGGGGTCGCGGAAGTGACATCACAATGTCACGCCCCCAAGAGTGACATCACAGGAAGTGATGTCATTTGATCACGCCCCACGTGACATCACATGAAGTGATGCCATTTGACCACGCCCCAACGTGCCATCACAGGAAGTGGCCTCACATAGCATTGTTTCTAAGTACACTACGAACAATATGGTCACGATAACCCTGTAAATTGATGTACATTTCATACAAGAATGGATCACCATATGTATCGTTAATATCAGTGCGTATTGGCCCATATTACCAAATCACTGTGATTGCAAGCAGATGTCCAAGGCCAAACGATAATGATGCTTTAATATATAACACTTAAGCACTGCTTGTGCCTCATGCCTCATGCCTGCAGGACACTGTTTCCTGGCTCCACAGAAGACAAGACAAAAGGCGCGTGGAAGTGAAAAGCACTTGCACTTGCAGTAACTTTGCAGTAACTTTGAAACAAAACATGTGCATATCAAAGATCCAGGGACAAAAACAGCGCCTTTGACTCTTGCTAAATGGAAACCACTAAAATCCTATTGCCACCTGGACAGGAGCAGAGGGACGTCTTTGCTATACACTCAAGCCTGCAGATGTGAAAGCGATATTTGTGCCTGTCAGGAGTGACAAATTACAGGATTGGGGAGAGAAGGTGCCTGAGGAAATACTTCGAAGCTGCCCAGCACTTTTAGAATTCCTACACAGTCCCCCCTGCTGCCTTGCTTCCTAAACGAAGGGTAAAGCACAAGGCAGAGAATAATGTTCACTTAGGCGGGATCATAGTACAAGAGCACGAGACTCCCTAAACCAAATGTTGCTACTCACCACAGTTGTAGGTCTTTTGGAGTACTTCATTACAATGCAGAAAGACCCACTCCGGTACCGCAGTGTGATCCTTCGTCTGCTGATATTGCTTTCCTGGTCGCGCTGTAATGCTGTCTCTCCCGTTATTGTGGCACTATGCAGATTCTCTGGTGGGCTGTTCTCAACAGTGGCTGATACTCGGAGACAAAACACGCACTCTCTTGCACGCTGTGCTACAGTAACCGTGGTACCAACAGTGCGCACTGCATGCAGCCCTCACCTTGCTCGGATGCAGTGTGGTTCCGGCAGACCCCCTTGCCGTGCATCAGTGCTTGCAGCGGTAACTTCTCCTTGGCCCGGCCGATGCAGCGCAGCCCCACACGCAGCTGGGAGTGTAGACCCCACACGGCTCCCCCAGGGCTCTGTAGCAGGCTGGGTTGCAGGGCTCCCCAGGAGCCACTCTGTAGCAGGATTGGTCGCAGTGCTCCTCCGGGCTCTGTGGCAGGAGGGGTTTCTGCAGGGGTCGCTCGAGTGGTCTTCCTCGGGGTGCGTGGTCTGCTCCTCCGCGCATCCAGATCTCCGCCGGTGCAGCCGGGGCATCCCCGCGCCCCCACGCCCTGGACTCCAGCAGCAGCACCATCAGCAGCCAGCAGTGGGGACACATACTTTGGGGGGTGTTTGAGAGGGAGAATAGGTGTGCTGGGGGTCTGCGTGCGCGTGGCAGCCGGTATTCTGTCTGTGTGTCTAGCTATGACATCAAAGCCGGGAAATGCAGGAAACAAACATAGCGGAGGCGAGGTCAGACCCGACAAAGTTCATGGTTGCCAGGCAACCATGACCTCGAGTGCCAGCCTCCAGACCTAGTGGAGCCGCGCACGCCCCCAGGCAGGCATCATGGAGCCTGCCCTGCAAGTCGCTGCGCGGGCGATTCAGCCCGCCAGTGACTTGCCTCATAATCCTTTTTAAAATAATCAGAGTTCGAAAGGCACTGGCAGGTTGACTTGCACGCACGGTAGCCCGCAAGGCAAACTCCATGACCTCTGCGATGCAGGAAACATAGCGGAGGCGAGGTCGGACAAAGTTCATGGTTGCCAGGCAACCATGACCTCGCGTGCCAGCCTCCAGACCTAGTGGAGCCGCGCCCGCCCCCAAGCAGGCATCATGGAGCCTGCCCTGCAAGTCGCTGTGCACGCGATTCAGCCCGCCACTGACTTGCCTTGTAATTCTTTTTAAAATAATCAGAGGTTGAAGGCACTGGCAGGCTGACTCGCACGCACGGTAGCCCGCAAGGCAAGCTCCATGACCTCTGCAATCTTTTCGCGACCCCTGATTATTTTAAAAAGAATTATGCAGCAAGGCTTAATCAGAGGTCGCAAAAAGATCACAGAGGTCGCAAGGGAATCACCAGAGGTCGCAGTTGCGACCTCTGGCGACCCCCAAATGACGTCCCTGCTAACGCTATGCAAATACAGTAAAGGTTGATGTTAATGAAGGTCTCTTGAAATCGAACAAGAGGAGGGCGATGAAAGCTATTTGTGAAAGCCTCAAAGGAGGGTTAACGCACAAGTAAAAACACAATCTAAAAGTTATAGGCAGGCCTGTCAGTTGGAATCACTTTTGGCAGGTGCAAGATGAATGGCAAGGTCGGTTTGATTGGAATGATCGCAAAGCGCTGGTAGGTTGAACGCCCTCGGGAACCGCAGTTCGAGTCAGTTGAGAGACAGAGGGCCTGATTCATAGAACGTTTTCCTATGGGATTGTGCCATTATAAAACGCTTCCATGAATCGGGCCCAGGGAGTTGTAAAGTGCGTGGGCGCACCAGGTATGCTAACGAAGCATACAGTATATTATTCTAAACCGTTCGACAAGCCTGAAACCAATATAAGCAGTTTGAAATGGGCTTATGGGCTGATGCTCCCTTTCAGGGAACTCTGTTGGACAGTGATGAGGTGACCTAGTAGCTATGCCAGATGTGGACTAATGCTTTACATTTTTCATACAGTATAAAACAAGGAAAAGCCTTAACATTTAATTTTTGCCTGAGTGAAATTGATTTTTTAATGTGTTTATACATCAGATGTATTGTTTTTCATGTGAGATGATGTACCCATAGTAAACATAACAAAAAAGCCTTTTGTGGTTAAACAAGGCATTGGCGCTCTAATGAGCAGAGAGGCACTGGAATGCAGTGCACCAACAGAACTCAATCGCTTCAATTTTGTTTTGAAAATTCAGACTATCAGCCCCATCACGAGTTGGGTGGTATCCCGAGTGGGATACCGCCCAACCCTCCGTCACGGTTTGGCCGTTAACTGTAATTCCCCATCCCCCATTGGGTCCAATGGGAAATTTTATGTGCAATTACCGCTGGCGCTATTACCAGCTTTTTTGCGGTGCATTTACCCCCATTTTAGAGAATAAATAACCATACAGCCTACTTCTGTGGGACACAAAATCCCACCAGCTACCTTGCAAGCAATAAAAGAGGCAGATGATCCATATCTTTCTTATGCAAATTGACAAGGGGGGTCCTGGGAATCCCTCTGCCAGACATTAGTCCTGGTTACGAGGGACTTACCCAGAGTCTTTAGCTCACTATCTTTCACAGAGAAGAAATATCCCAAACATATCAGTCTTTGTCCTGCCCTGGGGCAGTCCAGCACCGAAACGCTAGGCAATTCTCCTCTGAACAAGAGTACCAACAGCATCCCCAGACACATGTTTTGGTCTGGTTGGACCTCATCAGTAGGGAGGAGCTGTCCCTCTCTAAGAATATCTTTCTTAGACAACAATCCTCTGTATATACTGCAACGCAATACTCTGCAGGGGGAAGCAGTTTCGAAGTGCTTTTGAAGCTGTAATCAAGGAGCATGAGAAACACTGCCCACTACCTTAGAAGCAACACACGTGCAACTTCTTCCCCTGTCCACCTGCCCCTCAATATTAGTGCCTCTTCCCTCATTTCCCTCCTCACCTTACGTTCTACCCTCTCCTTAAAAAAAGACATAAAAAAACAACAAAAGAAAGATTCCTTTAGGAACCACCTTTCACAGTTAAAAAATTGAACTAAGATAAAAAAAACCTTATAGACTCCACCTACTTTACATTTCTCTGTAAAGTACCTAGACTCAATAAGATTTTCCAACATTTCGATTAGCATTTAGTGTTATGCTAATGGGAATAATGTGGCGTTAATCCCCCGTTCCAGGAATTGGAACGGGGGATAATGGCCCGACAGCCCAAGTTATCGGCCCAAGCCAAGTGTGTCTGTGTGCTCCTGATGCCTGCATGCTTTGCTGTGTTATAAATAAATAAACAACGGGGGCTCTG
Organism: Ambystoma mexicanum; assembly: GCF_040938575.1. Taxonomy (NCBI): domain Eukaryota; kingdom Metazoa; phylum Chordata; class Amphibia; order Caudata; family Ambystomatidae; genus Ambystoma; species Ambystoma mexicanum. Next base: position 1,425,967,179 of record NC_090921.1, on the reverse strand, counting down.
GACCGTAACCCCTATTCCAGCCCCTGCAACGGGGGATGGAGGCCATTAGCACCCCTGGTTCCCAAAGTGGGGACCCTGGGTGCTAAAAAAAAGGATTTTTCTACCTACACCGGGACGGCTGCAGCGTCTCACTGTAGGAAGGAAAATCCTTTTCCAAGATGGCCACCATGGAAAGGGAAGACTGGGCTCTGTAGAGAGCCCCTGTTCCCTTTCCATGGCAGCCTGCAGAAGGCGAAGAGAGAATCCTATGACCATATTACTATGAGCACATATTTTTGTTTCCCTTTCAAACCTATTCCACCTTCGAATAACTTTACCACATAGCCGGTCCCAGGTGGACATGGACACTTAAACCCCATTTGTCTTCCCTCGTGGTCATGGCCAGTAGCCAGATTGTCTGCGTCATGACCTTATGCTATGACCCGGACAATCTGGCCACTGCCCATTGCCACAGGCTATACCCTCAGTCACCAAAGGTATATAACTATTTGTTGTAACTACATTATGACACTTGTCAAAAAATAAAACACAGGCACATTTGCAAAACCATGCTTAAAGGTCCTTGCCAATGCTCCTGCCTTGAGTTTGCTTGAAATCCGCCCATGTTTTATTTTTTCAAAAGTGTCAAAATGTAGGAAGATACAATAGTCATAAAACTTAGCCCCCACTTGACAAAATCCATTCAGACTTTACACAAACATTCAAGGTTGGGTCTATAATCTTTCTGAAAACATTTGTCCACATTCGTCAAACAGAAACAAAGTTATAAGCTATCTAAAAATGTTGAGACCCCCCTTTAATTTAGCCCCTTTTGACAAAATACCACCAAACTTTACAAAGACAGTTATATCTAGATTTAAAATCGTTTTGCAAACTTTTGTGCAGATTCGTCAAATGGCACCACATTTATAAGCTTTTACAATGTTTTCGGACTCCCCTCTAATTTTGTTCTCTCTTGAAAAAACCTTTCAGAATCAGGGTTTGGATAAAATTCCAAAATTTCATGCAGTTTCATTGAGTGGCGCCAAAGTAATAAGCCATCCAAAATCTGCTTTTCACCAATCCTGTAATGCAGAAATATGCATAGATGCCTCCTGCACAACATCACAGGACTGTCCCCTGTTCACAGACATCAGGGATGAAAAACACCTGTTTTTTGTCTTCTTACGGTCATATCCCATCCATCCTCATCACCCCTCACCTCCCCAGAGATTGTTTGATGAGTTTGGCAAGTGCAATGTTGTGTGTTTTAATATGTTTTTACAGCGATGTTCGCAGACACCGGCTGCTGTCCGCGAATCCAACATGGCAGCATTTCCAAAAATCTGATGCACTTCACGCTTTTCACCATCCAATCAGTGTGCCTGTCTGGTGTCCGTGGACATCACGTCACCCTCTAGGCCAAGCAGATGCCCACCCGCGGCCCGAACAGGGAAGTGGGTCCGTGGACCGAACCCAGATATCACAATTTTGTTTTGACCTACTTTTGGGACATTTTTTTTAAAAACGACTGGACGGATTTACACCAAATTTACAAAAGCACACTTTCGGGACCAAGCCGCTGTTTGGGCTGTAGACGTGACCAAAACATTTCTTCCATTGCGTATATGGAAAAAACAGAAGTTTTGGGACCCCCCTACAACTTTGCCACCCCCTCCCCAGACGAAATCTCACCAAACTTTGCAGAAAAATTCAGACGGGCCATATACTTTTTTTTGCAAAGTTGGGTAAGGATTCGTCCAGGGGGAACAAAGTTATAAGCTGCCCTAGGGCCTCATCGCGAGTTGGGTGCTACCGCCGTGGCTATCAGCCCTACCGCCAAACACCCGGCGCTATTAGCGCCGGATCATGGGTTAGGCAGAACGGTAAGTCCCTATTCCCCATTGGGCCCATTCGAGAATTTCCCATTCCCCATTGAGCCCAATGGGGAATGTTCGGCGCTATTACCGGCAAAATCGTGGTGGAGCTCAGAGCTGGGGGGAAATCAGCCAAGCCTGTGATCTGACAGACCCTTAAATGTGGCAGTAATAGTGTTACCGCCGAAGTTACTCGTGATGAGGCCCAAAAAGTATGGGTTGAGCAACTTAACCATAACATATATATATATATATATATGTATATATGTATATATATATTCAGTGCAAAAACTTTGTTAAAGGGACATTATGGTTAGGTTGCACTAATAAAAACCTATCAAATTCAGTGGAAAAACTTTGTTAAAGGGATATTATGGTCACAAAATCGAAAACCCCCAGAGATTCACCAATTATGGTAGGCTAAGCAACCATAACTGGTGCCACCACTGTGAACTGCTAAGAATAACACCCAGGACATCAAAGATGACATCACAAATGCCATTGATGACATCACTGATGACATCACATATCTGGGCCACTTGTTTTTTTTGTTCACTGACATATTTAGGCCAGGTGGTTTTGTTCAATGACCGTCAGAATATTGAAATTCAAAAGGTGCTATAGATCTACACATTACCCTTATCATATTTTCTTACAGTACTGTCCTAAGGGTTTGGTCTCAGCTCATGGTGCATATACATGGGGCAATAAGCAGGCCTCAAACACACAAATCATTTGTACACATGAAGATACACTTTTATGTTATTAACAGTTTCTCATGATGCTGCTTCTTTTTTGCTTACTTTAGTTTCCCTGTATGTGCCTCTGCTGTGTATGCAGTGTGGTGTTTATATGTATTGTTGTAGTAACGCAAGTGTGTAGTAAGTGTTGAATTAGTATCTAGTTATTACATGTTTAACAGTACTCAAAACTCTGATAAGGTAGCATTCATTATTTTATTATCCAACATTATATTGTACCTCTATGGTGCATGCTGCAGCCATTGCCTATGTTTTTGTATGATTAGGTTCCTGTACTAAGAACAACACTGCAATAGAATGTTGTTTAGAGCAATACATTCTTTAATAGATTCATTATTTCATGATGCGTCTCCCGATCACCCCTGACATCTTTTTACCAGCATTATAATCACAACCCCTTGTAGGGACTTTTCATCAAAATGTATTTCACATGCAATGTCATCTTTGTTGTTCGGGGTGTTAGTTTTAGCATCTACGGACACCTAGGCGCATGCGCACACTGCAAACCCCGCGAAATAGGTGTCCCACGGACAGCCATCATATCCACGGACGTCATCATGTGAACTCACCCGCACTGAGCATCGGAAGTATCTGCAGACACTTAAAAAGTGCAATCCAGGGTGTTGTAAGGTGAAACTTCACCCTTGCAGAGGTCCCAGACCATGTCTTGGTCGATCTAGCAACTTTGTGTAACTTTTTGAGGCCCACCTGAGGCTCGAGGTATCCATGGACAGTCGCGAGGTCCACAAACAGCACCCGTATAAAAGGCCACACCCCACTGCTGCTCCTCATTGTGTTTCTGACTGACCAGGGCTGACACTTGCTGCACATTGCTCTTGCTGGTTTTGTGCTTTTGCTGTACAATGGCATACATGGCTGCTGCAGCTGCCTCACCACCACTATCTGTAGGGCGTGGAGAGAGGAACAGGTGTAGTGATGCAGAGGGGGAATCAAGAGGTCGAAGAGGATGAGGTAGCGGAAATCCCCATCACCAGCTGCCAGCATCAGTCTTGGGTGTGGAGGCTGTTTACCACCATTGGGGGGGGGGGGGTACCCAAGGCGTGTGAGTCCAAGGTTCGATGCTCTGAGTGCAATGCTGTACCAAGTCGCAGGAAGGCTGGAATGTATAGCTACGGGACCAGCTCCATGCAGCGACATCTAAGGTGTAACCACAAGGCAGCATTTCAGAGGGTTGTCCCTTTCGAAGGCGGTAGCAGGTTGACATCCACTGTCGCATCCTCAACATCTGCTCCTGCCACCACAAGAGACACTCCTGTGGGCAGAGGATCCCTGAGGATGCCTCGCAGGCCATACATGATGCAGTTGACCCTTACCTTTTGAGGGTAACTGTATTCTGTATGTACTGTGACACACCACTCTTGCAGGGGGGAGCAGTTTCAAAGTGCTTTCGAGACTGTGGTCCGGGACCATGAGAAACAGTGCCCCCTACCTAAGGATGGCTGACCCAACATCTTCCTCTTTTCACCTGCCCCTTCGTCCCTGTGGTTGGTGCCCCTTCCATACGCTCCATTCCCTTCCTCGTGTGTCCTGTTTAAAGAAAGATTTTTTGTTTTTAAAAGTGTTTTCCAAGTTGTAAAGTAAAGTAGGTAACACTTACTGCAAAATGCTTGCTATATTTGCAAAAGGGACTGCAAAGCATTTAGGATATTTTGCAAAAAAGCTGATTACCAGCATCAGTAAGATGTACTCCATCACTGTGGAAAATGTTGGTGCTGTGAAATTTAATGTTTTCATTATCGAAAGACGTCATGCCAACATCTCGCAAAAATGCCCAAACAGCCTTGTTGACATTGCGCCTCGCTTTCTCCATTTGCGGACCAAATGACGTGGAGCGCAGCCACATCTGTCTCTATGCAATGCGAGAAAGAATTAGTTGGGAGTTCGGAACACGTCCATTATTTTCCCAAATGTCTCCTTCATTGTGAACTGTAGTGAAAGTCCAGTTACATGGCCTAAACCATTCCCTCCACAATAAACAATGGTAATTTCTGCATGTTGGAGAGTGACCAACTTCACACAAAATGGGAGCAAGTCCACCCACTTCATGCCGCGCATCTCATACTATTGCACATGCACATCATGAAATCCAAGGTTTTCAGCCACTCCACACTGCTCTGCATACACCTGCAACCAATGTATCCATGAGTCCCCCAAATCCACACACTCTGCTTCCTGAAACAAACCGTCTGCCACACTCTTTCCTTGCATACCACTCCCAGGAAATCTTGTTGGCCAATTGCCTGGGCGCCATAGTCCAGTTTCCATGCCTGCCATCCTCAAAAGCCCCAAATGTGGCATGTGCTGTCTACAGACTACCGCAGTATCCGTGGACAGATCGTGCAATGTGAGGGGGTGGGGAGAGAAATTGAACCCATGGTGTATACTCTTAATTGGTGGCTCTGAGAAGACCCTTTTTTTTAAAGGAGCTTGTAAACAAACACGTTTAAAAAAAAAATGAATGGTCTTTTCTCTTGTTTTCTTCCTTAAAGGCTTACATGAACCTCTTCAAAGGATTCCTTACATTGGAAAGGAAAATGGCATTTCCAATGTTTGACAGATACATTCCATCTGCAGTAAAAAAAAAAGATCACACTCAGAGAATGAATGTTCTCATTCTGAAAAGAGAACATCCCAGCACTGCACAAAAAAAAAGATATGCCTCTGTTTACAAGACACCTTCCTGCATCTTGCTGAGGACAGAAGACATTAGGGCTGTTCCATTGTGCTCTAGGTGGTATGTCTGAAAATACCACCTTCTCACATGGAAAAAGCAGCATAAGTGCCTTCAGCAAGTCCTTCAGTACACTCTGCAAACTTATTGCACTGATGTACCCCAAATGCAGTCCTCCACAGTGCAGTACATGAAAATCTGGAGTATTGAAAGTGGCCATATCTCGACAAAGTGCAAGCACACCTTGCAAATTGCAGCCATGCACACCACACCACAAAGCCTCCACCTCCCTCAAATCCAAGGTTGGCAGAAATGCCACTTCTCTCTGCATACCTCTGCAGATCACTCACAAAGCAATCTCCCAACATCCACACACTGACTCTTTCCATCTCTGCAACCACAGTCATCTTCACTACACACAACAATGAAAAATGTATTACCCTTTCTTCCTATAAACCACAACCACAACACCTGATTGGCTAATCCTCACAGTCCCCTTTCCATGCCAGACATCCTGAAAATTCCTGGATGTGGCACGTCCTGTCCGCGGACTACTTCAGTGTCCATGGACCTCGTAACACAGGGCAGACCTTTTTCCCTTTACACTTTACTCTTTGCAGTACTTCCTCATTGACTACTGTTAAGCAGTCACACACCCATCCAACAATCACATCCAAGAACTCTACATTTAACTCTGTCATCTCAGTTCGACACTTCAGATGTACTGTTGAACACTCAGAGTACATGTCTCCTCTTATTCCAAAGCTGCTGCATCAGAAACTACTATAGCAATTTGCAGGATTTTGATTTGCAGATTCAACCATGTCTGCATCCATGAACACAAAGTACAGGTATGCATATATTTTGTAAAGTACATTTCCAACTCTTTTACGTTGCATAAAAACAGGGTTCCTGCTACTTACCCTGCATAACCCACTCTATAATCATACTGTCATTTGTCCCATCTCCTGACATCAAGTGGCAGTTACTTACAATGCTGTGTGCTTAGAAATATTTCTTTTAATTAGCACTTTTATAACAGTTTCAAAACACATCTTTCAATTTCAGCAGCACTCTTTCATTTTTTTGTAAAAGAAAAGAAACCATATTTGAAAAATGTCCACAGCATGTTTAAGTGCCAGATCCCATGTGAAACGTCAATATATTACCACAACATGCATGCTTGCCCATACCACCCATTCTAATATGCAAACTGTTATTTTCTTCTTTCATTCTGTCACTTTTAAAACCACTTCTCCCACTACCAAACCTGCAGTAAAATTCCCACAATGCACACTCAAAACAAAAACTTGATGTATGTTACCAAAGCATTGCATGTAAATGGATTGGAAAATGACAACATCCAATGTGTTTAAAACTATTCATTTCAGCACCATTTGAAGGAAACCAAATAAATGCATGTGCACATTTACAGCAGTGCTGTGTGTAATTTTAAATAAATAAATGAAAGGAAATGGAAAGGATTTCTCCAACATATTGCAATAGCACTCACGTACCAAGCATGCATGTGTGGAAAAGTTAATGAAATTGCACACACTAACATTCTCCTTTCTAATCTGTACATGCTTCTTGGCTTCTCCACTTTTCTCGGCCTAGTAGGACTTGCAGTACTCCATTTCTAATACAAAAAGTGCAACAACAACTCTCACACTTTCAAAACTCCAAACCCGTAGGGTATACTTGTCACGGGACCACCGGCCCCCAATACCAATGATGCTGGTGCTCTCAAGTCCCCATTCCCATAAGGTGCTATGCAACTGCACACACATAGAGACTAACGTTTTCCACCATATGACTTTCTAGGCCAACATGACCTGTAATGTCCTGGTGACACTGAGAAGCTAGCTGCCAAACAATTATTTGGAATCTGGTGGCAACCCATCTGTAGCAACAGCAGAGTTACAACCATGCTCATAATCACGTGCAATGTTACTAACTCTTCTTCCCAACAAGTCCTCCTACCGTGTAAAATAATGTCTTCTTGTACTACAATTAGTTTGCCATTACCACACATAGCCACTAATGTTCTTCTTTCCCAATTGCAGTGAAGAACAGCCCCCTGAAAGACAGAAATGTCTCTCCTAGAAGATAAAAACTGTAAGAAAACTACTCTTCACATCCAACAAAGCAAGGGCAGCAGTGTAGTAGTATTCTTTCTGTTACTCATGCAGTGTCGCCATATAGTAGCCTACAGAATTCTATCCAATCCAATAGCATTTGCTTCACTCTTACTCATTGCACCTCAGCAGGTACACTCTTTGTATTCTCTTCTGAACACCAGTATCGTAACACCCACTAGTATCGTGAAAACATTGTAATGTCCTTTCTTATTCATGCATATTACACTGTCATAAGCACTGAACCAAGCACACATAGCTACTATTACAACCTTCCCAACCAGAAGTAACAGCCGATTGCACAATCACACAGCCCTCTATTTATGCCTGCCCTGATATTCAGACACTCAATGCATTACAAATAATTTTACTCCATAGAGTACTTCACAATCTTATAAAAACAGCAGAGAAATCACGCTCAACCCTTAAAAAATGACACCAGAAGACTAATCCTGGAAGCTCTCATTGACAGTGCAATGCTCCTCAAAAGAAAATTGTTTATATTCATTTTAACCAGAATGAAACCACTAACAAAATGAATCAGTAAACTACAAAAAGAACTTTGAAACAAGCGCAATGTCAACATAGATACATTTGCAAACTTCTGCGCAGGTGAGTGGATTCACAGAACCAGCACAGAACCATATTTCAATGAAGAGGCATATAAACAAGAGCAGAGAAACCCAATTGCCATACATAGCAATGGCCGAGGGTATGAAATGGTAGACAACGCCATTATGGCAGAACAAACCCTCATTGAAAAAATGTCTCCAACAAACTTACAATCAACTCTCCATTCCACCGAACCAATCCGTCCAGTCTACAAATGGCCCTGCACCTGAATGTGTAAAGTACGGAAACAATCCTTCAAATCTTCATGCCAATTCCTTAATCACTTTGTGAAAGTAAAAGAGAAAAGTGGAATGAAAACTTTGCAAACCATTGACTCCTGTGTAGTGCGCAATTACACTGGACTGCAAGGACATTTATTAGCCTGCATTTCAGGACCGGCTTGCAAAAGAACCTTCCACCACATCAAAATGTTAGCAACACACCATTCCACTATACGGAATCCTGTCCAGAGACGGTACTGTGCAAAAAGTCCTGCTTTAGAACTGGAACCTATTAATAACATTCTCCTACATGGCACAGCCAAAGAACTCCTTCAACAAATAGACCACATCGAAAGCAAATATTTTGGAAGTGAAGATCACTTAGAAAATCCAGCAATTTTAGAGACGAGTAGCAAAAACCTTACAAATGCCAATCTTCTAATAAACACGTACAAAAAAGAAATAGCAAAGATTAAATGCACATCTGCTGAAGTACCAAACCAAGTATATGTGTGTTGTCGCAGAACTTATTTATAGAAAGAGCACCAAAACTGTAGATATAAAGTACAAAATAGAAGACAATGAGGAATCCCAATGTTTCCAATTAGCTCTCTATCTTATAGCAGAACACAAATACAAAATTACTAACCCCTACATACTTTGCACATACTGCAGTACAAAGCTTGATAATAGCCAAATATCTTCATGTGCTATCACTAAAAACTTGGAAATATTCCCACTTTCAAAACCTCTACAACAACTTAATTTGTATGAAAGCATTATAATACAAACAGTACACCCATTTCAAGCTATAATATGACTTCAACCCAAACAGCCAAATTGCCTGCTTCTGAATTACTAGAAGACATTCATGGCAAATTACTAAAAGGCATTTGCCATTAGATGTTAAAGAAAATATAGACACTCTACGAGTGCAACGGCCAATAGATCAATCTATGATTATCCTAGTGAATGGTGTACCAATGAAATACAAAACAATTTGGCAACTACTAGTAGACTTAAACAAAGTTAGAGAAGCCCAACAATATTTTTAAGAGAACAATGAGTGCTACAAATAAATAGACATTGAACAAAACTTAAGGGAAACCACCGAAATAATTCAGGATTCCTCATCATCTGGCCAATTTGAGCTTCTATTACAGCATCCAATATTTTAGACCTTTATACAATTCACCCACTGCACTCCAAAGACACCATAGACGATGCACTAGAAACATATCAAATGTGTCAAGCCAAAGGATCTCCATTCAGCATATGGGAAGAAAGTGTAGAAGCACGATCCTTTCCTCTACTCTTTCCTACTGGGAAAGGGGGAAGATGCACACAAATAACAGCATCAGAATACCCTCTTTACGAATGTATTCTGAAGACCCCAGATTCAGACAAAACGTTGAATACATATTCCACCTCCTGTTTGAAAGTGAACTAGCAACTCTATGTTAGGGACTTGCACACACATTCAACACACATTCAAAACAGGTTCCAATTTTTTAATCATGTCTGCTACCCAATAACTTCAAAAGATAAAAGACAAAGATGAAGTTTTGCAGTCAAGTACCACAAATCTCTTGGCAAACATGCATGGTACAAAAGAATACTGGTTTCTGACATCACACTGATGTACGGTGTATGCTACGGAACCTTGGCCCACCCACATGGTTTGTCACTTTGAGTTGTGCAGAATATGCATGGGAGGACTTGCACGACTTCCTACGCATAGCAAACCAAAAACAAAGAAGGGATAGACATAAAAACACCAGAGAACTCTGCTCCCTTGACCCTGTACATGTAGCAAGATACTTTCACCACTGCTTTATTGCCATGCTGCACTTCATCTGTAATAAAATAATTTGTCCCCTCAGAGAAGTGGAACACTTCTTTTGGAGAACAAATTATCAACCCAGAGGAGCACCACACATCCACATGCTTTTGTGGATAAAAGATGCTCCTAAATTTAGTCATGACAGTGATAGCACTGTTTTGACGTTTATTCACAAATATGTAACCTGTGACATCCTTTCAGAAAGCACACATAGTGAGGTACATACACACATTTCACACTTCCAAAGACATAAATGTGGCAAATATTGTTGAAGCAGATATAACAACAAATGCAATTACTATACCAAATGCCGCTTTGGTTTCCCTAGACCAGTTTCAGCAAAAGGACAACTAAACGGCTTCATGTCTTCTGTTAGACACAGTGTGAAAGGCAAATTGCATAAAAACACACACTGCATTAAAAAAAACGAAGATTCAAAGTACATCAATGATTACAATTCAATCATTGCCCTCTTGTGGAATGCAAACATAGATATACAATACATTGCAGCCAATTATACTGCTGTTTCGCGATATGTCACAGCTTACCTAACCAAAGCTGAGAAAACAGAGATAAAAGACCTCTGGGATGACATATCATCTGCCAAAACACTGTCACAAAAATTGTACAGCTTTGGCATAAAAATGCTCTCCCGAAGAGAATGTAGATGCTATGAAGCTGCAGACCATTTAGCAGGCACAGCCTTATATGGCAAATCTGAATACATAGTCTGGCTAAGACTTGGACATGCCGCCTCCAGAAAAAGAGTACTGAAATCGTACCAAGCCATAGAAACAATAGCCAAAAACGATCCCAACAGCCAGGACATTTTGAAAAACTATTTATCAGACACTTAATACCCAAACAGAAGTAGTGCTTTGGGAAAACATGTGCCTACACCACATAGCCCAAACATTTTCCTACAAGAATAATATTAAACCAGATGAAAAAAATTGAAAATACATAGTCAAAACATGTGAAGGCAGGCTTGTTAAACTTACCATCCCGAGCCTAATTAATCATATAAAGCTATCATTTAAAACGCCTCAACATAGAGAACTTTACAACATGTCCCTACTCTAACTTTTTAAACCATGTTGAAAAGAAGATGTATTGGGCACCCATGACTCATTTGAAGCTGATTTTATTGCAAATGAAAGCAGTATAACAAATGTCAATTTCAAGCAGTACAGAAACATGTTGAACAATGAACGCCAACAAGAGGAAGAAGTTCAAGCACAAGTAAGTGAAGACACTCCTGAGGGCAGTCAACCTTCTGCTACAGGAAGCCAAGAACCACTTGGAGAGCCACTCATAGTGAATGAAGCAGAATTAGCAATGACTGAAGTAGAAAACACCATCAACAATATGAGGAATCAGAAGAAAACTTGGCACTGCTCAAATTACAACTCAATGATGAGCAACTGAGCATTTTCCAAGAAGTGACTAAAGAATTGAACATGGTTTGCAGCATGAAAGCACAACTTGTAGCTGTCAAAATTATAAATCTGTACTCTATGTAAGTGGTGAAGCTGGTTCAGGCAAAATATTCTTAATAAAAATCATCAGCAAAGCCCTCCAAATGTGTAACAGCCCTCACAGGATTAGCTGCCTACAACATAGGATGTGTTACTTTACACTGACTACTGCTCCTTCCAGTAGAAGACCAAAACAAATCTGAGTACTACAAACTGTCAACAGAAGCTGCTATTGAACTATGCAGAATTCTGAAACAAATGAAAATGCTCCTAATAGATGAGGTGAGCATGGTCTCCAACCAAACGTTGGCTTTGATTCACCTCAGATTACAAGAAGTCCTAAAAACTGACTATGAAGAACTCTTTGGCTGAAAACACGCTATTGTTTTAGGAGATCTCCTACAATTAAAACCAGTGAAAGCTTAACCTATTTTTAAAACCTTATGCCAAAAACATGCTGCAACACACTTGGCAGCTTAGGAAATTAAATCTCTGGCAACATTTCCAATACAGAGAACTAAAAACATGTGTCAGTCTGCAGACATCACCTATGTAAAAATGTTAAAAAGCACTTGGATTGGTCTTCTTTCTAAGGATGCACAAGCTATCTTAAATAGTAGACTCATCCAGGAGCTATATGAGCATGACGCATTTGCTCCTGATGTCATGGAACAATTAGCACAGAAAAATGTGAAATTCATGTCCTTAATGCCAACCCTAGCAAGCTGTACGCAATTCAATAATACAATGTTAAAAAAAGAAATACAACCAATAGTGCATATTAACTCCACAGGCAAACTGGAAGTGCACAGCATGACACTCCCTATGTGTCAACAAGCAACAGCACGACTGAATAGCTTAGAAAATTGTATCTCCGACACTGCTGGTTTGGAGAAGATTTTAACATTGTGTTTAAATTGCAGAGTAATTCTGAAACGTAACCTTGATGTGGAGTAAGGTTTAGTTATTGGCACAATTGGAACAGTTGTTGGCTTCCAGACATATCCACATGACAACAACTATCAGTTTGTCAAAATCTACTTCAACAAACTTTCAGAAGTTAAAAGAATAGGACGCTCAACAGCACGGTTCCTTCTTTTCAAAGACATGTATGTACACAGAGAACAATTCTCTCTGTCTCTTGCATATCCAGTCACTATTCACAAATCGCAAGGTCTAACCTTAGATCAGGCATTGATTGACATTGGCAGCACAGTCTTTAAAGAAGGTATGAGTTACGTAGCACTGTCATGTCTACATACACTCGAAGGACTATTTCTAGTCAATTTTGATACAAAGTCAAGGCTGACATTCCATGAATCGTGCACTACAACAGACTACGTGCACTCTACACATCCCATCTCGATATGTACCCTGTTCCTCAAAAAAGTTAACTTGTTAAAAGAAAAGTAATGCAAACAGAACTTATAAGAGATCTCCCAAAAGTACCACCAAAGAAACTGAAAGCAACTGCTACTCAATCAAGTAGCAGAACCACAAAACTATCAAGTCCAAATGCAAGTGCACATCCAACAGCAGAAAATAGAAATGTCTTCTAAAAAGCTAGTGGAGGTCAAGCAAATCACACAGAGACAGAATGCTCTGGTCCATTTACATTTTCCAACACAACTGGTGTAAATTGCATTTACTTGAATGGTTCAGACCAGTTGTGTTTGCAAATGCTCATCCTTCATTGAAATGCAACAAATAATCCTGACACCACTTACAGTGACTCAGGAATAAGGCATGAATTGGACTACTGTGCGGGGATGGTAATATTCACCATAAGCACACAGGAAGATCCACAAGAATTTCTAATGTGCTTACTGCAAGTACTAGAAAGTAAAAATATACCTATGAATGAAATCTTCCAGATTTCATATACGTGGAAACATACATGCACTCTCTGCAACCATGTTGCACAGGAGCAAGTCCCTAATGAACGATTTGTGTATGTATCTATACCTAATTGTAACTCCATTCCATTTGTATGAGCTGCTGCAAATCATGGTATATTATGCAGTGTTTGCAATTCAGACAATCGTTCAACCTTACACATAAACTCGCATAGCCAATATGTAATGCTAATGCTTTTAAGGTACAAAGAAGATGGTACCGGAAACAACTGCAAGCTTACTAGCTTTACACATGAGCAAGTGTCTCTTGGCAAGAAAACCTTCACAACAGTAGGCATAATCTACCACACGGGTTCCACAAACAGTGCAGGTCACTATACTGCATACATTAAAAATAATTTGGTTGGTTTGAAGGCAATGACAGTTCCATTACTCTAAAACAGAGATTACAAGCAAATCTAACAAATGGCTACTTAATATTCCTGAAACCTAAATGTACGCACTGACCTCTAAAAGTAGCATAAGCTACTGAACGATAGTCACCAACAGGTACATAAATGCTAAAGACAAATACCCTTCTGAATTGTAAAAGTATACAAAGTTAGCACACACCAACTGGTATGTAACTACATCCATAGCGCTACAATGCTGTTTGTGAAATGGAAAAGAGTTTCAATATGCCAACAGATGTACATGTCATAAATCTATGAGAATGCCATACAGTTTTTTTTCCACAATGATTATGCACACAGAAACAACAACTGTGCAAAACACACACTAATGTTGTTTCACCCATAGTACTTAAAATGTACTGAATATGAGGGTCTGCAAACTTTAGTCATTAACCAGTAAAACTTTCAACAGTTAGAATATACCAACTGCTATCTAACTGCACCCATAATACTGCAATATTAGATGACACTAGTGAAAGAATTGCAATCCACCAACAGAATGAAAGTGCTTCAAAACATACCCTTCAGAAATATAAAACTAGCATCAGTTAGAATATGCCAACTGGGATCTAACTGCACCCATAATACTGCAATATCACGTTCCAATAGTGAAAGAGTTAGAATCAACCAACAGGAATGAAAGTGCTTCAAAACATACCCTGTAAAACTATCAACAGTTAGAATATGCCAACTGGTATCTTCATACACACATATTACTACAACATTAGTTTCCAAAAGTGAAAAAGTTATAATGCACCAGCAAGAATGAAAGTGCTTCAAAATATACCCTTGAAAACTGTAAACCTATCAACAGTTAGAATATGCCAACTAGTATCTAATTGCACCCATAGTACTGCAGTATTAGTTTCTAATCGTAAAATACTTAGAATCCACCAACAGGAATCAAACTACATCAAAGCATATTATTAAAAACTGCAAAACTATAAACAGTTAGAATACGCCAACTGGTATCTTACTAGAGCCATACCACCAGCACTCTCCTCAAACAAAACATGTACACCATTACAATTCTTCCTACTGCAACAGTGCTTGTAACAGCAAATACACCTATTTGTGCACCTTAAACATTCCTTTAAATACTGCACATTTCAAACAAACATAGAGTGACATGTAACGTCACATAAATGTAATAGGGCTTTTTAAATCCTACAAATCCTACAGGAGATTTTGTGCAATGCGACATTGTGAAGTGCCTACCTAACATATTATGCTATTTTTTTTCATAAAGAAACTAGCAAAGTCAATCTGTGCCCCCAATGGTATATCAATGAAAAGTACAATTTCCGCTTCAATGGTATTGTGTCACTGTGTTCCAAAAAACAATACTTTCCCTATACAGTATGTATAATGACTATACATAAATTATTGTAATGGTTCTTTCCAATGGCCGAATTCCATTTCTATACACATATTATTACAATGCTTGTAGGCAGTGGTCATATTCTTGGGTGCATGGCGGTATTATGCTGTGGTGGTGTGGACAGTCCTTAGATTCTTGGGTGCATGGCTGTAGGCCAAAGGCCATGCACCCAACAATCTAGGTACTGGACACAACCACCACAGCATAATACTGCCATGCACCCAAGAATCTGCCCACTGGGCACAACCAACACACCACAACTTGCCCTTAACTTCCCAATTCAAACATCATCTACAGACATCAAAATAGACCGCCATCCCTATTTTTCACCAATGGCAATATCACCATATCATCTAGATTCCACTCCCCCACTCTAACAAACCGACTTGTAGTCACCAAATATCCCCAAACACCGTTCTCCAAATGCCTACCAAACACTGACTACTGCAATGGTTGTAGCCAAATTCTTGGGTGCATGGCCATATGATACTGTGGTCGTTGTGCCACTTCCTAGATTCTCGAGTACATGGACTATTTTTAACATATGCAAACATCCTCATATCATTTACGCTCCACTCCCCTACCCGAATAAAGTCTGACTGCATTCTCCAGAGAAGCCGCCGCCCCAAGACCCTGTCCGTGTACTACTGCAGAGTCTGCACACCGCTGCCCCCCCGCACGCTCTTCTTCCACCTAAAGGAATAGCATCATATCAACACATATTATTACATTGCTGTGGTTTTTGGCCAGGTTTTTGTGTGCATGGCCGTATTATGCTATGTTTGTTGTGGCCAATCCCTAGATTCTTGGGTGCATGGCCTACAGCCTACGGCCTTCGGCCATGCACCCAAAACTCTAGGGACTGGCCACAACCAATATACCACAACTTGCCCTTAACTTCCAAATTCAAACACCATCTGCAGACATCAAAATAGACCACCAACCCTATTTTTCACCAATGGCAATATCACCATATAATCTAGATTCCACTACCCTACTCTAACAAGCCCTCTTGTAGTCACCAAATAGCCCCAAACATGTTTCTCCAACTGCCCACTGAACACGGACTACTCCAATGGTTGTGGCCAAATTCTTGGTTAAATGGCTGTATGATACTGTAGTAGTTGTGCCAGTGCCTAGATTCTCGGGTGCATTGCCTATTTTTAAACTATGCAAACATCGTCATATCATTTACATTCAACTCCTCTGCCCTAATAAAGCCTGCGCCTGCATTCACCAGATAAGCCGTCTGCCCAAGACCATGTCTGCGGACAAGAACAGTGTCCGCGGACTACCACGCCACGCCCTGCACGCTCTTCTTCCACCTAAACAAATAGCATCATATCAACTATCTTTCACTCCCCCACCCTTCTCAGCCCCTCTTCCCAACAATAAATGACCAAAAAAATGTTTCCCAGCCCTGTTCCCCACCACACTATTCACGGTCAGCCACAGCTGTCCGTGGATAGAACATGGCAGGTGTTTCAGATAAATATGATGCACATCACCCTTTTCACCAACCAATCAGCAGGTGCGTTGAGTGTCTGCATACATCATGCTATCCTCCAGGCCAATAAGAGTCCTGTCCGCAGAACGAAGAGGGAATTCCACTCATTTTTTGGGACCTACATTTTGCCTGTTTTAAAGAAAACTACTGGATGGATTTACACCAAATTGACAAAAGCACACTTTCTGGACAAGGCCGCCACTAGTGCTGCAAATTTGGTGAAAATCCATCCAGGGGTTTGGGCTGTAGATGTGAGCAACATTTTCTTTCTATTCCGTCTATGGAAATAAACATATTTTGGGACCCTCCCCCCCTACAACTTTATCCGCCTTGACGAAGCCTCACCAAACGTGCCAAAACAATTTGTACGTTTCGTAAGGATTCGTCCAAGGGGAGCGAAGTTATAAGCCACCCAAATAGTGCTCTTACTATGAGTTGAGCAACTTAACCATAACTGCACGGCAGCTACCAAAGCCTGTGTAATAATATATAAACACTGACAAAACACGTTGTTAAAGGGACGTTATGGTTAAGTTGCACTAATAAAAACCTATGCAATTCAATGGACAAACATTGTTAAAGGGATGTTATGGTTACAGGTAAAACCGAAAACCCCCAGAAATTCACCAGTTATAGTAAGCTAGGGAACTATAACTTGTGCTACCCCTATGCACTGCAAGGACTAACACTCATGACATCAAAGATGACATCACAATCTCATGGGTAGCTAGCGGCAAAGGGGAGTATGCGCACGTGCGTTTCTCCAAGGACGTTCAGGGCCCTTTCCCAATGAAGCTGAAACATTCCTTCTTCCCTTTCCAGTTTCTTCTTTGCAGCACGCCATCATTCCGTACTGTTAAAAAGTTCCACACGCTTCCACCAATGACATTGAAGAGCTCTCCATGTAACAGTATCAGTTCTGTACATCAGTCCTCTGCGTAAACACCCCACCCAGAAATGTTATTGTGCAATCCCAGTGGCTCTACAGAAAATCCTCGGATGTAGCTTTCGTGTTCCGTGCAAGCGTGGGGGAATAACTTGCAACCAGAGTAGGGGGAGTTCATTGAAAGGGGCGGCTCTTAAGAGAGCCTTTTTTTTGGATGCTTCTAGAGGAACACCTTTTTTCACTTTTTATTTGATTTTGTGTTTTCTTGTGCGGACATTGTTACAGCAAACTTTTCACCGCATTTTGTAGACGGGCAAACAAAACAGCATTACCAATGGGCGACAAAGAAATGCCATTTATATGGAAAAACTCTGCATTTCTACAACTAATGAGGTAATTGTTGCAGAAGAACATCCCAGCAGTGGACAAAAAAGTATACATGCTTCTGTTGATGAGACACCTTCCTGTGTCTGGCTCGGAACAACATCCATGAGCAGTGGCTCATATTCTTCGTGGTGTTGTGGATGAGAAAAGCACCTTGGCAGTGGCAAAAGGCCTCTTCATTAAATTTAGAAACCTCTTCAGTCAACGGAACAAGCCTAAACAAGACATGTAACCCATGCCGCCGTAGTGGATGACGATAACATCGGCTCTAGCAAAAGTGGCCAGGTCTTTGCAAAGTGCATCCATGTCGGTGAAACTACACTCGTAGACACATTTCCACAATGCGACCACTCCTTCCAACCCGAAATTGCCATCTAAGTTTCTTTCCAGGGCATACTTGTGCAGATCTAGTAGAAAGGCATCACCTATAGGCAACACAATGGGTTTTGCCATGTCAGCCAGCCTCACTCCAAGAGTATAATGTACAGCAGTGTGACTGCCCCTTCCTGTGAACCACACCCACAGTACCTGATTGGATAATCCCGAAAGTCTCATGTCCATTGGACAGCAGAGTAAAAAGCGCAGATTGTGGTACATGTGGTGCCCAAAGTATGGCAAGGGCTGCACCCCAGTAAAGCAGGAGCAGTCCTTTTTCCCTTTCTACTACCTTTTGTCCAGCACGACCTCATTGGGTAAGGGTAAATGGGCACACACGATTCCACCAATTCCATCCAAGATGTTACCATCTAACACTGTGAGTTCTGCACAGCACTTCATAAGTACCATTACAAATTCAGCCTGCTAGTGTACTGTCACTTGACAGCACGTCCATTCAGTAAAAGATTGCAGGATTTGTGCATCCACATTCATCCACTTGCGCACCCATCACCACAAAATGGAGGTATGGAAACTTTTCCTGCACTATGTCTATGACTGTGTTATAGGTGCCTCTGCGCAAGTTATCTGCCACTGTGTGGCCACTACGTTCTTTAAAAGCATACTGTTTTTTTCCCCATCCCCTACCATGAAGTGGCACTTTAGTAATATGTGCTTGCAACGTTCTAATTTAACCATATGATAGAGTGTAATATCGACACAGGAACTCCTTGCTTTGCTGCCGACAATGCTACAAAATGTTTTCCCCACTGACACACCTCCTACATAAATCGTAGAAAAATGCCATCAATAGCAGCATTGAATGTATCGTACCAAGCGAAAGCAACCTTCCAAAAGATCATTGTCTGCACAGCTGTACTTGTGTGTAGGCCATTTTATAGGGTCTCTTTTTAAATCTGCCAACTTCTACTTTCCGCCTCTGCAATGCATCCAGAAGAGGAGTGCGCAACTTAGCATGGTATCTCTCCTGCACTGAATGTCGCCAATAGCTCCCTGTGGCTGCAAGGAATAAAGTAAAAAGACTCTGCATTATGCAGAAGGCCTTCTGGCCCCTGGGACCTAAACCTTCAACTCCAACTCCCTATATATCTGCGTGCTCAAGCTCTTCTCTCATCCGTCTCCAACTCCCTCTGGTCAGGCGCCTCTGCAAATAAACAGTTGGTGGTAGATGTGCTTTTTTGCCTGGGGCCTCCCTCTGCAACAGCCTCCCTGCCTCCCTGACACTTGAGGGGAACCATCACCGGTTCCCGAAGCACCTCAAAGCCTTTCTCATAGCGTTTGCTGTTTCTGCTCCTCTCCCCGGCTAACTGCCAGACGTTAACTGATACTGCACTACTTACATGGTGACTCTGTGATGTCGGACCCATGTCACCTCCACCCGCCAGGCGAACACTGTCTTTCTAGCAAACCCCGCACTTGAGGACTGTTTTTTATATGCCTAACAGTGCATCCACCACCTCTTGTGTGCACTTATCTGTGCACTTGGCACATTTGGCCCGTATTTTTACTTAGTGTCATTTGTTCTTCTTCCCATGTACTGTACCTTCCCCTCCCTCCACCCATGCCCTTGGGTAATCTAAGTCACACCTGGCTTAGTAGGGTCATTGTTTCTGTCTCCCCTCTGTTTCCCCTCCATTGCCTCGTTTTGCTTTGCTAGACGTGTGTGTAGGTGCATTACGAATGCTGTAGCATACAATTGCACATCATATGATATCATACACACAATGCATGCACAACAGTAGGATGCCTGCCACTTACCGTGTACACTGCAAAGTTCTTTTTTGTTTTCCGCAGTACCCTACTTACTGCACACTTTTCAAAAAAGATTGCACACAAGCAGCACAGCTTGCATGTTACTAACTGCAAACAAATACATACAGTTCATGCGTTCACCCAGGATGCCTGCCCCTTATTTTTCTCACTTGCACCATAGCCTTCTGCACTTCTTTGTCCAAAGAGACCTTCTGGCACAGGGTTTGCGTACACAACAGACCCACCAACCTCATAAACAGTGTCTTTCGCGCCACAGTTTCCTTTCCATGGCTCCCATCCAGAAATTGGCTGGATCTGGCACGTCGAAACTTGAAAGTACTAGGGAGGGCAAAGGTGGGATTTGGGGGGATTTGAGGAGGGTGTAAAGCAGGGTAGGGATTTGCATCTGTAGTAATGTCTCACAAAATATATGTTTTATTTTTTGTCCTTTTTTCGTTATGTACGTGCATGCATACAATTTTTTTAAAAAATTAATGTCTTTCCATCACTTTCTGTTTGCTTGTCCTGCTGACATTTGTACATACCGAACGTTAAAGCTTCTCTAACATTGCTACAGGATTCTCTCCAATGGTTCATGCAGAGTGGCACACAAAACAGCATGACCAATGGAGGTTAAAAGAATGCTATTTCCTTGGAACCACTGCAAATCTTGCTTGTTAATACTGTCATAGTCGGTGCAGAACATCCCAGCACTGCACATAAAGTCAAACATGCTTCTGTTTATGAAACACCTGCCAAGCTCTGCATCACTGCTGTCATCAACTTCTTGAGGTCACAGAGCAAATGTGAGCATGACTTATACCCCAAATGTAATCCTCAATACACGACCACAACATCTACAGTACCGACAGAAGAGACACATGTTCAAAGGAGAGCCATGGCACCGAAACCCCACTCATAGACAGTGCCCCAAAAAGCCTCCACTCCTTACAACTGAAAGTTAGTATCCAAACCTCTTTCCATGACATACCTGTGCAGGTCTTGCACAAAGCTATCACCCACTATCAGCACTCAGCATCTGTCCATCTCTGCCAGCCTCACTACATCAAAGTTTGGGTAAATATGTCAGCGCCCCTTCCTGTGAACCACACCCTTCACACCTTATTGGATATTCCCCACAGTTCCATTTTCAAAGGCACCAAGCTCAAAAGGGCAGGATTTGGCACGTGCGCTTTCCCAGCTACACCGAGGGCTACGCCGCAGTAAAGCAGACACAATGCTTCTTCCCTTTGCACTGGCATTTTTCCAACACTCCCTCATTGAAATGTTCAAACACACATGCAGCAATCACATACTGAACCTCTGCATTGCACACTATCTTTTCTGCACACCACTCGATATTTACTGTTAAACACTCTCAGTGCACGTTCCATTTGCTTCCAAACCCCTCCACCAGAAACCTCTGCTAAAGTATGCACTATTTCAGCATCCACAAAGATCCTGAGGCGCACCCAGCAGATCTTTGGCCATGCACACAACAGTCCAGCCCTTGCCCACACCCAGCACAACGCTATGGATCCATGCATGCGACCATGTGGGCAGCTACCATTATGCACAAACATAACAAACGTTGCAGCACTTCTACCCATCTCCCCCACACCATAAAACACCCAATCATGAAAACAGGTCACAATTAGCACAATCCACAAATATACCACAGCCTCCACCACCCCTACGCACTGCCATTCACAAAGTATTGTGTCACTGCCAACCTCACCACAACATTAACACAACATTGGGCCTACTTCAACAAATCTGCACACAGCCGAGTAACCAAGCACATATAAGCTCCACTTTAACCATACCCTCTTCCATACTCACAGTATAGAAAAACTGCACCTTGGGGCCACATTGCACAACTTCTCACTGCATTGCACGCTATCATTTCTGTACACCACTCCATATTTACTGTTAAACACTCTCAGTGTACGTTCCGTTTGCTTCCAAAGCCCCTCCACCAGAAACATCTGCTAAAGGATACACTATTTCAACATCCACAAAGATCCTGAGGTGCACCCAGCACACCTTTGGCCATGCACAAAAAAGTCCAGCCCTTGCTCATACCCAGCACAACACTATGGATCCATGCATGCAACCTTGTGGGCAGCTGCCATTATGCACAAACGTAACATACATAGCTGCACTTCTACCCACCTCCCCCACACCATAAAACACCCAATCACGAAAACAGGTCACAATTAGCACAATCCACAAACATACCACAGCCTCCACCACCCCTACTCACTGCCATTATCAAAGTATTTTGTCACTGCCAACCTCACCACAACAATTTCACAACATTGGTACTACTTCAACAAAGCTGCACACAGCAGAGTAACCAAACACATATAAGCTGCACTTAAACCATACCCTCTTCCATACTCAAAGTATAAAAACTCTGTACCCTCTGCCCACACTACACAACTTCTCACTGCACCATCTCCTGCCATACATCAAATAGTGTAGCATGTTCTAACTATCACCACAACCACGAAACGCACAATACATGCTTTTTAACTCACGTGTTCTGCTGTAGCACGTCTACATTGTGCTCCACACCTATTCTCCAAAGATCACGACCCTGTGCCTGATGCACTGTCAAACCTGCATTTCTGCAGTATGTGTGCTCCTTGTACACATTCACTGCACCGTAATGCAACCATGCATGTCACCAACTACCGTAATGCACATAAGCACCACCACTCCTACCCAAACTCTGCACCGCAATGGAGCTGTACAGCATAAAATGCAACAGTTACCATAATCTGCAAACATAAAACTGTCTCCGGCACCCCATGCACTTTCATTCACATACTATGGTCTTACCGACTTCCATTCACAAAGTATTGTGTCACTAACAACCTAACCACAAGATGCACCTGCTCCAACCAATCTGCACACAGCACACTATCCAAGGACATATAAGCTGCACTTCAACCATACCCTATTACATACTAACAGTATACAAACAATGCACCCAGTGCCCACACTGTGCGACTTTTCACTGCACCATCTGCAACCACACATCAAAAACTTTACCATGTTCTAACAGAAGGTCACCACCATTTAACTGATGCAGACTTAAAAATGCATTACTGCCGTGGGTGTGCTCAAGTCCTAGGCTCTTGAGTGCATGGCCAAAGGCCGTAGGCCATGCACCCAATAGTCTAGGTCTTGAACACACCCACTGCAACGTATTGCCACCATGCATGTCACCAAGTACGACAATCCACATACACACCACTGCCACCACCACTCCTACCTAACCTGCGCACCGCCTTGGAGCTATGCAGCACAAAATTGCAACAGTAACCATAATGTAGAAAGAAAACCCTGTCTCTTGCACCCCTATGCACTTTCATTCACATACTATGGGTGTACCCCCTTCCATTCATAAAGTATGGTGTCACTGTCAACCTACCCACATACTATTCACAACATTGGCCCTACTCCAACCAATCTGCAAACACCACACTATGCAAGCACCACCCTCTACCGGATGCAGAGTCAGACATGCATTGCTGTGGTGGGTGTGCTGAAGCCCTAGGCTCTTGAGTGCATGGCCTTCGGCCATGCATCCAATAGTCTAATCCTTCAACAGACCCACCACAACTTCATGCACCCATGCATGCCACCATGTGCCCAACTACCGCTATCCATCTGCATAGCACAGGCACCCACGCACCCAACCTAATTCACCTGCCACCACTCACCATGGAAAGAGGTCACCACAACCAGGTTGCGACAGAAGTTATCGGGTCATTACGACAGCTGCCTTCAATCACCACACAAAGTAGTTGCCTGTCTTGGTACCCTTGAATTGGCGCAATACGCATGAATACTGCAGGCACTCCTCCGTCTTCTTCCACCTATTTACATATGTCACATGAACCACTGTTCACTCCCCCACCTTTACCCTCCCTTCTTGCCGCCAACACATGACATACGGTATATTTTCCAGACCCTTCCGCTGCCGCACTGTCCTCTGATACACCATGGCAGCGTTTGGCAAAAAATGTTGATGCAGTGCGCTTCCCTCCAGCCGCGTCCAAAGTTCTCTGACAGCACACCATAGTGCAAGCCAATGACACTTCTGTCTGCAGAGCAAACAGGGAAATGGCTCAGCGGAGCAGACCCAGATATCACTAATTTATAGAGACATACATTTTGGTTTTTTTTGCAACAAAAGTACTGATCGGATTCCCACCAAACACATAAAAGCACACTTTCTGAACCGTGCCCCCACTCCTGCCGCAACTCTGGTGCAAATCCGTCCAGCCATTCAGGATGTAGCAGTGCGCAACGTTTTTGCCCATTCAGTCTATGGAAAAAATATATATTTTTGGGACCCCCCTATAACTTTTCCACCCCTGCACGAAACCTCACCAAAGTTGGCGAGAAAATTCAGAGCGGGCTATATACTTTTTTTGCGGTGAGTTTAGCGGGCCGTGTGATATATATATATATATATATATATATATATATATATTTCCAAACGAAAGTTCAGCCCGTCACAGGGAGAACATAAAAGGAGGACTCATTTAAGCAACGCTCGATCTCTATGGTAACAATGCATAGAGAGGACCTAGACACACGTTGATACAATGAATAATTCACTCGGCGGCCATATTGGAATGTGCAAATGGCAGCATGTGCATTAGTGTACCATCAAATAAATAGAATAAAGTACAACACTGTATATTAACAGTCAGCAATCACCAGTTTCAAACTGGCAAGTAGCCTGCACAGCCGCAATATTCAATTAAAGTGGGAACTAAAAAAAGAGACGGAAAACTAAACGTATATGCTGCTGTCAAATGAAAACCCCTTATAATGGGCCATTAAAGAAAAGCTGTGCCGTTAATGTTGGCATACTCGGCTAATTCATACCGTCTCAAAAATGAGTCCCACAAATTGTATTTAAAAAGAGCGCTAGTTTCAAACATTTGCTAAATGCAAAAAATCTCATGGTCAGTAGTCTCACAATATATACATATACTCAGACAGGTCATCATGCATAAATGGAATTAAAAAACGGGAAAATGCAAGTCAATAATGGCTGTATGCATGGACAGAATAAAGTGCATAGTGCAAAGTGCAAAGTGCATAGCAGCATGAATACAAGGCAGGGGAAAAAGGAAAAGAAAAATAAGAAAGGGTAAAAAGTAAGAGGTACCAAAAAAGGAAAGGGGGAAAAAATTATGAAAAGATGTGGAATAAGACTGAAAATCTCAACAGCAAAAATCCTATGCACAGTGCTATATATATATTGTGTATTGGCTAAAACCAGAATTTTTACCTTAACAATATATTACAGAAATAACATCACTATTTATAGATACAATAAAAGAAATGTACACTTATTTATTTATTTATTTTATTTATTACATGTTTTATACGCCCAAACCAAAGGGTATCATGGCGTAGGCTTCTGAATCATACAATACAAACAATTAGGTACTAAGTATAATAAGAATGGCAAAGAAAAAAATAAATGATTTCATCAAATTGCAATAACATCCAAATTCAAACATTTTAAAAATCACAACACGGCCAAAGCTATTGAAGAAGGGCCTCCACCCAGGCACCTCCTCTAAAACTATTCACCATCAGGCATCACCTAATCATTAATTAAAAGGCCTAGATAACAGGACCGAATCCCAAAAAGATTTGGCCATAAAGTGACGATGGGATTCACAGTTTCTAGTACATTTACACTTTTGCAGAACCTACTATAAGCACCCTTGATCTCAATTTTATTATATCTCAACAGAATCTCATTAGTTCAAAACGAATTCCAACGAAATCTAGTAAACAATGATCTAGCCTTCGGACACAGCATTTAAAATTAGGAGCCAATACTCCCAAGAACTTATGCTCATGAGCCAACTGATACATTGAAGGGGATTCATGACATCTATCTACCATGAGATACCAATCCCACTTATACAGGGTGAGTTTGAACCTTTTTGGAGAATCTCTTAATTTATGTCCATAGATAAATCATTTAAAACAGTATTACAAATGTTTGAAAATACATTCAAAGCAGGTACAGAACGCTTAAAACCCATCCTATTGGGGGTTGGGTGGGCGCTCATGTGCCCAAGTAAGATGGCTATTGGGTGATTGAGTTCCTTACCCAGCAGGCTCTGACACTCTAAATGGCTCCGGATTGCACTACCTAATTGTGCAACGAATTACCCCTAACTACAGCTCAAGCGTGAAAGGAGCCCCCTGCTGACTTCCAGCGCAGAGGTCGGATACCGAATGGCTCTGACACGTGATCTGCACGGGCCTGGCACAAGCTGACTGGCACAGCCCCTGGCCCTGCAGAGATGCAGCACCGATGGACCACTAAGAAGCAGGGCAACGGATGGTCCAGGAGACGGTGGAGTGGCGTTCTGAACCTGCTGACCAGCGACCAGGCTGAGGGAGGTGCATGATGATGGTCCGCACTGTGGCACATGCAGCCTCGTCCCCCTGTCAGAGCCTCTAGAGTAGCTCACAACCGTGACCACGGAGGAGCTGCATCAACCCCAACAAGAGGCATCATGGACAGGGCGGTGAGGAGCCGACACAATGCATAGCCGCAGCCATGAGGACCGGGTGTGCTTTTGCCTTTCCTAACGCAGTGAAGACGCCATGAAAAGCCTGCCCACCATCTGGGACTATTTAGTGAACACTACTTTATAGGCGCATGCCCCCGAGCCCCTATGCAGTTCACAATGTCTCTCAGAGCTGGAAGGGGCACGTAACAATGAGGCACTGAGGCAACATACCTACACTGTGAATTCTGCAAGCGGACACATTGCTAAACATTATACTCATGCACAGACGCCCGCACCCCCACCTAGATGCCAACACCACTGTGCAAGGCATCAAAAAGGAACTGCAAGACATCAATGCCGATTTGAATACCCAGGAAGAACGGACCACAGACAATGAGCAGCAGATCAGTTCTCTGGAGGACAATTATGATACTACCACCACAGACCTAGAAAGGGTTTATCCGGGAGGGGCAATGCCTGGGGGCCAAGTTGGAACATCAGAGAACCAGTCCAATCTGAACACCTCTGCCTTATGGGCCTACCAGAGAACACAGAGGGGACTGATCTGGAGGGATTCATCTATGGCTTCCTGCAGGACCGACTGCATCTGAACAACCCTTGCTCAAAAAATCATTGAGAGGGTGCACAAAGCACCCAGACCTAACACTTGCCATGGGGACCGGCCGCGCACCATCACAATGCGCCTGCTGAACTTTCAGCACAAGCTAGCGATCCTGAAGGCATACCGAGTGGCAGGAACAATACAAATAGACAACACCACCATCTGAATCTTTAATGATCACTCCGTTGAGGTCTCCAAATGTAGACGGACCTTCAACCTGGTGTTCGACATGCAGAAGGGCACCAAACACAAGCAATACCTTACATTTCCGACACTGTGGTGCATCCAACTGAATCGGCAACAGCATTCGTTCGAGTACCCCGAAAAGGCATGGTGATTCCTGCGGCAGTGAGAGATTGTCGTCTCAGACTTTGCTCCTGTGGCCGATGAGGAAGTACGAGCGAATCGGCCACCCAATCACCTCAGCCCCAACATTAATCTGGGGCTCGTGATGAATGGAGAATGGTGGGAAAAAGACAGTGGGGTTGAGATTCAGGCACGAAGTACCAGTGAAATGAAGACCACCTGGTGCTCTGACTCAGAGCTTGTCCTGTACTCTGACATTCATTGCGAGTAGCAATATTAATAAGACTACTTGGCTCACCAGGATGATCCTCTACACTTGAGATGCTGTGATGGTGGGGAGCCCACCCAGACTGGGGGCCTAAAACTAAAACGACTACTGCTTGATGGGCTGTACAGCTGGACCTATTTGATCAGGTAACCACGTAGATGTATGCTTACTGGGCTAAGATGCTTTCCAGAGCCTGTCACCTGGTGCATACCATGGCTCCCCCACTCATATATACTCTTCATGCTCTACATGAATGATACTGCTAGGGCCCCCTCCCCTTGGGCACTGGCATGTGAGGAACAAGGTTTGAACCGGGAGGTCTTACCCGTTCACACCCTCGCATGGCCTCTACCATTGGCTACAAGTTGTATTGGAGCCCCGACACCGAGCTCCAATGTTTATGGTTGTGTTTTTATTGGGGATGTTTTCTTTAAATTAAGGGAACCTTTGTCATCACCTTTTTTTTCCAAACCAGTCATTGTTGGTTTTGAATTCCGCAGAAGCCGGAAGGAGTTCTTTCGGCTCCCATAGGAAACATAAAGTGTTTACTTGTGACGGCATTCCAGAGTACATCGGCCGGGTCTCTATGAAATGCTATCAGCAGGTGACCTTTCTGGAAAAGCACTAGTCTGTAGTTGTGTAAATTAGATTGGGGGGGCATCAGACGAAGCTGGAAAAGAGAGACATATAGCTTCTGCAGGGCTGAGAGAATGTAGACATATCTTGTCTGGTCCGCTCCTGTTGTGCTGACTCACTGCGCCAAGCCTGTTTTGAGAAGCTGCCCAGTGAAGTTCTTGGCAGGGATGAAGTGGTGCGAACCTATGCCAACAGTGATGTAACCTTTTTTCTAATTCTGCATTTTATTTTGTGATGTTTATTTGAGTCAATAAATGGCCATCTAAGTGTAAGTTTTATAATCACTGAGTGAGTGAATTCTTGCGTTCCAAGAGTACTTTGCCTTCCTATTCAGTGTGTTGGGGAAAATAATAAGATATATAGACATACGTGCACTGATATTTGGGAGAGCAAAACAACTCCCCATCACATGGGAAACAAATGGGTGTCTACTCTGATACACCAACGGGTCCCCCTTACCATATTGTCCACTGGAACTGACAGGGAAGGGTGCTTTGTTCTCTTGCAGGGGCTCCTTTTTCAGCAGCACATTACCATTAACACCGACACACCTAGGTTTTTCAAACATTATTCACCACCTGTGCACAATATATGAAGCGGCTGACGATCATGGGGCGACCTGAATATTGCTATTGTCCCCGGGGAAAACAGGCTTAACCGGGCACAGACGCAGAAAAGACTGCTCCCAAAAAAAGTTCCAACACTTCGAGCCCTATTGTCAGAGCTCAGACTGGTCGATGTCTGGCAGCAGATACATGAACATAAGAGGGATTATACGTTCTACTCCAACCATCACCGATGTTACTTCTGACTTGATTACTGGTTGCTCCCCTGTACAATGATGCATATGGTTGAGACATGCTCGACCCTGCCTATGACGATTTCTGACCATGCCGCCCCAGTACTCAAGTGCATAGCCATCCCCGACACGCCACATAGAGGCCCGGCGTGGTGACTTAATTTAATGACACTGCAGTATCAGGACTTGGTGGAGCTTCTATGCTGGGACTCGGAAAGGATTCTGACAAAACAATATTCTGAGGAGTACAACACCTTTAGATGCTGGGACCCTGTTAGGGCATTCATTAGAGGGCAATTCATATCCTGCTGGGCGTATAAGAAAAAAGTATGGTCAGAAAAGGAATCCCAATTTACGACTGCACTGCGCACTGCTCAAATGCACTCACAGGCATACGCTAGCATACTAAAACCATGCTTGGATATCGCACATATCACCCCACTTAGGGCCCAAAAGGCCTTTTCCAAGTGGGCATATGATCGTTACACTGCCGGAGACAGGCCCTGCTGTATGATGGCCCTTGGTGTCAAGGGTAGACAGAGGGGACAACTAATAGCGGGACTTAAGGATGTTAACGGCACAATGCTGAGGGGGAATCAAGCTATAAATGGGCAGTTTGCAGCTTTCTACCGGGACTTATATGCAGCCCCATCAGAGAGGGATATGGTCCAAGTGACAGCCTTTCTCAATGAAGTCACCCTTCCATCATTAAGCCAAAATAGCCTGGCCACACTAAACGCTCCTCTCACTGACAAAGAGGACCTCTGCACTATCAGGGGCTTGCCTCGGCTAAGGCAGTGGGGCCCCACAGCCTCCCCATCGATGTCTATAAACTAATGTCGAACACATTGGCCCCACACCTTGGACAAATGTTTAGAGAAGTTGCAGAGCCCCACCAACTCCCCTCCAGGCTGCTGAAAGCACATATTGTTGTCTTTCACAAGAAGGGGCGAGACCCAGCGCTATGTGGCTCCTACCGCCCTATTTCCCTCATAAAATCGGATGGAAAGGTGATGGCAAAATGTTTGGCAGACAGGCTGGAATGATTGCTCGCCGGACTGGTGCACCAAGATCAGACAGGCTTCATCCTAAACCACCACTCAGCAGACAACCGCAGGCGGCTTCTGCACATCTTAGAAGGCGAGGCACAACTAGAAAATGTGGTCCTATCACTTGATGTAGAGAAGGCTTTTCAGAAAGTGTGCTGGGACTACATGTTTGCAGTGCTTAATAAATTTGGCTTCTCGTGATACTTCCTCAAAATTGTGAAACTTCTTTATAGCGCTTTGTGCACTGCGGTGGTCACTAATGGCCTTACATCAGACCCTTTCGCTCTGCAGACTGGAACCCGACAGGGATGTCCGCTCTCTCCCCTCTTATATTCCCTGCCAAGTGAATCCCGAGCCATTAAATTGAGGAATAATGAAGGAGGATCTGGCATTACTAAGGGGGCAGAAGAGCATAGAATATCATTATATGCAGACAACATATTATTATACATTAGTCATTATGCGAGGTCCCTGCCCCGAATCACCACTATCCTGCGTGAGTATGGCCATATAGTCAGATACTGTGTCAACTGGGAGAAGTTGGAGGTTATGCCACTGCACCTGGACATTCCATGGGATCCGGGCAGTGTAGCCTCATTCAAGCTACAATCGAAATATATTAAATATTCGGGGGTCTGGATTAGCCCTGATCTCCAGTACCTAGCTGAACTGAATTACAAGCCCTTCCTAGCTAACATAAAGCAAGATCTGATCACTTGGGACTCCCCACCCATCTCTCTCACCGGATAAATGAATGTCCTTAAAATGAACTCGATGACCAAATTAATGTATCTCGCTTTCATGCTACCAATGGCCCGTCTCAGACAATGCACGCAGACTTTGATAGACAGGTGATAAAGTTCATTTGGAGGGGCAAGAAAGCACAGATAAACAGAACTGTCCTGCAAGCTGCCAAATCCGATGGTGGGCTCGTTCTGCTGTCATGGAAAACATACTCTATGTCGGCCCAAGTAGAGTGGGCCAAACGGCGGCTAAACACAGGAGACACCTCGATCTGGAGCCTAGTTGAGCTACAGGCACTCCTCTCCCTTACCCCTCCGGAAATCCTAGCCACCCCCACAACCCCCAAACCGACTGTTGAAGACACTATCAGAACAACCCATAATTGGCCCCACATTTGCATAGGATGCAGAAAATATCGGGGACTGTGTTAAGATAGGAAGTTCTTCAGGCAGTTAAGGTAAGGCAGTACTAGATACTTTGGGCCTGATTCACAGAACAACTTCCTATGGGACAGCACCAATATAAAACGCTTCTGTGAATCAGGCCCTTTATTTGATTACATTAAATAGGTACATTGTTGAAAGGACAAGGCAGCAGCAGGGAAGAAGCCCACTGGCTCCCACCACCCAGGCTACATGGTTTCCAACTGCCTGGGGTGGGACACTCACACCAGACAGCTTCCACTCATCCAACATTCCACACATGACATCACTCAGCCACTGACATCAATCAAGCTCTGCAGAACCTCAGGTCCAGTCAACATATTCAAGTCCATTCACAACAGACTGACATACATAAAACCCTGGCGTCAATCTCAATATGCAGTGTGGTCATATGGTACACGTGAACTGTTCCATACACAGCAAGAAACACATTGGCAGGATGCCAGGCTAATGGCCCTCTTCGAGGACGACCAACCTCTTCCGTTCTCAGAGGCTAAAACTATATTAGGGCTCACTAATACTAGCTGGCTGCAATATTGAAACATTCATTCGATCATTAACACATACACCACCAGGGAATCCAGGGCAAAATACACCTATATATGTGAATCAACCTTTGAGAGATGCCACGGAATACCCTAGGCTCAGTACTTTCTATGCCCTTCGCATGCATAATAACTAACCAAGAAACATGACACTGGTGGCTATGTGGGGCGAGGACCTAAGCATGAACCTAACATGGGAGACATATACGACTTCTTCTCCAGGATATATCATGTCTCTTGCAACATAAAGCACAGATAAATACAATATAAAATTATTCACAGGGCCTACTATACCTTCAACCCTGTTCTGGTGAGACTGCGGAAGACTGGAGACTATGTGCCACGTGTTTTGGCTATGCCCAAAACTCACGCGATTCTGGACCAGGGTCTCCCAACAGCTACGAGACATTCAAGGGATCGCCTTGGAAGCAAAAACCGCCTCAATGTTGTTTGGGATGGGCATTGAGGACTGGCATTCGAACGCCATGACTCGCAAACTGATTCATATTGTGCTTTTTACAGTCCGTAAGGCCATTCTGCTTGAATGGAAATCTGCAAAGCTGCCATCCCTGCAGAAATGAAAATCATTGTTGTCGAAACTATGTGCTGCAGAGCAAATGTGCTTTCATAAAAATGCAGGCTCCACATGGGCGGACAAATTCTGGGCAGTGGCTTAAGTGTTCATTTAATCTCTATGGCCCACAATGGGCGAGTGATTAGTATTTTACTCGCTCACAGTTAGAGCGCTTAGGTATGACACAAGTTCAGTTTGGGGCGGGGAGGTTGGACAGTTGCAGGGTTGGGGGGGTCATTAAGAATTTATAGTCGGGACGCTACGGAGATGCAATGATGCTATTATTTGAACAATGCTAAGAACGCATTTCACTGTGCATTTGAGCGTACCTGCTTACGCTTTGCTTATTCTGTGTTGATATGTGTTTATTGTATGGAATAAAAGATTGAATAAAAAAAGCATCCTATTGAATTCCACGTACAAAGTCTTAGGATGTGGATTTAAAATCATACTAAAAAAGGCATATACTTCCATACGGTGTGAATTCTTAGGGAAGTAAGACCTAATTTAAAACGTATAGCTATAGACGGGGCTGCATTTTGCAATACCCAGCACCCTATGCCAGATTAAACTCTCAAATGTATCCAACATATCCAAGGCCCATAACTGCAATATTTTGATACCATATGCATTTTTGGAACTACCTTCCCCACATAATACTTAAACAAGAGGATGTACGAAAATGTATAGAATTTTCCCCCTGATAAATTTCATTTGACTAGATAATGCCAAAGCTTTATGTTGTAGGTAGACTTTAGTGAGCATTTTCCCTGGTCAACTTGTAATTGGAAATCCAAGATCAGTAAGATTATCAACTATTTCATGTTTTACACCTTCAATATGCCAATAATAATCCAGGTTTCTTTTACCTGCCATAAGAGGTAAGATCGTTATTTTCTGTGTGTTCACCCTTAACAAATTGGCAGAGGCATAACACACAAATGACAAATGAATTTAATATACGCTGCAAGCCCACTGGCGTCCGATCTAGTAGAATAAAGTCATCTGTTTAGGTCAACCAGACCAGACGTCATAATTTAGGGGAAACAGAAGAAGATTGGTCAATAAAATCCCCTATGTCTAAAACATATGCATTGAAGAGACAGGGGGCCAAAATGCACCCCTGTCTCAAACCGTTCCACCTATGGATTTCTCTAGTAAGTTTACCATCTTGGCTTAATTTAACCTGTACATTAGAATTTTCATAGATGGCAATAATATTTTTAAGATGGCCATCAGGCATACCCCATTTAAGAAGATTCTGCCATAGATATTGACGGAATACAAGATCAAAGGCAGAAGTCAAGTCTACGGCTGCCACATAAATAATATCAGACTTGATAGACCATTCTAGTTCTTGATAGCATTTCAAAACAAATCTGTTAAAATTCATGCTTTGAAGCTTTCTGAAGCCAGTTTGAGTGGGTTTTAGACGCCCTATTTCAAATGCCTATTTCTCGAGAGGAACAAGAACTATAGATGCAATATTTTACCGTCTGCGTGGAGTAAAAATGATAATTTTTAGGGTCAGACCTAAGAACCTTCATAAAAATCAGGATCACTATGGCGGGGTTTCATGTAGCAGTGAAGCATCCCTTCCGCATGACATCGTCAAAGAGCAGAAACAATATTATAGCCCAAGTATTTGTGTCATCTTTGAAGAGTTTGATAAATAATTGGGTCCAGGCATCTTAGAATTACTGGCCGATATAATGGCCACCACAACTCTCTCCAAGGTGACCTGTACATCCCCAAAATGTATTTGGGTCAGATGCTCAGAGATCCTTTCCTGATCTAGATTACTTGGGGAATATAGAGTTTCTATGTGCTTGACTCAATCCTCCTCCGCTACTGCACACGTTTGAAGGCTGACTGACTGGCATGCAAAGAATGTACAAGTCGACAAATGTTTCCCACATCTTTTGCACGTAACGATTCCATCATATCCTCCACGTCACTCTGGTGAAGCTTTGCACAATGTCTTCTGGAGCCATTTTTAAACTGAAGCTTTAATGTATACATTTTTAGGTTCAACAACCCAATATCTATCATTGCATTTTTGAGTTGCCTGATTACGCCTTTGTTTCCCTCTTTTGGTCCACTAATTCCTGATCTGAACAATGAGACTTCCTATTAGATTTCCCCATTGTGTTTACTCTGTTTTTTCCCCCACAAATAGATAATTTATGTTTTGTGCCACAGAACCCTCCAAATCATCAACCGTAAAGGTGTTAATTTTCCAGGATAGTTTTCAGTCATTCAAGACTTGAGCTGATCTAGAATTGAAAATATAAACATTGGCATCTTTCCAATTCACTATTCCTTCCTGTGTTATATTGAGATTTAAGCGAACAAGATCATTGTTACTCGTCATACACCAGTCCAATTTACACTGTAACATGCAATGATCACTCCACACATTCCTTGTCACCCGCAAATGAGAACATTTATCAAACAAATTTGAGTAAAAAAAAACATAATCTATAAAGGATTGACTGGTGCCACGCTGCCATGTTGGTTGTCTGGATATATCTCCTTCCACTGCACCATTCAATTTAACTAGGTTTAAAGAGGACAGGGTGGATAACCACTTAAAGCTATATATTTCCTTCACTT
The DNA here is from genome assembly GCF_040938575.1 of Ambystoma mexicanum. Taxonomy (NCBI): domain Eukaryota; kingdom Metazoa; phylum Chordata; class Amphibia; order Caudata; family Ambystomatidae; genus Ambystoma; species Ambystoma mexicanum. The sequence goes on along the minus strand of NC_090921.1, from coordinate 1,425,931,793 downwards.
GTACTCTACTCCCAGCAATCAGGGCAGGGAATTTGTATACCGATCCCATCCTCATAGGGACAAGTGGAGTTGAAATCCTCTAAAACCATTACGTGTCCTGTGAGATATATATACATATATTCATCGAGCACACCAGAATATTATCCAGACCCTCCAAAAACCCCTCTAATTGATAAACCCCAAAGTGCCAATAAATGCTGGTAATCAAAATGTTGACCCTTGTGTAAGGTGTACCTAACTGTGAGTGGATAGACGGTCACAGGGTGAGTATGAGTTTCTACTGCCAAAAGCAACCTGTAAGGATCCAAGAGACCTTGGTCATACACCTTACCGTGCACATATGCTATGTTCAAAGATTCCCAGGGGATGATATGGGGTGAACCCCCACCTAAACACAACAATTATACTCACGTCTATACACACTGCTGATGACGGGGCACTATAAGAGAAATAAAGGTAATGGACACAACGATGTGTTATTAACCCTGGAACAGGGTGGATTTTATATAATAACTAAAATAAAGAACAATTAAGTGGCAGTATAACAGTAGCCACATGCATGTAGAAAAGGCTTTGAATCCTACCTAACAAACCCTCAGACCCCTCCCTGGTTCACTAATCCAGAATGACCTTATTACAACAGTGTATACATTCACATAGGATAAATAAATAACATGAAAAAAAGTGTTTCGTTCAATATGGCTGGCTGGGCAATAAATAACCCCTTTTTCAGAGTTTTGAAGGTGTTGGCACATAAAGGAACATGTGGAACAAAATGGGTAAACAGTGTACACCCATTCACCACAGTAAAGACCTTGGACTCACGATATAAACTGATTACCCAGTGTCCGGGATAAAACAAGTTCATAGCATCAAATATATTGGACACTTGTTATCCATCCAACCTTCTATCCATAAACAAACACTAGCAACTATATAAAATATAATATATTATTGAAGAATACTATTTTCAATTAGACCTTACTGTTTTTAACTACACAACATAGTGGCATGAACTTAATTCTGTAACAAAGTTAAGCTTACATCAGAACTGTACACAACTTTATGAATTGAAGAAGTAACTTATATGTATTGACACTATTTTCTCTCTCCTTCCAATTCGTCCCAATACCATTCCTGCATTTTCTGTCTAATTATACAATGTCTTATCTAAGTCCATGCTATATCACTTTGTATGTCAAATACCAGCTCACTTGAAAGATACAACGAGTGTTCTCAACAAGATTAAAGAAATAATATGGGAACCCCATTACTTTCTAGTTACACTCAAAACAATTCAATATATATTTAGAGATTGCTCAGCATCATAGTATCAGCATATATAAATGCTCAAAGAAATGTTGCAAGCTACATTGGATCAGAAGTTCATATTTAAGGACACCTACTATCAACAAACTAAAGGTATCACCATTGGCACTAAATATTCACCAGCACTTGCCAACTTGTTCATGGCCTATTTGAGGACACTGTCATATACACTGCCCAAGCTTGTGCGAATAAGGTTCTCTTATGGTCCAGATACATAGACGATGTCCTACTAATGTGGAAAGGATCAGAGAGTGATCTGGATTTATTTATCTGAAGACTTCATCAAAATAACTTTGAAATGTCTTTTAGAGGCAATTCCAGTAACTGAGAAATACATTTTTAGATCTAACAATTTATGCATCTAGCCAGCAGTTACTAACAAGAACATATACACAATCCACAGAAGTCAACTCTACACTTCTAGCAACTAGCTACCGCTACAGATCAGTGATTCAGAATATACCAGTTGGGGAGTTCATCAGAGCTAGATGCATTTGTGCAGAAACAGACCCTTTGGGGAGGAACCTAACCTACTTACAGAAGGATTTTGAGCTAGAGGGTATCTGGCAACCGCCATACAAAAAGCAACTAGCAAGGCATGAGCAATGCCCAGAAGTGAAACCTTGAAACAGAAAAACAAACTGGCTGTCTCTAACACACAGAGCGTTAGATTGATAACTAAGTACTGTGAGAATCACCCTGAAATTCAGAAGGTACTCAATAAAAATTGGCATATACTATGACTAGACAAAGACCTTTCAAGATACATAGAGGAAAAGCCCACAGTGATATTTAAAAAGGCTGTATCTCTAAAAAACAGACTGAGTCCATCATTCTTATCAAGTATTAGTGTGGAACCAACATGGCTACAACCGGCGACGAAAGGATTCCGCAAATGTGGCACTTGCACTATGTTCAAATTTGCTCACACAGATACTGAGCAATTCATTGACCAAAGAGGAATCAGATTACGGATTCATGAAAACATTAATTGCAAATCAAAGCATGTAGTCTACACCATAATACGTGTCTATGGAAAATGTTATATAGAAAGCACGATCTGTGAATTAAGGACAAGGATCAGGGAGCATTTCTTGACCATTGGCAGCCAAGATCCTAAACAACCATTGGCCCAGCATTGGCATAACTTACATCAACTTCAACATAAGAAGGATTTGAGATTCATAGGACTGAAGAAAATGTCTTGGGGCAAAAGGGGAGGTGACAAGGAACTAGTATTACATTGCATGGAAGCAAGACATATGTAAATGAAGAGCAACAGAATTTGGGTTGAACACAGATCAAGAGATTGGTTCATTTTTATAGGGTTTTCATATATGACGGTTATTTACATATTTTATCTGAATACGATAATGCATAGTAGTAAGCATTTAACTATGCACTAATGATACATGAGTTGGAATTGTGTATCTAACTAAACTTGGTGACTAATTGATATATACTTCATTCCAATTAGTAGCTTAAACTGTAATTATAGTCATGTCTTATTGAATTTCATCCAAAGTAAAATCCTAACTGGCTGTAGCATTTTGAACATATCCAATTACATTAACATATAGCTAAATCTGGACAGCCACATGATTGTCCTGCTGTTTGAAATTCACAGTATGGTTACTGTAGACCTGACCGGTCAGTAAATATACAATTTGCTTGCTAATGTAGTTACAATAGGAATCATAACCGAATGATGTATTCTACCATTGACAAATGGCCAATCTAGTAAACTCTCGTTGCTTTAATGTTCATTGATATATTTATTTCGGTTTACTTTTAGTCTAAGTAGGGAAGGTGTCAAATTTGCGCACATCTTTTGCATACATTATAGTATATAACTTTCAGTAATATGAGAAACTTGCTTGAAATGGGCAATTACAGCCCAAAGTAGGGCTGTCAAATCGAAGTAAGCATCACGTGATTTGTGTACGCAGTTGCCGTTATGCAACGGGATGACGTCACATGCTCCACACATAGAATTACGCATTTACATCGCTGTTTAAATAAATATCCTAGACCAGCGACCGCAATTAGGATTGCAATCGCAGTGACTGTGATACGAATACCTGCAGATTGTGAAACCTTGCAGGTAACCACTGCTTGGTCATTTCATTTAAAGGGAAGGACACAGAGACCCTAATTCATTTAATTTTAAGGTATGGGTACAAGATATTCATTATAATGTTCAATCAGTATGATTTTCCTTTGCAGGCATTAGGAGTCTAACCCAGACATCATGAGTTAGGATGCAAGACGCAGGCAGAAATGTAATGATTAGCTCAGAAAACAAACGCAATGATGAGTAACGTTAAATAACTCTCAACCACGGAAATGCACCCTGCCAAGCATTAAAATCACCATAGTGGGTGAAGGCATTACACTGGGAGATAATCAAGATTCTAGATACTGAGAATATATAAATCAATAGGGGCATGAAATTACGTTACTGCATGATAGGGAGATCACCTCACTATATCTAGTTTAAACACTTGATCATTTGATTGGGACTATGGACACTTGTTATCCATCCAACCTTCTATCCATAAACAAACACTAGCAACTACATACAATATAAAATATTATTAAACAATTATATTTTCAATTAGACCTTACTATTTTCAACTACACAACGTAGTGGCATCAACTTAATTCTATAATAAAGTTTAGCTTACATCAGAACTGTACAACCTTATGATTTGGAGAAGTAACTAATATGTGTTGACACTGTTTTCTCTCTCCTTCCAATCCGTTCCAATACCATTCCTACATTTTCTGTCTAATTATGCAATTTCTTATATATGTCCATGCTATATCAATTTGTATTTCAATGTGTGTGTTTTGTAAAGAGTCAATTTGACCTGTTGTTACTTTAACCAGCCCGGTTTTTGAGAAAGGGGGTCATTACGACCCTGGCGTTAAGGGTTTAACGACGCCGTAAAAGGTGTCGGTGCCGTTAAACCCTTAACGCCTGATTACGAGGTCCCTTTGCGGGACCCGACCTTAACGGCTGGTTTTACCAGCCGATAAAGTAGGGTGCCGCAAAGGGACCTCGGTGCTAATTACAGTACCGCAATTTGCGGTACCGTACTTAGCGCCTTCCCCAGTCCCATTGAGCCCTATGGGGCGAAAATGGGAATGGGGAAGGGCCATGGTGAAATGGGGAAATACCGCCCCGCCAACCTTGGAATGGGGCGGTATTTCCCCATTTCACCATGGCAGACTCTTTACAACACCGGCACCAACCATGGTGCTAATAGCGCCATGGTTTAGTGCCGGGGTTGTAATGAGGGCCAAAGTCTTTGGTGGCCGAAACACATGTCAAATCGAGAAGGGCACAATAATTTAACCATTATTTGTTTTGATGAGATCACACTGATCTATGACATTTTTCGTTAAAAGTTCCAAAATATTCAAGAGAACAAAATTGAAAATAAAAACAAAATAATTCTAACAGAAATTATAGTTTTTTCTGTCTGGCACATCCACTGAGTACATTCCATATCTATAGAGTTTTCTAAGGTGTGGGGTACTCAAGGTTGGGGCGACAAGCACGACGTTGACGCCTTTGCCATTCAGAGGGTGTGAGACTGTTTCAGTGTCACAGGGAGGCAGCCCTAATACCCAATGGATTAGCTCCGTATTTAAACTAGAATATATAAGTAGGTTATGCGTCCTAGGTTTGACTTTAATACTGTCATAGAGCAAAACAAGTGTAGAACGCGCATAATTTAAGGCCACCAAATTTGCCTGTGCATTGTTACTATTCACACTGTTCAGTTAGTGGGGGTTACTTCTGCTGCTCTGGGCACGGTGTAGCGTTATATGAAGTTATTGAAAAGCCGGCATCTCCTTCACTAGCCTCTGAAAAAAAAAAGCAGGCAAGCTTTTGTTGAAACATACAAACGTTTCCTCTCTAGTTCCATCCACCGCCAACAGCTCGTCGTCCCTAATAGTTAGGGGGGGGGGGCACAGTTACCTACTTATCCATAGCTAGATCACTTACTATGGTGCCAGGTTTTTTTTTTAACTGCCGGGGCAATGAAAGCTGTAATCTTTGCCTCAATCGCTTTTTGTATAGGCTGTTTGTTTTGTATGTCCATTATCTTATTCACATTAGACCCTCCCGCACATGGTGATTGGGGCAAAGGCAGATTTTGAACCATTTCAAACATCTCTTCTGCAATGGTCCTGTCCAAGGTTTTAGACAAACATCTAAGAGCATACATATGGAAACGTTGTAAAGGTCAGCCACTGGAATAATGCAAGATTTAGCACTCAATGCATTTCGAATAATCAGACGAGTCACCAGCTACTGTCCACTTGATTCATATAGTATTTACCACAGGCTGAATGGTCTCTTACCTCACTTGCAGGACCCTGAAGTGTGAGCTAAGGTTCTGTCGGCATAGTGAAATAAATGATGCTACAACGTTAGGAAGGTAGGTGGGCGCTGGCGAAGGGGGAAGTGAGTATGCCATATAGAATTCTTTGTAGGGTGAGATGATGGCCAGTTGGCCACTATACATCCTGTCAATTAATGGCATTACAATTGAACATGTGAAGGCACAGCAGTCACAATAAGATATAGCTTTTGTTCTGTTGAAGAGCATAATAAAGTGCCAGTTTCCCATGTGCTATGCTATGCTATGCTTTTTACTCAGATAGCATGCATTCCTTGCAAGGCCGGCCTAAGGGCAGGGCGGGCCGGGTGACCCTATACGCCCTATTCCTTGAGCAACTCCCTGCTCACGTGCCGGAGCGGGGAGTTAAAAAAAAATTTGCCCCCCTCTCACCCGCATTGGCGATGGGCGCAAGGACAGGGGGGGGGGCACCACATTTTTCTGAAAGCGCTGCCGCCGCTAAGGCAGCACTGATTGCTTGTTAGGAAAATCTCAGTACCAAAACCCCTCGCAATGCCAACATCCCACCCCTTAATATTGCTGACAAAGCTACGCTCCTACCTGTCTGTTTTGTACATGTGCATATTTGTGACTGAAATTTGCACTGGCTCCGCCCATGCAGCAGCTGTGCCCGTTTGTGTGATATCTTGCAGTTGACCTGCAGGGGCTCTCTGCATTTAAATGTTTGTGATGGAAACTTGCACTCGTCTTGACCGTGCGGTCTCTGTACCCTCTTTGGGAGACAACCTTGCACATGTCCATGCGATACCTGTTTGAGGAGGGAGCTTGCAATGACCCTGCACATGGTGTACTTGTTTGTGAGGGAAGCTTACACTCACCCTGTTGTTCGGGCACCTCTTTCTCAGGGAAACCTTTGCTGATCCTTCCCGTGTAGCTCTGTTTTTAGGGAGACTTGCACTTGCCATGCGCACACGTCAAATCTGTCTTTGAATGGAACTTGTGCTGGGCCTGCTGCTCCTAACCTGTTTGAGGGGGAATCTTGAGTTGGCCCTGCCCATAGTGAACCGTTTGTGTGAGGAAAACTTGCGCTGCCTTTGATGATCATAATATACCCGTTTCCCCCATGTAGGAGGTTTGCACTGACCCTGTGAATGACGTAGCTCTTTTTGTGCGGTTAAAGTTTGCACTGTCTCTGCAAATGCTGCACCCTGGCCATGCAGGACCACCTGTTGCGTTTTTGAGAGAAGTGCACACAGCTGTCCATTCTGTGGGTGTGTGGTGTGTGTGAGAGAAGCTCGCACTGCAGCTGCAGATGCCATCCTTGTTTAGTGTATGTGAGAGATGGAAGCTTGATGTTGTGCGCGCGCGCAGGGCGCACGCTGGTGCCACTGCGTGAGTCTGTGGAATGCTTTCCCAAATGAATTCAGGACGAACATACACGCCCTCAGTAAAACATGATGGTGAAAGGGGAGGATGGTCACGCGGCATGTGATAAATGAGACATGCACGTGTAGAAGAAGAGAAACAATTAGGATAGGGCATGAAACAAAAGTGCGTATTCTCTCTTCCCTTTGATTTGCTTGAACTAATCACCAAAGACATGTCATGCATTTCTGAGGTGACTGAACTTAGTCACTTCTTTAATGTTCAGACAAACCAGGGCAATAGCTTCGGCAAGCCACACATGCTTTTGACAAATAAGCACTGGCGAAGGAAGGTCACCTTTTCATTATATTACTGCCCTCCGCCTGTTACCAAATAAATGAATAGCACCGAGATGTTTTTGAATTGCACCTCTTCCTACATTAATATCAAGTCTTCAGAACATTGGCAAAGGTTGTGCGCCGGCTCATGAAATGCATCATGCTGTGCAGTGATAGTTTGAAAGATGCAACTTTTCAAGGTTTTATAAATTACGGTGTTTTTGTTTTGTAATATGAATGAAAATCGCACTGGCCTTATTAGAGGGGGAGCCGTAAGGTTAATGGAGGTCATTTCTCAGGCACCAATCAACATGAAGGACACATGGTAATAATAATGAGAATTTCTTAGTTCTAATGTTTACCAGACTTTTTGCAAAGAATGAAACTTTTAGAACAGCAGAAAAATAATGAACAGATTTTCCACACAATGTGCCCCTTCCATAAACGAAAACAAGTTCAATTGCCCCACGAAATAAACATGTTTGCTGTCGGAAATGCATTTTTGTAGAACAACGCCTGTCGGAAACGAGTGAGATTCTCGAGGATTTCCTTTAGGTTATTGCTGTCTGGAGAATAAACGAATAAATAAATAGTTGTTAAGTCTATTCTATTTCCTGTATTCGCACTCTTGTGTTAACAACGGACCAAGGGCCTGTGCAGAAGTTAGTGGAAATGCGGCAATCTATTAAATCAATAAACCAGGGAGCACGCCAGTGGTAGACGATAGCCTGACATGCCTTTTGCATGCCCTGCTGCTGCCTCCCAAATGGGTCTTATCTATCGGTAGAGATATAGCCACTTATCGATAGCGTATTCGGTGGATGGAATCGTGCCAATCAAAGCGCAGTTGTTAATTGTTGTTGATATAACAGCATCGAATACAAAGCAAACATTATAGGCCCTGGCTTGCACGAACAATTTACTTACTTCCTTACAAATGCATAACATATAAATAATTAAATACATCTTGGCGCTCTTAAATTTGACTCCCAAGGTAAAGGAATAAGGGAAGTCAGTTTAGGTCACAGGGGGTAATATGCTCGAATTGAGAGACTCCTTTGAGAATTTCTGCAGTTGTACTAGCCTCGCTGCTGGTCAAACAAAAAGAAAGCTTGATTTCGAATACCGAGGAAGCTTAGGTCATGAGCACTCTTGGATATTAAGGTTGACTGTGCTATTCTCAAAGAAGAGTCTGTGGGTGCAGAGCTTGACCATAGAGATACGGTGGACATCGGGACTCAGCAGCACAATCATCAACTCTAGAATAAACTAGAAGCTGGGTCTCCCTGCACGACCAGAACTAACTGAGGCAGCGGAAAAAAGACATTGATTACTCTAGACCCATATCTTCATGTCATAAACGTATCGGTGGCATGGAAGGGCATGCCTTTTTCAATGCCATCCACAAACTACACACTGAATGCTGCAAGTAGATCCTAATGCAAAGGGGCAGCATTTTGATAGCACATACATTTGCTCCTTCTTAGCTGGAGGGTGAGTGCCAAAGACCACTCAAAAGAAACAAAGATAAAGGCCCAACATCTTTCTCAATTAATCAATAATAACTTTTATTCGGCACAAAGCCATACAAGGAGATCATCATAATACACTCTAAAGCAATGCACAGGATACAGAAATATAACATTACATTTAATAAACAGATTTGATCACCAAAGGACACATCAAAAAACATAAAAAAAAGGAGTCTATCAAGGATGATAAAAAATGCACAATGCATTCAATTAAAAGTTAACCTTTCATTAAAAACAGGGGGATAGAAGTGGGAGGCCAGACCTCGCAGCCCCCTTTAACAGATATACTAAAATGTTCTAGGATAACTGCATCTTAAGTTTATGAGGCTTAACCTGGTGGTTTTTTCTTTAGTCTAAAGAGCCAGGAGCAGTGAATATACTTTGCTACTTTATATACTCTTCCCAGATCTTCATTTATTTTACGAAAGTCCAAAGCCTCTCTGAAAGTTTGAACATCTGAAGATCTCCGTAGGGCCGTCAGATATAAAATTCTAAAATGTCTCGTTGCGCAACAAAAAAACATGAAATGTGTCACAGATTCCTCAGAATGATCGCATAACGGCCATTGACCCAGGTTCCCCTGAGCCCATTTGATAGTAAACCTTGCCACCTTCATTGTAACGACCCTAAAGTTCATGAACAAGGTTCGAGCAAGCAGAGGATCAATTAAGTCCAGATACTTCTCAAATCCAAAGTTGGGCTTAATTCTCACATATTCAGGAGCTAGCTTTAGCATTCCGCAGGCAGTCACCATTTTCGCTCTATGGCACTTTTCTTGTCATTTTCTCTTACTGCTGTCAGACTTTGCCTTAATAATATTGAGGGGTTTAGCCGAACATCCTGTTCCTTCAGTTCATAAGGCACTTTCCTGACATGGGCTATCCAAAGCAACTTTTATTCCACCTCAAGCTTTAATAGGTAAGCCAAATCCTCCCTAAAGCACCCAGTTCCGGTGTCTGCCATAATCGGAGCCAGTACCTTAGAGGCTTTGATGCTGCCAACAGATCAATTGGGCAAACATCTAGCTCAAGATGTAAAAGAGCATTAGACATGCTCCTAGGTAACCCTAGGATACTCTTAAGAAATGTATTCTCCACAACACTCAAGGAATTTAGGCCTGCAAACCCCCACATCTCTGCTCCATAAAGAGCAGCAGATGTTGCCTGTGCTCTACACAGATCCAGAGCAGGTGGAATTGCATCTCTTTCATGCTTATTGAAAAGGTTTGAATCCTGCCACTATGTTTTTCCAGCGAAGCCGCAGCCTCAACAATTTGGTTAACCTAGGACCCACTCTCAGAAAACCATATTCGAGGTAATCCTAACACTTTACTTGATTCAAGGTTAAACCCCCGGCACTAACGTTCAAATTACACTGTTTCTGGAATAAGAGCTTGAAGACCAGCATTTTAGGTTTGTCTATATTCAAAGACAAACCCAGCTGTTCACATTTATTCATAAATTAAAATAACGACCTCAAACCATATGGGGAGCCTGACAAAATACCAGCATCATCGGCAAAAGGGAGCCCAGGGTACCTTCTCTGGGCCAGTTTTGGAGAGTCTATGCCCTCAGCAAGCAATGTGTCCATTTCTTTCTCTGTGAAGATGCACAAGAGGCCCAGAGAAGATTCATCCTTGTCCAACTCCATTTTTAACATTAAATTGTTCTGTTATCTCTCCGCCCAAACCAACTCCAAAGTGGCTTTATTTACCCTATACAACATTTGTGATATTAGTACTCAAGGCATTTTGTTCCTCTCCAAAACTTGCAGGGAAGGTCCCTCGGGACACTATCAAATGCCATCCTGAGATCCACAAAAATGGTATACAACTTAATCTTTTTCAGGACAGAATATTTTTGAATAATGTTGAACAGGCGGAAACTCTGATCAACATGCCAATTCCACGTTGGAAGCCTGCCTGTAACGTACTTATCACCCCACTTTCTATTACCCAGGTCTGAATACATTCCAAAGCCACCTTCGTAAATAGCTTGCCAGAACTATCCAGAAATGATAATGGCTGGTAGTTTCCCAGGTTCTTCCCAAATTATTCCTCCCACCCTTATTATAAATTGGGACGATTTCTGCCAATCGCCAGGAGTACGGCACAATGTTGGTGGCAATCTTTTTAATGAACAGATGGTACAAGAGAATTCCAGGAACTGTGGCCCAAACTGCTGAAGCAGACAAATGAGGCAAAATCACTCTGGAGACTGGAGATATGTTTGTAAGAAGTGAACTATAGACAAGGGGCGAAAGTAATGTGGTAAAGGGAGGAATTAACTGAACAATTTGAAACACAAAGTGCCTGGCAAGAAATCCTTACAAACAGAGGAGTTGCTAGGGGGGCTGAGGTGGTTCTAGCCCTGGGTCTTTTGGTTGTAGCCCTGGATAGAAGTGCAGGGGCTACAAACAAAAGTCTATAGCTAGCCCTGAGTCCCGCCAGTCCCAAAATTAGCTTAGCCCCATATCTTTTCCAGACCTAGCAACACCCCTGCTTCTGAATCTCTAATAATGTCACATCAGGAATTGGCAACTCCCGGACTGCTTTCTTGATTTGGGGGTACTGGAACTGTAGCAGAGTATATGAAGACGGCCAAAGCAAGCATTGCATGTGGCCATCTTGCATTAAGAGTTCAAGCACTGATACCTGCACACTCGCTTACAGCAATCCACCAAACGGTTTGTGTTTTAATATGATCACTCGTAAAGTGTACGAAACAGTATGATCTATAAGTTTCCATTTTATAGTTTACACCAAGGTCTCATTGTCCACAAAGATACATAGATATAGAAAGCTAATGTGTAAACAGGGGGTATGGCAAGTACATCCAAGTTTGGGTACTTGTTGGTTAATACGGTTTCTCTTTAAATAGATAGAGATTTTGAGTTAAGACATTAATGGACACGTGGATAATGAACATGGAATTTGTGTGGTCTTCCAAACGACTTCAAAACATCATACATTTGGTTTATGTGCTTCTTGCTCTGAATAATTATGAAGAGAGTATGGAGGTAGCTGTTAACGGAAGGGTGTGTGCAATGGCATATAAAATGGGCCATGGAAGGGCATGCCCCTCACATCCTAGGTAAATATATGGGTTGATATTTTGAAAAGAAATTGATTTTGTTATTTAAAACATCGGTCTCATCTGAGTCATAAGAATCACACACAGTGTATACTAACCTCCACAATGAATGTCACCCAAACCTTTATTTTGTTGTCCAACATTAGGTCCTGTGTTACCTAACATTTGGGCCTCATCACGAGTTTGGTGGTATCTCAGAGGTGTTAGTATCCATTAAATGGAGTCCCTAGGACTCCATGGGGATATTGACATAGTTACTGCTGGCAGTAATTCCGCTGATTTTGCCATTTGCCTGGCAGAAATGTGGCAGATTTACCTCCAGCTTTTTGCTGGAGGTGAATACTCCTCCTCTCCTAAACTGATAGTTGGGTGGCGTGGCAATGTGGCGTTAACAGAGGTATCACTGCATTACTGCAGATTTCTACCACACTGCCCAACTTGTAATAAGGCATCATATTCACTGGTAATATCTGCTTCACATTGTATTAAAGAAATTAAATAATCACTTTTACGAAGTGATCTTATTGAATTTATGTAAGTAGTCCAATGTATTTCAAATGTACTATTGTATAATTAAAAAAATGATGAAATCCTATAAAATTGCTGTCAGTGCAATAAGAATAATATATATATTATATTTTCTAGTACGTTTTATTTCTTATAGTCTGTTCATTCCAATTAAGCAGTTATCACCTGGTATGCAGACCAGTCTTTTTAGACCCTTACATCCAGACTTTGGAAACAACATGAACAAAATAATAATAATGTAAAATGGGTGACATACAGTTTGTAGGGCATTTCAACATTCTGCTGAACATTCCCAACTTGTCCCCTCTTATTTCTTAGTGCCCAGATATGGACCTTCAGAGACCCTTCCCTATAATCACCACACTGAAAAAATCCTGAACAGCGGGGGGTTGTGAAAAAATGTTCTCTTTCCTGTATATATTGCTCGATTGGGCGCCACTCTTTCCTATATCTCTGGAAACCACCATTAGCTAGTGCAGTTATTTTTTCCATCGCCAGTACTGCCCATATTTTTACCCACTACTGTGCAAGAATCGTACCTTCATTCAATTTCCAATATTGTGCCAGCGTTAGGCTGGTGCATTCAACAGGTGTGTAAGTAAATCTGCCAATGCTCTCCGCATTGCATAGGACTCTTCTGCTGCATTGCCCCAAGACCAGCACCCCAGGATCCATGGTCAGTTTAATGCCCATTATGGTTATAATGTGCCCCAATATCTCCTTCTAATAAACTTGTGCTTTTAGACATGTCCACCACATATGATCCAGGTTGCCAATTTCCCTGCATTCCCTCCAAAACAGTGGCGAGGAGGTAGATGTAATCCAACTAATTCTCAATGGTGTGGGGGTACCAACAATAAGAAATCATATATGCAGTTTCCTTGTTGGCAGTACATTTAGATGACTGGTGAACCCTTTCCAAAATACCTTCCCAGGATTCTTTCGATATGGTCATCCCCAGTTCATGTTCCCATCTTTCCATATAGGGCGATCTATCTGCAGGCAAAGATCTATCTAGCAATTTGTATATTGTACAGGTTATACCCATCTCAGTTCCATCCCTCATCAATATCTCAAGCCGACAAGGTATTCAATTGCTCGCTATTCTTTCAGATCTATTTGTAATCCAGTAACATATCAGTGTATATCTAAACCGTTCCTGTTCTCTTAATGCAAATTTCCGTTTACATTCTTCACATGCTATAGGATTCCCTTCCCTGTGTAAATCTGCTAAGCTTATACCGCATTCTTTTCTCAACTAATAGCCTTTATTCATCCCCCAGAGAACTCTGGGTTGTACACAATTAGTGAGAAGGGGCCCATTCCTGGGGTTATTGCACATAATCTCAACCCTCCAAACCAGTACTGCATCAAGCAATTAGTCTGGACCAATAATTGAACTCCAGTCTGTTGTGTGGTTCCTTCCATCCCTTTATTTCCAGTTCCAATGTCCACTCCAATATGGTGGCCATAGACGCATCCATAAGATGTCAATTTCATTCCCAGGTAATTCACCTATCCTCTTTTGCAATGAATCGGGAATTCTCTTTCTCATACCGTCACTGCCTTAGGGTCCACAATTATGTTAAGTGTCTTTGATTTCGCCTAAATTGATCATGAATCCCAGCTTCCACCCAAAACATCACTAGCTATAGTGATCTCCCTGTATCCTGTAAGAACAACAATACATCTTCCTTATATAATTCAATCGTGTGCTGTTGACATGACAAGTTGCCAACAAAATCTCCCTATCTTGTATTATGAGACAAGCTAAGGGCTACATCGCTAATGCAAAAATCAAGGGAGAGAGAGGGCAACCATGTCGATTGCCTCTCAAAATTGAAATAAGGTTTGTGAATTTTCCATTCATATTAATTCTTGCTGCAGGAATTTAAAGTTTGCCAGGATCATATTCATACATTTTGGGCAAGACCCACATGCTTCTAGGGCCTGCGCCAGATAAGCCCAGTCCATATTCTTCAAACTGTCATTACTGTCATCTTCTGTCCCGATCTCCTACTCCAATCCATTTCATTTATAGCCCTCCTAATATTATCATGTGTTTTTTGCCCTATTACAATACAAGTTTAAAAAGAACTTTCATCAGGTGTGGCGCTAAAATCTTGGCATAAATCTTAGTATCTCTGGGTCAGTAACTCACGCATTCTCCTGTGTACTTATCAGAATAGTGGTTGAGAGTGCCATATCCTCTGAGACTAGTCATGTTGCATTCATTGCATTAAACAATGTTGTTAGCCGTTGTACTAACCATCATTTCAATGTTTAATAACAGCCATTCACAAATCCAGATGGGCTAGGAGTTTTATCAGGGGGTAAGACATTGAAAGACTCTCCTACTTCCTCAGGGGTAATGTCAGCCTCCAATATTTCCCTCTCTTACGCCATAGGTTTTTGAAGATTTGCCCTTTCCAGTAGCTCTCTCTGTTCACAAGGGTCCAGTTTACAACCCTCCAAGTCTGTCCTATAATAAGCCTCTATAAGCTATAATTTATATAATTCACCCCTTTTGAACACACCTTGCTCATTTTTTAATTCCGCAATAAAATTCCTTTCTCTCCACTTAGGCAATTTCACTGCCTGCCAGAAAATGATTTGCTTTATTCCTTTTTGTATAATAGAATTGTTTGGTTTGTAAAAAAAAAAAAAAACATGTGTGCTGAACGGTCAGCTAAATGTGCTTCCAATGGCTGCAGGCTTTCATCAAAATCCTAAGTGCCGTGATTGAGCCCTGTTGTTTGTGTTTCATTTCCTCCTATTTAACCTCCTGCTCTAGTTCAATTTGACTGCATTCTCCTGCTCTTATTAAAGTAGCTGCTTTCTCCATCAGTTCACCCCTAATAACAGCCTTACTTGCATCCCATATCATCTTCCAATTCATATCCTTCACCTCATTTTCACTAAAACAATGCTGAAGTACTTCTTTCCCATGCATCTTAATGGCCACACCCCTTAGGACTGGGTCTTTTGAGCACCATTCCTTCCTCCTCTACCCAGGCGGTATGCCTGACAGAACTTTACACAGCACTGGTGCATGATCCCAGAGATATCTTAACCCAATCTCTATTGAAAGTACTCCTGGGACCATGGTTGCCGAAATTAAAATCATATCTATCCTAGAGGATCCTCCATGGAGCGAAGAGAAATGCTTATAATCACGCTCTTCTTGGCAGGAGAAGCGCCATGTCTCTATCAGTAAGAGTTTTTCCAAGGCATATCTATTCGGCCTATCATTAATTGTGGGAGGTAATGTTTTATCCTTCTCTGGGTCCATCACACAATTAATATCTCCACCCAGTACAACAGAGCCCATGCATATATCCCCTAACTTTCCCAAGAGGGAAACCATCTATTGATCCTGATGGCCATTGAGTGCATATGACGACACTAGTGTATAAAGATTTCCCTCAAAGACCCCTTTAGCATTAGCTATCTACCTTCTGGATCTCTATGTAAGTATTAAGAAACATTTTTCCTGTGGCAATTAATATGGCCACCCCTCTTTTTTTTATCCACTTGAGGCCAAATGTTGTATCGGGTACGGCCTCGTTTTCAACCTCCCCTCATCCTGTTCCAGTAAGTTTGTGACCTGAACATTCCGGGTCGCACATCCTAGATCATTCATCAATCATCCATTCAATTAATCAATCATTCCATCTGGACACCTTACCCCAACCCGCCTATTAGATACCTCACTTAGAAAAATATGAACTCTAGAAAAACCATTCAAAGAACCTTAACCAAAGTACATTCCCTTCTTTCTCGCATGATTCATGTTCCTCGGTTCCACTGCATCCTTCACATAATTTAGGATCAGTTTCTCCAGAATCCCTGCCCACCGAGGAACCCTAGGCACATGCACTTGCAACACTTTTACACCCAATCCCGTGTTTGTTTCGTGGGATACATTCATCCACTTCAGTCATCTGTATGCACCTCCCTGATTATCCACCCTTCTATGTTTATTCCCCACTCCCGCAAACCTCTATCACATCAATCTGTTACCCTCAAATTCAAATCACTTTCTCACAAAGCCTACTTCCCAAGACTCTCTTTATAGTACTGTGTTCTCCTTCCCCTTATCAAGTTTCACTTAGAACTTCTTCCCCTGTTCCCCTGCCTCTGAGGTTCGAGAGACCTTTCTTGCAGTTTTCAACCCCAGTGAGCCTTTTCCGTCATCAGTCTCACCCTCTATCTATGGAACAGTCTGTCTGTGCTTCAGGTTCTGCAATGTTCATCAACTCTGCGGCCTCCTTCCCGATATTATATGACTTTCCCTCATATTAAAAAGCTAGTCTGCATGGGAAGTCCCATCTGTATCTAATTTTTTTCCTGTGAAACCAACCCATTACCAGCTGCATACTCTTCCTCTTCTGTAGAGGGGATTGTGCCAGATCTTGGAATAGCATTATTGAGGCATCCCTGAAATGTATCTCCTGACGTTTCCTGGCCACCTTCATGATCTTTTCTTTAAGTTAGAAGAGGTGAAGACATCAAGTACCAAATTCCTATTTTGCTGAAATCACGAATACGCTTGATGAGTTCTGTCCAAGACTATTTCAGAGTCATCTGAGAAGTCCAAGATATGGTAAAATAGGGTTTTAACAAATCCCTCCAGTTCTCCATCCGTGATTTGCTTTAGGATTCCCCTTAAACTAATGTTGTTCCACTGCATCATATTTTCTGCCTTCTTCCTGCTTCGTAGGATACTCCAGCTGCTGATCCCGTCCCATCATCCTCTCAGAAAACTCAGTTTTCTCATGTGCTTGGTCACATACGATGGTCTCCACCTCTTCCAGTCTTTTTTCTGCTGCTAGCCCATGTTTGTCCAAGTCCGCTATATATTTTGTTAAATTTACTGCACTATCTTTTATTTATTTATTTTTGCATTCATAAAGCTCTCTAAATACGGTGGGATCAAGGCGCTAGTTACAAGAATAGGACAACAGGTGCAAGTTACAGGGTGAAACAGTAGACATTCGGTGGATAGTCGCAAGTGAGTAAATCAGACCAAAGGAAGGCCCTGAGAGAATAGCAGTGCCTTAAGAGGTTTTCAAAAGGCCCAGTAGCATTGTTCCGATCTTCGTGCAAGGGGGAGTGAGTTCCAGTTCTTGGAGGCGATGACCGGGAAGCTCAGCCCTCCGGATCTCTTTAGTCTGAATCTTGGAGTGATGAGCCTGTGTGCATGGGAGCAGCGGGTGGGTCTTGAAGATTATGCTTTTTTGATTTATTAAAACAGGTAGGTGGGGCAGAGTTCAAAATGCATTAGTGGGCAATGGCTGAGGTTTTGAAGATAATACGCTCACATATTGGTAGCCAATTAGTGTTTCTTCTTGCCGCCGAGATTTGTGTCTTTCATAAGTTCAATCAGCATGAGTTGTAGCTCCATTTTCGTAGATGGACCCTCAGCCACTTATTCCAGTTCTCGCAGGCAATGAATATGTGCTGCAGTTTGCTGTATGTGTTTTCTGGAGCTTTGCTGTGCCTGCTTTTGTTTTTTGATATCCCCTGATTGGGGGCTTTTTAGCTTTCCTGGGGCCTTCTCCTTGATGATTCATAATACTGCTGTGCCCACCAAAGTGCACCCCAGTCCATCACAACTCCACTATTCCTCCTTCACCTTCTTCTTGTGTGGGTAAAGAACTACCCTCAGCGTGCTCAAACAATAGCCAGATATATGCCTCTCTTCTTCCGACATGGGTCACCCCCATTCCGGACACAGCGCTCACAGGATCTCCTGTCCCTCTTGACTGTTCAATAGTGGCCGAGCAGGAGGGGGTACTCCTTCAGAGGAGCGGGAGATCCACAGATAGGCAATTATAAATGCCTTAACCAGCTCCGTATATCCTATGCACACGTACTAAATATGTCTCTCACAGGCTGATTTCCAACTCCTTCATGGCACACCAGAGCCCAGAATCAGAAAGCTTGCTCTCAGCACTGCTGTACGCCCCAGACTCCTATAGCTGATTTTGACAACAGTTTCCAACACTGGCATGTCAAGCAGGCGGGAGCTTCAGCGTGGAGAGTTGGTCCACCGACTCACGATTTCACACAGCAGGGGATCTCTTTATGAGCCGTTCTCTCAGTCCGGGTTCATGATTCACTCGGTCCGGGTTCATGGGCATGGGTTTGTGTTTAATTTCCTCCTCTTTAACCTCCTCCTCTAGTTCATTTTGAGTGCATTCTCCTGCTCTCATAAAAGTTGCTGTTTTCCCCATCCAGTGCTAGCGAGGATAATCCAGTTCTTCACTCCATTCAACTTCTTTGCACCTCCGCTCTCTTTCTACACTTTGTGGGCACCATGTTGGGTCCCAGCTTCAATTTTCCATCGAGTCCGGGGTGGCTTAGGCAAAGAGTGCAGGCAGCCACATTTGCACTGGGTGTCACCATAGGTGTCGTCTCTTCATCAGTGGTAGGTGAGTGCTGCTAACTGCCCACCTGCCGGAGTTGGAGTTCCCGGTAGGCGAGGCACTCACAGAGTTCACAGAGGACACGTCCATATGTCTCCTCCGGTTGGTCATGCCCCTTGGACTAATGTATTTTTAACGCCACTGTAGGACATTCATTTCCAAATAATGGGAACCCTCAACAACCTATAAAACAGTCTCTAGAAGCCTCCATTTTCTAAAGCAATGTTTCTAGTCTATTATACTTTTCAAAATCATGCTCACAAATCCCACAGTAAAAATGCACATTTATTATCAGGAACTCCACTGTGAAAGTTGGGTTGCATACTTCTAATTGGCCCGTATTTGCTGTGGGAATCTCATGGCACACTAGTCAATCTGTTATGCGTTCAGCCGCAACATTGGTTGCGTGTGGCGAACATGATGTCAGGTGGTTCAATAAAAGGTTAGGTCAGTTCCTGGGCATGGCCATTGGTAGACAGACTAACGCAGTGCATGTCATTATTGCTCTCAGGCCACTCGTGGGGAGTACAATATTTTAGCGGCGAGAGTGGGTACGAGCCGTGTACTCTGTGAACCTACTGTTCAGTGACCTACACCTTTGGTCGCAACAGCAACAACCACATTGGTTGTGGACAAGGTGCTCTACTACTACATAGATACGACGGCCTGGTGGGGGTGATGCTGGCATTGCCCATGGTGAACACACACCTTATCCGCATAGGTGATTCAAAATATGAATTGTGAGCGACGTAGCTCATTAAATACTCAGGCACTGCTTGGAGGGGCTGAGTACATCCATCTGTTTCCTCTGTAATCTGCTGTAATATTCTCCTGGCACTATTGAACATCTGCTATGTCACCCATGTGGAGGAAGACTTAATCGCACACATCCTGGCATACTGATATTTGTGAGGTACGACCTACGCCTATACTTTCTCTGACTCTCGATTGTGATCTCAGACACACTAGTACGAGCAGCTCTGCTTATGCCGAGTGATCATGCGGCACGCAGGTGATAGCATATTACAAACATGTCCAGACAAATGAGTGGTGCAGAAAATATCAGCATGGACGAGTATGATGGGTTATCTTCATCAAAAGACCTATGGTGTCAAATTAGGGAGCAAGTTGGGAGCATCTGCAGCCACACCATCCATTTCACTTCAGCCCAGTTCCGGAATTTGACTTATCAGGCACGCCTGCTAGGTTAGGCCCACTATGGGTTCCTTGTTGTCAAAGGCTGGACATGTTTTTGCTCATTCTATGGTAAGGGATGATGCTGCCAAACACTCCATGCTGCTGTTTCATGCAGGGAGTGAAGTTCACTGGTTCTTCAAAACTCTACTTCAAGGCAATGGATCACACGCCAACACTAGTGCTACATTAACGCATTATTTCACCCCAATGGTTAATGTGGACTACGAAAGGTTCCAATTGTGATGAGCACAGCAGGAATTGAGGGAATCATTAGATGCGGTTCTTACGTAACTGCGTCAAATAGAATCCACATGTGCTTTTAAAAATGAAGAGGAAGAAAACAGGGGACATATAATCCAAAAGTGTTTCTCATCTCATTTAAGAAAACAGAAATTAAAAGAACCAACATGTCGCTAGCTCCTATATCAGAAATGGGAGAGCACAATAATTGGCCAGCATACATGCAACACACACGGAGGATGCCATGAAAGGCATGACAATTGAAACAGCACAAGTGATCAAAATTATGTCACTGAAAAACGTCAGGGCTAAGACAAAATCATGAACTCATCCGCAATAAATAAAACACCAGGGAAACAAAGGCAACCACGCTACGCAGTGGAAATTTTATCCACCACTGTCACAGTGCCGACTGAGCAGTTTTTGAAGCAATCCCTACGACCAACCCTGGAAGATCCCAAACTCAGAATCTTCATACACAGAGGTAAGATTCCTCTACCTTTGGGAGCTACATTTTTCACACAAGTAGCACTGATTCTATATCCATGCCAACTACTTTCAATGTGATGCCAGCGCCCACTGACATGTTGCTGAGCTGTAACACAGCCGAGTGTAAAGGACCGGAGGGGGGTGTCTGTACTTCTGCTCTCTATATGGTAGAGGAGAGGCACAGAGGACCCCAGCCAAGATGCTCTATTATTGGTAACATAGTCGAGCAAGCAAGGCCTAGCTTCTCAGGAGGTGATGCAGGCTGGTTCTTAAGTACAGTGTAGTCAACAACCCCCCACAAAGGAATGTCCACACACTGTATTACTGAAAACAAAGTCTTTATATAATTAATATTCAAAGGTATGTACACTATCACAATAACTCATTTTGTACTCAGAAATCAACAATGGCAAATATATTCAATTCTAAAGTGGTACCACCAATATTATCAGATCTCATTAAAGTGCATCAACTATACTGTCAGAATGTCACACAGATCAATAACAAGGAAACCAGCAATAGAGATACCTGGGCAACCTGTAAAATAAAGGTATAGCCCAGTCCATATATTGATCAATAGTCTTATTTCCTCCTATAATGTTTTTACCACCCCCAATGTACCTGGTGGAGCAGAGTTCTTCAAAGAAGCGTTGATGGATCCTTCTTGAGTGACCCCCTTTCAAGCAGGAGTCATGGATCGTCGAGAGGCATTGAAGAAAGTGAACTTGGCATCGACGAGAAGTTCGAGGGTGCAAAGACCAGGGCGTCGATCCAGGCGGTGTTCGTCGGCGACATCCTGCGAGGATGAGGTGTGCGGGGCACCTCGGCATTTGATAGTTCTGGACCGCAAAGAGTTTCAGAAGAACTGTGGCCCAGCAAGGGTGTCGAGTCGTCGAAGTCTTTGTGGCCTTCAGGTGGTGGGAAACTCACCGGCGGATTCTCCTTGGTGCGTTGTTAAGTGACCTCAATTCAGCACGCCAACTAAGTCGATGCCGAGTCTGGGATGCCCAAGGGAAGCCCTTAATTATATATTTTTATGACAAGTTCATAGATCTGGATGATAAACCCTTGTATAACGCCCCTCTCTTTGAATCCCCCTGACCTCACTGAGCCAAGAAGTAGGTTTGTTTTGCAAATTAAAAGATTTATTCGAAAAATCAAACAAGATATATATCACACTTTTATAAAGAAATTAATATTTGATAGCACACTTATGAATATGACAGTGATCAACAATGGATAATATTACACTAGCACACTTTTTTAATTACTTAGGAGTGGTAGAGAGAGGATAAGGTAGCTGAGAATACTTTTATGGTTTGAAGGAAATGCAATGATGGAAAAGAATGCAGCGCAGGAATAAACTGATATGGTTTCAACAGGAGATAATATGATCACTTGTTCTTTTGACAATTCACTCCCCCTATGCAATATAAGGAGATGGAAGGAGAGCACACAATTCTAAGGAATACAATCAATCAGTATTCAAATTGCAATTCGCAGCACTTTTTCCGAGTGCGTCGAGCGCGATTACAGAAAAACTATAAGGAGTAGAGGGTTGTTGGAAAGCTGAGTATCCTGGCTTTAAAATGAAAGTTAAATCTCATTCCTAGCACACGCGGTTCAAAAGATACGGACAATTTTGTGGAGGTAGATTTTCAGAAATTAAATAATGATTCTGAATGGCAAATGACACTTTCACAGGTTTGAAATCACAGAATGAACACGCGATTTCTATGATGCAGTTCTAAATAGGTGGAAATGGTTTGAATTAGATTATTTTAGACTAAAAGATTGGTTTTGCACAGTTCTGGCTGAGTACTCACACTATAAATTTGAAATAGGCCGTCAAGGTCTGGTCAGGTTTGGGCTTCACTCGCCACGGACGGTCCCGGGTACTGGTTCTGCTCACAGCGTTCTGGTCTGGGTCTGCTATCGGCACTGCACAGCGGTCTGGTCTGGTCTGTTCTGGTCTGGTCTCTGGTTCTGGCAAAAGTTCTTGGCACTGCACAGCGGTCTGGTCTGGGTCTCACTGGATGCAGCACTGCTTTCTGGGTTCTGGCACAGGGTTCTAGCCAGAATCAACAGCACAGCCCGGCTGTTGAAGAGTTTAATTAGGTTGCAAAAGATTTTGAGGCCTGCTGCAAAGGATTCAGCTTGTGGATCAGGCCTCTCTGCTACAAGTTCTGAAGTCTGGATTCTAAGTTCTGGTTCTGGAGTCTTCTGGATTTGAAGTCTGGATTCTAAATTCTGGTTCTGGAGTCTTCTGGATTTGAAGTCTGGATTATAAGTTCTGGTTCTGGAGTCTTCTGGCAAAGCGCTTTGCAGGAAATCAGTTTGAAGTGGAAAGTGAATGTCTCCTCCTGGGTCACAGTGGCTCTTTTTATGTCTTTTGAAAGTGGGTGGGAAGGCTGACTTTCTATGCCCAACCCTCTGAAGATCCTGATAGGTGTGGTGTTCAAGCTAAAAAACATGGCGCTGGTGCGCAGTGCATTCTGGGGGAACTCAGAGCCATAATGGATATTTATCCATGCCTCAGTGGAAAGCTGCACTTGCTTTGCGAAACAACATGTTTTCAACGTTATTCGCAGATGGGTTTGGAATGCAGGCCTTCTCAGCCAAGGACACGGCGCTGGGAAAGCTAAGATCCGCAGGTGCCGGCTGGTACCTGATAACGAGGTTTGTTTTGGTTTGCTATGCTTGCGCCAAGGTTTTGAGATGAGTTATGGAATTGTTTTCCGGGGCGTTTAGGAGAGGGAAGCGCTTTGCTCCTTGAGGTTACTGTCGGTTGACCCAGCTGGCAACCAACGGTCACCCATCAATGCGCAAGCGCATTGCCAGAATGTTTGAGAAGTTGCACCCCTTGTTGAGGAGGGCATACATGCGGAAACCCTCAACGGTCAGACGGGATAAGCACAAAGACCTCAGTCGGAGGGGGGACGCCCTGGTCCGATATACCTGTGGGCTGTTGTTCTCTCGGCCTGGCTGTTATCGGGGTCTTTCAGCCGCTTCTGGCGAGATGAGGTTTCATCAAGTTACGCCCATGGTAATGTATTCTTGCTAATTTACAGTTTTTCCTTTGATTTATCTGATCTATGCTTGTATTGTATATATGCCTAACTATGAATAAATAGCCGTATAAGTGCTACTTACTCTCTAAGTGTGCGTGTGGTTGTAAGTCATTGCGTTGTCTACCTGCGTTCAAAGTATTGGCTCTGCGGCTGTACTGGTGATAAATTACTGTCCGTGCACTATTGGCGAGTAATACATTTTGGCGACGAGGATGGGATATTTGTGATGAATTGTTCCAAATATTAAAGAATCCATTTGAACGCAGATAGGTTTTGCTTACATTGCGAGCGAAAGGTTGTTTTCATTTGGCAGAGAGTGCTGGACTGTGTTAATCTGTTCTGTGTGTGTGTGCGTGTTTGCGCAAGTGACTGCGGTGTAGGAAGAAATATATATATATATAGGTTTTGTACATTATTGCAATGATGAATAGTTTGTTCAAGAAAAAGGGAGTTCCCGCTGGCGGTGAATGTCCCGATGTGATGATTCCAGGGTGGGCGAAAAGCCCATATGATAAGTTGGCTCAGTTATGGGCATGCGGTGCGGGGCTGTGTGAAACATGGGATGATGGAGTGGGAGACGCTGATCCGTCAGAAGTAATGTCTTGTTTACAACAGATTTCAGTAGAGAGGGGAAAGGAATGTGCCGCGCTAGGCAGGCGGGGTTGGTTTCTCCTGCATGCCTACCGAAAGATACATCAGAAAAATGTGGAAATGAAGGATAATATTTTGCGACTGGAAAAAGAGTTAGCTGGTGAGAAACAGATTGCGTTAATGCAGCAGATTCAGATGAAACTTTTCAAAGATAAAGCTGACAAATATCAGGCTGTGGCTGAAAGGGCAGCAGTCAGAGTAGCCTGATATAAGTATAGAAAAAGACGGGGAGGGGTCAACCAAGGAAAGGTGGCAGTGGTAATCACTACCGCAGATGTAAATTGGGATCCCGATAAATGGGATGGAGACATCTTTGACTCAACAAGTCCAGAGAGTAGCTCGGCAAATGAGTCAGATTCCAAAGCAGAAATTAATCAAAAGGCAGTGGCAGACAAGCCGGTCAGAAGACGCCGTGCTGGGCCCCACCCGCAGGACCCTGAAGGCGGGGTTGTGGATTTAACCACGCTGGAAGATTACACTCAACAGGAGGTTGGAGAAATCATTACTCGTTTGAGGCAAAAGTCAGGGGAACCTTTATTGACATGGATGGTGAGATTGCTAGACGGTGGAGCCGCAGGGTTGTTCGTAGATGCTGCAGACTCTCCGCGCTTTTTGCCTTTGTCCAATGACACTAATGTACAGGAGGTCTTAAGGGCAGGGACGCCCCCTGATGAGAATGGCCAACTTTCACAAATGTCTTTGTTGAACTTAGCAGCCCAAGCATGTAACCGCAAGTACCCCATTACCACAGATTGGCCTAGCGAGGAAAAAAAGTGGTATACTTTGAAAGAGGCGATTCAAAAGGTCAGAGAGCATGCTATGAAAGAGGCAATTCATATAGATGCTCCAGGACACATGGGGCCGTGTCTCTCTCAGTTTCAACTAGAAACATGGTGATCAGAACTGCACCGCCCGCATACAAAAGTGTCATTATGACTTTGCTCGTAGGTATGACGGGCAAACCCATAGATGAAGTAGTGGATGCCATTCGGCAACTGGCAGATTTAGGGGAGTGGGATAAGAGTGATAACAAGCCACGGGAGAGAGAGGGGCATAGTGAGAGAAGAACTGAAGACAGGAGGCAAGATAATAGAGACTCCCGAGTGTCCAGAAAATACATGTTTTTGGCCCTATTAAAAGATGGTGTGCCACGGGAAGAAATTGATGGCATTGAAACCAGGGTCATGTACAAACTATACAAAAAGAGAGGGCTTGCAGCCAAGGAGCGCTACAAACAGGTTAAGAAACAGGTGGTGACTAAGCCACAGAGGGACACCACACCTTCTGCCCCCCCCTGAGGAAGAACAGGAAGAGGGGTCTATGGGGACACCTTCCCCGTACCAACCGACATATGCTGATTTGAGGAAGGTGGTGAGTGCGATGCTAGAGGCAGAGTCAGGTTACACTCATTCAAAATTTGACTAGGGTTATGGCCAAGCTCCGGCAGCGTCTGCTCGCATAAAAGTGGATAGGCGGCTCCATGTTAATGTTAAGATTTTTTGGGGACCAGGAAATATGCAAGGGGTGCGAGCATTGATAGACACCGGGGCGGAGGCCTCTCTGATTCACGGAAATCCGACACGATTCAAAGGCAGACACTTTACTATTACAGGTCTAGGGGGGAAGGAGACACCCGCAGTACAAACTGAAGTAGAAATGAAAATAGGCAGTTTGGCTAGGCAGAAATACCAGTTGTTGATTGTCCCGATACCTGAGTACATAATTGGCTTTGACATTCTGGAAGGGTTGACTTTGGGACTTGGAGGTAAAACATACCAGTTTGGGGTGAGTGCATTGACCTGCACACCCATTACCGTAGGCAAATTGAAGATGCCCCCAGTACAGGTGCCTGTGGCGACCAAGCGGGTAGCAATGAAGCAATACCGCATTCCTGGGGGGCACAAGGAAATTTCAGACACCATCAAAGAGTATGTAGAGGCGGGTGTGTTACGACCTATCACTACCGCATGGAACAACCCCCTCTGGCCTGTCAAAAAAGGGGATGGGTCTTGGAGGATGACCGTGGATTACAGCGAGTTAAATAAACACACTCCTCCCTTGGTGCCCGCAGTCCCAGATGCCATTACCTTGATTGAAAATGTCCAAAAGTTTGAAGGGACTTGGTATGCAGTGGTAGATTTAGCCAATGCATTTTTCTCTGTGCCAATTGCTGAAGAGTGTCAAGAGCAGTTTGCATTTTCTTGGAGCGGGCGTCAGTACACCTTCACAAGGTTACCTATGGGGTACATACATAGCCCGACTATCTGTCACCGGCTGGTGGCAGAGCACTTAGACAAGATACCGTGTAAACCTGACATAGAAATCTCTCACTACATTGATGATATTTTGATTCAGGGCAAGGATGAGCGCAGTGTGCAAAACCAGTTAGAAGTCATTATGGAGGGATTGAAGAAGGAAGGGTGGGAGATTAACCCGAACAAAATTCAAGGCCCAGCTGAGACAGTGATATTTCTAGGAATTCAGTGGCATAATGGGCATTGTGAAATGGTGCCGAAGGCCCAACAGAAAATACTTGAGTTTACCACTCCAATGAACAAAAAGCAAGCTCAGCAGTTCATAGGGCTGTTTGGGTTCTGGAGACAGCACATTCCCCATTTAGGGCAGATACTGGCCCCCCTTTACAAAGTGACACAAAATATGAGTTTCAGTGGGGGGAAGAGCAGCAGAAAGCATTTGAGTTGGCGAAAGACACCGTGCAGCAGGTGCTCGATCCATGGCCATTAAAGGAAGGAGAAGTGGAATTGAATGTGTCTGTACAAGACAATTATGCTAACTGGAGTGTGTGGCAGAAGCAAGACAGGAAACGTGTGCCATTGGGGTTTTAGAGTCGTAAAGTTGCCCGATGCTGGTAACTCATACACTCCATTCGAAAAGCAGTTGCTGGCATGTTACTGGGCCCTGGTTGATACTGAGCAAATGACAGTGGGCCATGATGTATTGATGAGGCCAGAAATACCGATTATGCAATGGGTGTTGAGTTCTCCTAAAACACACAGAATAGGACATGCCCAGGAAGCCAGCATAATTAAATGTAAATGGTACATTCAAGACAGAGCCAAATCAGGAAAGGGTGGGGTTGCAAAATTACATGAGCAAGTAGCCAACATACCGCCCTCAGATTACATACCACCGGAAGTGTCCGAGAAACGCGAGTCTCCCGTGAAATGGGGAGTACCATATGGCGATTTGACCGTAGAGCAGAGAGAGCATGCCTGGTTTACCGATGGCTCAGCCCGATATGTGGGAACAGAGCGATACTGGAAAGCGGTGTCATATAATCCCAAGACAAAAAAGATTTTGACGACATCAGGGAAAGGGAAGACCAGTCAGTTTGCAGAGCTTTACGCAGTTTACCAAGCATTGAAACAAGAGACCCCTGGTCGATGTCATTTGTACACAGATTCATGGGCAGTGGCGAATGGGTTGGCAGTGTGGCTGCCAACCTGGCAAAAGAATGGGTGGAAGATTCATTCAAAAGAGTTGTGGGGAAAATAACTGTGGCAAGATATTGCAGAAATGTTATCACAAAGTGAAGTCACGGTGTATCATGTGGATGCGCATTGTGCTACAGATTCATTAGAACGTTGGTTTAATCCTGTTGCAGATGAACACACCAAGATTTCATCTGTGGATGCGGAGGCTCAGGAAGACGATTTGGAGGGTTTGGCCAAGTGGGCTCACCAGAAATGTGGGCACCTTGGAGAAAAGCCTACTATCAGGTGGGCACAAGCTCGAGGAATTAGTATTCCTTTATAGGTAGTGAAAACAGTCATCTTGCAATGTCCGGTGTGCCAACACCAACAGCATAGGCCTATCCCTCAGATTGTTCACGGCACGTTGCGAAGAGGAAAGTTACCAGGTCAAATTTGGCAGATTGATTATATCGGTCCTCTGCCAATCAGCAAAGGTTGTCAGTATGCATGCACCATTGTGGATACCTACTCTGGAAACATTATGGTTTTGCCATGCAAGCGTGCCACACAACTGAATACCATTAAGTTGCTAGATCAGATCACGTTGCATTACGGAGTGCCTTTGCAAATTCAAAGTGACAACGGGTCACACTTCAAAGGCAAATTAATTCAGTACTATTGCCAGGAGAAGAGTATAGAGTGGCTCTACCACGTGCCCTATCACCCGGAAGCGTCAGGGTTAATTGAAAGAATGAATGGGTTGTTGAAGAAACAGCTATGCAAATCTGAAGATGGCAGTTTGGCAGGTTGGCGTGATTGTGTGTTTGATGCTGTGCAAGTGTTGAATAATAGGCCGGTGAACAATCATGAGACTCCATTGTTGCGACTAATGACTCCTGCTTTACAGATTCAACCTAACCTAGTAAGAGAGACTCTATTGTACTGGGAAATTACCCTGGGCTCTTTAGCTCCCTATCGGGCGACTCCCGAGTAAGCAGGGGTAGACTTGTATTCACATGAAGAAATCAGATTAGACCCGAGAGGGATTGTTGTGATTGAAACAGAGATTGGGGTACAAATTCCTCCAGAGCATATGGGATGGATTGCCCCTAGATCTGGACTAGCATTGAAGGGAGTTCAAGTGCTGGGAGGGGTCATTGATGCTGATTACCAAGGCAAGATCAAAGTCATCTTGATGAATAGTGGGGACCAAGTGTTACCGATTCAAAAGGGTGATAGAGTGGCTCAGCTAATTATCATCCTGGTTAAATTGTCCATGATTAAAAATGGGGAGCCTCCCACAGTGTTAACTACTCGTGGGGATCGTGGTTTTGGCTCTTCAGACAGCATGATACCGGGTGCAAAGGTATGGGTCGAAAGGCCAAGTGGTCCACCAGTGCCCGCAGATGTTATTGCATCAGGCAAAGACCAGGTAGTCTTAGTAATGGAACCTGGTAAAGACAAATGGCAGTATGTGCCCGCAGACAAATGTTACCTAAGGGAGTGATTTTCAACACTGATATCTCTTTTCTGGGTTTGCCTTGTAGATCATGTGTCTGGCTGGTGTGATTGTGTAACTAAATGGACTCCATTTGGGAGAGTCAAACGGCATGATGCTCCGGATGAAAAATGTCATATCTGTGCCAACGATCCATCGGAGACCGATGATGAGGAGCAATGATGTCCGAAAGCAGCTCGATACCGATGCCGAAAAGACAGCCAGACCGACGACGTGGATGCATGGAAGGCGACGAACACGTCAGGTGCAAGTGCAAACAACACTGATGCCAGCTATGCAAGAGGCGTCTTTAGGACGGCGAAAATATTCCCCCGATGATTACCCAAACAGAGAATATGTGGACATACCTGGCACAACAGGTACTCAACATTACGCACTTTTGCTTAACCGATGTGCCCAATGCTGAAGCTTTACTGACTACGTGTTTAGTTGCAGTGCCGACGTCAGTTACGGTTCTAAAGCACATTTTTGGCGTCACGCACAATGATTCGTTAGTTCAAGATTCCGATATCAGACAATCCTTTTCTGTCTATGAGTACTGCAGGTTTTGCTAGGAAACGGATCGCAAATGGAGAAACTTGACACGTATTATAACCTACAATGTAACTCAAGGTGATGTGTGCTACTTTATGACCTGCAATGCTAAAGAAATTGGCAAATGCCAACAGCTAAATTTAACCAAACAGAAAAATCAAACTGTGTTCGAGAAACGATTGTGTTCACGAGTTCCAAGCACCTGTACCAGTGTGAATAATACTATGTCTTGCAATCATACCGTGATAGCTGCCAGTCATCTGAATCATGTGAAACTTCCAACAGGATGGCTCTTTTCATGTGGTAACATCGCATACACTTATATTCCAGCTAACATTTCTGGAGGTCCATGTGCCTTAACTCGATTAGGACTAATGATGTTTCCTTTACGAATCTGTGGGTCTATCGCCCGATTGTAATTCACATGTGCATTTGCTATCAGAAGCGGAGGTTCTAGCATTAACCCTTTCATTAGTGGGAGTTTGGGGTTTAGCTGCTGGGGGTACAAGTCTTTGATCAAATTAGCATGTTTAGTAGTAAAAGGACTCAATCATACTTCTCAAGCTTTAGAAGAGTTACTCCTTGACAGCAAAGTTATTAGAAAAGCTACTTTGCAAAACAGAGCTGCTGTTGATTACTTATTGCTGGAGCATAATTTAGGTTGTAACGCAGTTGAAGGTATGTGTTGTTTCAATCTAAGTGACCATTCACGATCCATTGAAAGTCATATTCGAGGTTTGAGGGATCTCATTTCTCAAGTGTCCCAAGAGCATACTGGGAATTGGTGGGATTGGTTATTTTCATGGGTTCCTGATATTGGAGGTACACTGCGTTATGCTTTTGCTTGCATTTGTATTATATTAGCTATCATAATAGCTTGTTGTTGTTGTATTCAATGTATTCCCAACTTGGTTCTAATATTTCGGCGGTTTCAAAGACCGCCTCCTTTGCCACTGGGCTATGGAAGGTAAATATCCAAGGGTGGATTGTGGTGTTCAAGCTAAAAAACATGGCGCTGGTGCGCAGTGCATTCTGGGGGAACCCAGAGCCATAATGGATATTTATCCATGCCTCAGTGGAAAGCTGCACTTGCTTTGCGAAACAACATGTTTTCAACGTTATTCGCTGATGGGTTTGGAATGCAGACCTACTCAGCCAAGGACACAGCGCTGGGAAAGCTAAGATCCGCAGGTGCCGGCTGGTACCTGATAACGAGGTTTGTTTTGGTTTGCTATGCTTGCGCCAAGGTTTTGAGATGAGTTATGGAATTGTTTTCCGGGGCGTTTAGGAGAGGGAAGCGCTTTGCTCCTTGAGGTTACTGTCGGTTGACCCAGCTGGCAACCAACGGTCACCCATCAATGCGCAAGCGCATTGCCAGAAGGTTCGAGAAGTTGCCACCCCTTGTTGAGGAGGGCATATGTGCGGAAACCCTCAACGGTCAGACGGGATAAGCACAAAGACCTCAGTCGGAGGGGGAACGCCCTGGTCCGATATACCTGTGGGCTGTTGTGCTCTCGGCCTGGCTGTTATCGGGGTCTTTCAGCCGCTTCTGGCGAGATGAGGTTTCGTCAAGTTACGCCCATGGTGATGTATTCTTGCTAATTTACTGTTTTTCCTATGATTTATCTGATCTATGCTTGTATTTTATATATGCCTAACTATGAATAAATAGCCGTATAAGTGCTACTTACTCTCTGTGTGGTTGTAAGTGATTGCATTGTCTACCTGCGTTCAAAGTATTGGCTCTGTTGCTGTACTGGTGATAAATTACTGTCCGTGCACTATTGGCGAGCAATACAATAGGTTAGCGGATTTTCTGTGCTCTCACTGGAGAACAGAGTTGTGAGTCATCCGGTGTCATTTTTATAGCATACAGAAAGAACACTCCCCTTGTCACTTTGCACACAAGTCTATTTTTGATCCAAATGCGTATTTATCTATGTACAATTTTTCTAATATTATATGTCCAGTTAACATATTTTCTGTAGCACCAAACCATCCGATCCCTGTCTTTGTAAGATGTTGTGTCCACTTCTGACAGAATTCTGCCCTTTTCATCGAGAACACAACCTCTAAACTTTTCCAGAATTTACACAAATGTGTGCAAGGAATATGGGCATCAGATGATGAAGTGTCAGATTTTTAACATACAGACATTTGGAGTAATACCTTATTTTCCGCTACTACCCCCCAGAACATACCACAGAGTCCTAACACCTCTTAAAATGTGCACAGAAAAATCACAGGAATAATGATATCATTGATATAATTTTGATGATTATGTACTATGAATTATCCATCTTTCTAAAAGTATGCTCTGGCCCAGATGGGTGTGGTTTAGGTTCCAAAGCACATGGGGGAATTTCTGTCTGTCCCCGCCTCCAGCTCAGGTGGCTCACAGAGGCAGCGCCCCTCCCATTTCCTTCCAAGAGGAAGCCATTTACGACCCCCTGATTTAGCATTTGCCTGAGCCAAGGAAAGTTCATTGTTCTGTTTCCTGCAGTCCAAGGTACCCCTTCCCATTTTCAATCAGAGAGGTGTGATATCCTTTTGGTGGGAACAGCAGAAGGCAGCCAGGCCTGTGAATGCAGTTGCTGGGCAAGTTTCAACTCCTGTCGGGGGTAGTTGCCGGGCACAATTCAATCTCTTTAAGCCAGGCTTCAGCTAAATGTCACTTTTGTTCCCAGTTTTTCTTCATTCAAATCAAACTTACAATTTTGACACATGCAGCTAGAATTCTGATTCTAAGTTCAAAACTATGACATTTAAACAGTTGCAACCTATGTGACACTCAACAGTAGGTGACTCATTTATTTTAAACATTTCGATTTTAGTGGCTTTAAGTCCAATTTCACTTAAGCTGCTGACATCCACAGCTCAGCCAGTTTTGTTATGAACATTATTTTAGGCTCTTCATCTTTCCAGATTTGGTATGCACATAAGACTTGATTCTACCAGACGTCTGCTGGTGTTCAGTAAGATCTTTGAATATCTTGCAATGTTTGAAAAAGGCATTTGGAGCTTGCATTCAGAGAAACAAACGTGATTTCAAAGCTGAGGATCATAGCTTTAAAATGAAAGTTAAATCTCATTCCTAGCCACGCGGTTCAAAAG
This sequence comes from Ambystoma mexicanum, assembly GCF_040938575.1. Classification (NCBI taxonomy): domain Eukaryota; kingdom Metazoa; phylum Chordata; class Amphibia; order Caudata; family Ambystomatidae; genus Ambystoma; species Ambystoma mexicanum. Next base: position 1,425,898,553 of record NC_090921.1, on the reverse strand, counting down.
ATACAGACGATTTTGTGGAGGTAGATTTTCAGAAATGAAATAATGATTCTGAATGGCAAATGACACTTTCACAGGTTTGAAATCACAGAATGAACACGCAATTTCTATGATGCAGTTCTAAATAGGTGGAAATGGTTTGAATTAGATTATTTTAGACTAAGAGATTGGTTTTGTACAGTTCTGGCTGAGTACTCACACTATAAATTTGAAATAGGCCATCAAGGTCTGGTCAGGTTTGGGCTTCACTCGCCACGGATGGTCTTGGGTACTGGTTCTGCTCACAGCGATCTGGTCTGGGTCTGCTATCGGCACTGCACAGCGGTCTGGTCTGTTCTGGTCTGGTCTCTGGTTCTGGCAAAAGTTCTTGGCACTGCACAGCGGTCTGGTCTGGGTCTCTCAGGATACAGCACTGCTTTCTGGGTTCTGGCACAGGGTAATAGCCAGAATCAAACAGCACAGCCCGGCTGTTGAAGAGTTTAATTAGGTTGCAAAAGATTTTGAGGCCTGCTGAAAAGGATTCAGCTTGTGGATCAGGCATCTCTGCTACAAGTTCTGAAGTCTGGATTCTAAGTTTTGGTTCTAGAGTCTTCTGGATTGAAGTCTGGATTCTAAGTTCTGCTTCTGGAGTCTTCTGGATTTGAAGTCTGGATTCTATGTTCTGGTTCTGGAGTCTTCTGGCAAAGCGCTTCGCAGGAAATCAGTCTGAAGTGGAAAGTGAATGTCTCCACCTTAGTCTCAGTGGCTCTTTTTATGTCTTTTGAAAGTGGGTGGGAAGGCTGACTTTCTATGCCCAAACCTCTGAAGATCCTGATAGGTTAGCGGATTTTCTGTGCTCTCACTGGAGAACAGAGTTGTCAGTCATCTGGTGTCATTTTTATGGCATACAGAAAGAACACTCCCCTTGTCACTTTGCACACAAATCTATTTTTGATCCAAATGTGTATTTATCTATGTACAATTTTTCTAATATTATATGTCCAGTTAAGATATTTTCTGTAGCACCAAACCATCCGATCCCTGTCTTTGTAAGATGTTGTGTCCACTTCTGACAGAATTCTGCCCTTTTCATCCAGAACACAACCTCTAAACTTTTCCAGAATTTACACAAATGTGCGCAAGGAATATGGGCATCAAATGATGAAGTGTCAGATTTTTAACATACAGACATTGGAGTAATACCTTATTTTCCCCTACTTCCCCCCAGAACATATCACAGAGTCCTAACACCTCTTAAAATGTGCACAGAAAAATCACAGGAATAATGATATTATTGATATAATTTTGACGATTATGTACTATGAATTATCCATCTTTCTAAAATTATGCTCTGGCCCAGATGGATGTGGTTTAGGTTCCAAAACACATGAGGGAATTTCTGTCTGTCCCCGCCTCCAGCTCAGGTGGCTCACAGAGGCAGCGCCCCTCCCATTTCCTTCCAAGAGGAAGCCATTTACGACCCCCTGATTTAGCATTTGCCTGAGCCAAGGAAAGTTCATTGGTCTGTTTCCTGCAGTCCAAGGCACCCCTCCCCTGATTCAATCAGAGAGGTGTGATCTCCTTTTGGTGGGAACAGCAGAAGGCAGCCAGGCCTGTGAATGCAGTTGCTGGGCAAGTTTCAACTCCTGTCGGGGGTAGTTGCCGGGCAGAATTCAATCTCTTTAAGCCAGGCTTCAGCTAAATGTCACTTTTGTTCCCAGTTTTTCTTCATTCAAATCAAACTTACAATTTTGACACATGCAGCTAGAACGCTGATTCTAAGTTCAAAACTATGACATTTAAACAGTTGCAACCTATGTGACACTCAACAGTAGGTCACTCATTTATTTTAAACATTTCGATTTTAGTGGCTTTAAGTCCAATTTCACTTAAGCTGCTGACATCCACAGCTCAGCCAGTTTTGTTATGAACATTATTTTAGGCTCTTCATCTTTCCAGATTTGGTATGCACACAAGACTTGATTCCACCAGACGTCTGCTGGTGTTCAGTAAGATCTTTGAATATCTTGCAATGTTTGAAATAGGCATTTTGAGCTTGCATTCAGAGAAACAATGGTGATTTCAAAGCGCTTTTTGAGCTAGCAGGCACTGCTGTTTTTCCTTTGGCACCACGTTTCACTCATGGTGCTTCTGGCCCTCACGCTCGCACTGGTGGGTGGCAGATCAGGCGACCCTTTTGGTGTGTGCAAAAACTGTGCGGTTTTCCTGCATTCTGGCGCAAATGTGGGCTTTTCGGCCATCTTGGATTTTCTAAGCCCACAGCACCAAATGATGCAGCATAATAATTCAAACGTGGGTCAAGACACCTGACAAGCCCCCCCGCCCAACTGCACTTTGATTTCGAGTCGAGGGGGAGTTGGGTGCAAAGGATGTTTTGATCCACGCGCTGGGATGTCCGCATCATCTTCTTCCGATTCCGTAGATGGCACCGTTCATCTTTTCCTCCATCAGGGTGGATCAATCGGTTCTCCTCGCCGGTCCTGATGGGAGTTTCGGGCGGTACCCCGGGCCCCTCGGATCTTTGCTCCCGGTCCCCGGGTCGTGCTCCTTGGTCAGTATCCATGGTTTATCTCTCCTAGGATGACATAGCAAAGCGGCAGAAACATATTCGTAGACATTTCCCCACCACTATGAATGATGGGGCGAACATATATATTTTATACATCAGGAGACATTTGCATTCAAGAATCATAGAATTTTATAGGCTATATGTGGAATATTTTAGGGTTGGACTTGTATAACTCTGGATCGGCCCCCTCTGGGATTGCAGAGGACTCCTCCAGTTGCTGCAGAGTGTGCCTGGGATGGCAACACTTAAGCTGATTAATATGGACCCACTTGTCTTCCCCTTCCGCCGAACTACCTTTGGGGATGCGGATCTTGTAGGCAACTGGGGAGATCTTGTCTACAATTTCAAAAGGTCCTTTCCATGTAGGCAGAAATTTCCGCTGTTTGGCCTGGTTCCTTTGGAAATTGTATAGATAAACCCGGTCCCCTACATTGTATTCTTTCCTAGTAGTCTTCAAATCATAGTGAGTCTTCATGCTATCGGCTTATCTTTCTAGGTTTCGCTGAGCATAGGCAAAAGCATGTTGGAGGTGTTTCCTTAAATTTTCCACATACTCATGCTTTGTGGAGGCATTGATCAAGGTTTGCTCTTGGGTCCTGTAGAGCAAATGCTGGGGAAGCACCATTTTGCGTCCAGTCATCAGCTCAAACGGTGACATTTTACTTGCAGATGAAGGTGTAGATCTGATGGCCATTAGGACAAGAGGTAATCGGATATCCCAATTTGGCCCAGAATCTGCCACAAACTTTTTTAATATGCTCACAATGGTCCGGTTGTAACATTCTACTGCCCCAGAAGAAGCTGGTTGGTAAGCAATGTGTAGCTTCCTTTTAACCCCCAGTATCTCCCACATCTTAGTCATTACTTCGCTGGTAAAGTGGCTACCTCTGTCTGACTCAATCCTTTGGGGTAGACCAAAACACGAAAAGATGTGGTTGATCATCAGGGCAGCTGCTGTTTCTGCCTTGCAGTTTGGGGCCAGGAGACATTCCACTCATTTAGTAAATAAGCATGTCACCATCAGCATGTACTTATTTCCCCTAGAGGAGCGAATCACGGGGCCTATGAAGTCGACTTGCAAATCTGACCATGGCAGTGTCATCCCCCTCTTTTGGAGAAGCGCACGGTGTGTGAGGGATGTTGGATGAAATTGTGCACACACAAGACACCCCTTCAAGTATTGGTTGAGGTCCTGCCCCATGTGTGGCCAGTATGCAACCTCTCTTAAGATCTCAAGTGTTGTATGAAACCCCCTATGACCGGCAGTGGCCGCATCATGGTCGTGACTTAACATCAGGCTTCGGAATGAGGTAGGGACCACCCACTGATCATGGCCAGCTTGGGGTTTCCTTACCAACAAACCGTCTTGGATTCGGAACATTTTTGGACATTTCATCAACACTCTAAGGTCCTCTTTCCCAATGTAATCGGTATCCATCAGGGGAAAGTTCTCAGGGTCCTCAATGTGTTGGTAAAACTTACCAATTATTGGATCCCCCTTCTGAGCCGTAATGAAATCAGCATCTGGGGTCTCCTTACTCCATTGTGCAGTTGAAAGATCATTGTGAGCATTTGTCTGGGACCTAGTGATAGCAGTGACCTGGATTTCCCCCAACAGGGACTCAATCTCTATTAGATCCCCTTGGATGGCCCCGGTTTTGGCCAGCTGATCAGCTAAGTCATTTCCAGTTTTGTCTGGTCCCTCTACTTTGGAATGACCTTTGATCTTCTTCCAGTAGATGGTCATCCCATTCAAGGTGACCAGCTCATTAATGTTTTGAATTAACTTCACATGTTTCAAGGGTTTGTTATTAGCACATAACATGCCTCTGGTTTTCGAATTAACCAGGTGCTCCACGAACCCGTTCTGTACGTAATCTGAATCTGTGATTATGACCAGTTTGTGGAGTTGATGTTGTACAGCAGTGAGGATGGCCTGATGCACAGCCATCAACTCTGCCACCTGACTACTTCGGGGAACAATTATGTACACAGCGGAGGGTTCTGGGGACTCATTCACCCAGGCATTCCCTACGCCTGCCACAAGTTCTTTTTCCCCGTTGTTGTCAACATGGTAAGAGCATCCATCCACATATACAGTGGGCATTCCCTCACACTTGTCTTCTTCAAAGACTTTGTGGGGGGAATTAAGGTATGCCTCCATGTTGTCCTTGATCTTTAGGCTTTCGTCCTCGAGACAGTTTTCTCTGGCACAATCATGCAAGTCAGCCAGACCTTGCGCGAGGGGACTCTTCTTGTTTTGGCCATATCTGGCCTCCACGGGAAAGCCTTGCATTGACAGAATCCAGGAAGTAATTTGGGAATTACTCACATTTCCGGCCCGGATTCTGTCACTTTGGAGATATTACAGAGGCTGGTGTGGAGTCTCCACTATGATATGTTCCCCCTGGATAAACGGGCGGTAATTCTTCAATGTCCACACCGTTGCCAGGAGTGTCTTCTCATAATCGTTGAATTTTTCCTCACCTCATCCCTTCGGAAGTCACAAGTCACATCTTCCTTACCATAAGGGCAGGAAGTGTACACCAGGAAGTTCCCCACATGCCTGTTAAAGATCCTGTCTGGTGTTGTATTGTCATCGCTATCACTGTCAAAACAGTCCTTGGGGATTGGTCCTAACAGTTCATTTCCTAAATCAATGGAAAAATGTCGGTCATCAACCGCCATTCCAATAATGGTGCCTGCGGCTAGAGTAATACTCTTTAAGTCGCTGTTATCCACCTCTATTAGAATGGTGTCATGTTCTATGTTGACTAATGGAGTCGGGTTTACCCCCAACCCTGGCTGTTGGAGAGAAGCATTTAGATGTATATAAGCATCAGGGTTTTTCAATTGTTGTCCTCTTTTAACTTTCACTTCCAGGGAGAATTGTCGGGTCCTTTCTGGGTTGGTGACTTCCTCTTTGATCTAAATTTCAGCTGCATAAGGTAGCAATTGAGCTGACCTAAATGCTTTTTCTGGATCATCAAAGCCCATGGGATCATCCGCTAATCGGGACCAAGCTTTGAAGTTTATTAGGTCCAAACTAATGGCAAAGCGATTGAGAATGTCACTGCCTGAGTAAAAAGCGGCAGTGACGTCTTGCACGACCCAACAATTGTGGACTATGCTCTTGTTGCCAATGGAGATTTTGAGCACACACCTACTTGGCAGGAGATGTTTGGAATTGGGTGCTTCCATGTCCATTTCCCATTTGTCTATCAGTTTGAAAGTGGGAATGGCTGGATCTTTTGGGAGTTGGCGGAACATGGCTTCGCTGATGAAGCTCTTACCGTTGTTCACACACACTCGGGCGAGAATAGAGTCCTTCCCATCATTTAACTGAACAGGGATGAACAACTGCTCTCCAATTTGCTGAATATCAGCCAGGCTCTGAGCTGATTTCACATCTTTCTGGACTGTTGGAGTGGGAATATCTGATTGTGGATTGGTAAAGAATTTCAGAATATTTCCTTCCAGTGTGGAATACCACCTTAAACTGGAAGGAAGGTTGATTTCCCGAAATAGAGAGGACCCCCATCACCAGTCTGTTGTCCTACTGCTATTACTGTCACGTCTGGAATTTGGTTGTTCTGGAAGTGAAATTCTACTTGGTCAGATTTTTGTTCAACCCTGTGGCATGTGCCGTTTAAACTAACATGGTTGACACTCTGTTTTAATTTTATTGGTCGGCTAGTCTGGGTCCAAAGAACCTTGTTTATGCAATCTATTAGGGGTGACAACCTTCTCAGGAGGTCATTCCCTAGTAAAGAAGGGGTGCTCTCTGGAGTCACTACTATGACCGGGTGTTTCACCTTGTGTCGCCCAATTTTAATGTCCAAATCCGCAGTTCCCTCGATGGAAATTTCCTTCCCGTCAAAGTTCTGAAGTTGTCCAGGAAGAGAGGTGAGAGGAATTCGGTAATTCTCCCCCCTTCCTGCATTTAGTTCATCAAAGGCCCCTTTGGACAGAAGGGTAGCTTGAGATCGAGTGTCCACCAGTGCCAAAATTGTACCCTGCCCCTGTACTTGTACCGGGGCATAGTATCTTCCCTCCTTCTCCTCAAGGGGGCATAGATAATGCACATTTTTGGACAACTGGTGGGCTAATTTCTTACTTTTGGACATTGTGAGAGAAGAGATTTGGGCTGAATTCTGTGGAGAGTCATGGGAATCTGCAAGAAAAAGTTGGCAACTGGAAATCAGAGCCATTGTGGGTTCCCCTGGTTCTGGTTCTGGGCCGCCCCCCCTTTTTGGAGGCAGTCACCAGGATGGGTTTGAACCAGGGTTTTTCTTTTTATAATGGATTTTTTATTGACATTTCTTAGACATTAACATCGGGACACAACATTGTCCCCAACTTCCCCTTCCCGCCCCCCTCCCTCCCCACCGGTATTGGTTTCTCTGCAGTTCCTACTGTCCCATGTTTGCTTCGGGCTTAGCTTGTGAACATATCTAAGATACGAATGTTATGTGGGCACCATTGGAGCATGTAATCACTTTGCAGGTATTCTATGGTGTGTCCCCAGTCTGTAGCGAATCGCTGTCTGTTCCCTTGTAGGTTATACGTTATTCTTTCCATCGTTACATATGTCCATATCCTGTGGAGCCATTCTTGCGTCGTTGGGGGGGTCTTTTGTTTCCATTTTTGTGCTATTGCCAACCAGGCCGCTATGAGGAACCCCATAAAGTTTCGTTTTTGTGTCTTGTTTAGAGTTCTATCTTTGGGATCCCACATTCCGCACATCCAAACTTCTTCTTCTAGGTTGTCCGTTCCCATGAACATTTCCTGCATCTTGTCTTTCACTTCCGTCCAGAATTGTTGTAGTTCCCGACAGTCCCACCAGATATGCCTCCAAGTGCCCACTGTGTCACATCCCCTCCAGCAGCTATCTTGGGTTGTCGGGAACATTTTGTGTAGCCTTTCCGGAGTGTAATGCCATTGGATCATCACCTTGATCCATGCTTCCTTTGTTTGAATTGCTCGCGTCCACTTGGGAATGATGTGCCACAGGTACGTCCATTGCGTGCTCGGGATTTGTTTCCCTAACGTGATTTCCCATTTTTTCATGTAGTACCATGTGATGTTTTCTTCTTGGACATTGATGAATTTGTAAAGAGATGAGATGAATTTCTTTTCTCCCGTTTGGGTTAGTATATAGGTCTCAAAGGGGGTTAGGTCCCTTGTCAACGCCTTCATAATTCTGGGGATGTGAGCCAGTGATGAATTTGCTCATACTGAAACCTGTCCTTCTCCGTGAGGGCTAGTAAGTCCTGGCAGTCCGTAAATGATCTTATCTGCCCTTTTTCAAACATGTCGCCCACTTTCGTGCACTCTGAGTCCCTCCATTTCTGGAATGCGCCTTTTTCTACCCCTGGGGGGAAGTCTGGATTGTCTAAAATTGGGATGAACGGGGCCGGGTCTATCGTTAGGGTTTCTCTTTTGGTGGCTCTGTCCCAGATTTCCATAGTGGTGCTCATAACTTCGCTTATATCAATGTTATGATGTCTGTGTGCTGGTCTCTTCCACAACAGGTGACGCAGGTTAGATCTCGCCACCGCTCGATCCTGTGCCATCCACCACTTATCTGACGTATCCGTGATCCATTCATGTAGTACCCACAGTTGTGCCGCCTCATAGTACTTCCTGAAGTGGGGAAGTGCCATCCCCCCGTCTGATTTTTGTGCGGTAAGTGCCTGGTGTGAAATTCTCGGTGTCTTATTTTGCCATATATATTTGGTAATTATTTTTGTGAGTGATTTAAAGAAAGATGTTGGGACCTTTATGGGGAGTGCTTGGAAGTAGTAGAGCAATCTAGGTAAGATCGTCATCTTTATAACCGTTAACCTGCCCCACCAGGACACCTTCAGGGGGTTCCATCCGCTCAGGTCTGAGACGACTTGTTCCATTAACTTCGTGTAGTTCCCTGTGTATAGATCTCTTATTTTTGGTGTGAGGGTCACTCCTAAGTATGTTACTCCTTCCTCTGACGTCTGGAGGCGTAGCTCTTTCGTTATCCTGTGGATCTCATCCTTGTTTCCGGCCATTGTCATTACCGACGATTTCTGCTTGTTAATTTTCAGGCCCGATATTTCCCCGTAATCATCTATCAGCTGGATCAGGTGTGGAAGCGATCTGCTCGGGTCCGTGATGGTCATCATCATGTCATCGGCGTAGGCGGCTGTTTTGTGTGTTTGTCCGCCCATTTCTATCCCCTTTATTTCTGGCGTCACTCTGATCTTTTCCAATAGGGGTTCAAGAAAGATTGCATAGAGTAGGGGCGACAAGGGGCATCCCTGTTTGGTGCCCCTTCCTATTCTGATTGGATTCGATAGTTCTCGGTTGACTGCTATCCTGGCGGTCGGTGCGTTGTAGATGGCTTTGATCATGTTGATAAAGTCGTTCCCCATTCCCATTTTTTTGAGGGTCGCAAAAAGCATTGTCCATTCGACCCGATCGAATGCTTTCTCTGCATCCAACGATACTATTGCTGATGGGAGTTTCACGATGCCTGCCTTTTCGATGAGGTGTATTATTCTTCTTATGTTATCGTGGGTTTTTCTGGTGGGAATGAATCCCGCTTGTTCCTGGTGGATTAATTTGGGGAGTAGTGGCGCCAGTCGGTTCGCTAGAGCCTTCGTGTAAAGTTTGGCGTCTACGTTGATTAGGGCTATTGGGCGGTATGAGCTTGGGTTTACTGGGTCTTTCCCCTTTTTATGGAAGACTAGAATCTTTGCTTCGTTCATCGATGGGGTGATGTTATTCTGTGTCCTGAAGGTATTAAATAGCGTGGTCAGATGTGGAATCAGCGTTTCCGCGTATGTTTTGTAGAAGGTTGCTGTGAATCCGTCCGGACCCGGGGCTTTGTTTTTTGGCAGGTCTCTAATTGCCTTCCTCACCTCTTCTGGTGTTATTGGCGCGTCCAGGGCTTCTTTTTCTGACGGGGAAACTGTTGGTAGGGTGATGCCTCTGAGGAAGGCCTCCTGATCTTGCTCCTTCGGGTGTTGGGAGGAATATAGGTTCTGGTAGTAGTTCCGGAAAATTTCTTTAATGTCTTTCGTCTGAGTTTTCATTGTTCCTTGTTCATCTTTTATGGATTGTACCATCTGTTCCTGTTTTCTGCCCTTCAGTTGTCTCGCCAGCAATTTGTCTGCTTTATTCGATTTCATTGCGTACCAGTGTTTCGTGTGCAGCAGCTGTGTTTCTGCTCTTTTTGTTCTAATCAGGTCTAATTGACTCTGTATGTGTCTATATGCTCTCTTGATCTTTCTGGAGGAGTTTTTTGTCATTTGTTCTCTTGTCTCTTCCAGTTTTATTTCCAGTTCTTCTTCCCATTTGTGTGTGATCCTATCTCTTTGCGCTTTTAGAGCTATAAAGTGCCCCCTCGTAACCGCTTTGAAGGCTTCCCATGTTGTGCTTGGGGAGATTTCCGGGGAAGTATTGTCCTCGAAGTATTCCTCAATTCTTTCTCTGATGGATTCTTTTGCCACTGGATCTTGTATCACCTCTCTGGGGAGGGTCCATCTCCATAGGTTCGATTTTTTCATGAATTTTGGGATTGTGATCCACACCGGGGCATGGTCTGAGAGTGAGATATGGCCTTTTTCGATGTCCTGTATTTCCCCCACTAGGGTCCCTGTTGCCCATATGTAATCTATTCTGGAGCTTGAGTCATGTACATGCGAGTGGTAAGTATATCCTTTTGTCGTTCCTTTGAGTCTTCTCCAGACGTCCTCAAGGGCTAAGTTGTGCATTGCTTTCTTCAGCGCCGGCGTGGGGGACCCCTGCTGGTTGCCTTTAGGGTTTGATCGGTCTTCCGTGTTGTTCCATGCCAAGTTGAAGTCTCCGGTCAGGACTATTTCCCCCTCCGCGAAGGATTCTAATTTGTTTATTGTATCTTTGATGAATCCCTCTTGACCTGAGTTAGGCGCGTACAAGGTGGCTATAGTTAGTTGACGGTTGTCAATCTGGGCCTTTGCGAATACATAGCGCCCTTCCTTGTCTGTTTGCGTCTCTTTTACTTTAACTTGTAGGTGGTTTGCGAAAGCAAGAAGTACTCCTTTCTTTTTCTCTTCATCGTTTGATTGTAGGATTACGTTGTAGCCTTTTAACTTGAACTGTCCTCTCCTTTTTTTTTGTATATGCGTTTCTTGGAGCGATATTATGTCGTATTTGTCTTTGTGGAGAAAGTGTTCTATTTTCTTGCGTTTCACTGGTGAGTTCAGACCTCTAACATTGTACGTTAGAATTTTCAGCCCCATTCCTTTAGATCTGTCTGTAGTTTCGTTTTGTTTCCGCCTCGTGGGACTGTGTTGTGTGCGTTAATACCGGTGTTGGAGTTTCTCCCCCTTCGAACTTTCCCTTCCCCTTTCCCCCCATCCCTCCTCCCCTCTCCCTCCCTCTTCCCCCCAACTTTGTCCCTGAGGAGGGCTCTGGGCCCTATGGTTGCTCCGGCGTGGTGCCTTTGCTCCATGCCCTCTAACTTCTCAGGGGTAACGGTTCGCAGGGAGTCCTAAACCCTGCTTGTGTTGTGGATTCCATGGCCGGCCCCCGGCTCAGCCGCGCTCCAGATCACCCTCTGTCCTGGCTCTCTCGTCCGTTTGGTTATCGCCTTCCCCTCTTGTTGCGCCCGTCTCGTGTAGGGTGTTTCTGGAGACTTAGCGATCTTCTGGTTTCCGGGATTGGAGTCTCGTTTTCCTTTTCTCCGTTTGCCACCCCTTCGGTTGTCTCCTTTGTCTTCGGGGTTCACTATCGTTCTGCTTCTCAGATTCCTGGTCTCCCAGTATTTTAAGGCCTTCTTCGCAGGTTGTTATTCGGTGTTGTCTGTCTTCCCATGAGAATAGGAGACCGAATGGGAAAGTCCATTTATATCGAATTTGTTTTTCGGAGAGGATTTTCGTTATCTGGCTCATTTCTCTTCTTTTTCTAAGCGTTGATTGGGCGAGATCTTGGTAAAGCTGAATTTCTTTTCCGTTCATTCTTATTTGCCCCGTAGTTCTGGCCTTCCTTAGGATTTGTTCTTTTTGAGTATATCTAGTCATGGCCACTAGTACGTCCCTTGGGCGAGATCCGGGCTCTCCTGTTCTGCGGGGACCAACTCTGTGTATTCTGTCGATTTGGATGTCTTCCTCGGTTCCCTCCTGTAAGATTTCTTGGAACACTTGTTGTGCTGCCGTACGGAGGTCTTTGTCTTCAACTGTTTCCACCATATTTTTAATTCTGATGTTCGATCTTCTCGATCTGTTCTCCAAATCCTCGCACTGGGATTCCAGCTCCAGCGCCAAGCGTGCGAGTCTGTCTTGTGCTTCCGCTTGTTGTAGTGCTTCCTCGTCTATGTTTTGGACCGTCCTTTCTAAATTGTCTGTTCTCTCTCCGAGGTCTTTTATGTCTTTTTTTAATTCTTGTATTGCTTGTTTCATTTCGCCTTTCATATTGTCAAATTGCGCCTGGGTAGATGCGATGAACTGGTCCTGAAGTTCCTTGAACCAGGATTTCATATCGTCCCTTGAGGCCATGTCTGCCTTTTCTATCTGTTCTGGAGGGTCGCCTCCTTTGTTTTTCTGTTTGTTCAAGCTCTTGGGGTTCTTGTTCCCTAGTCCCCAGATTTGGGTCAGGTCTTGGTCTTGCCTGGGTCCACCTTTCTCCGCCCCCGTTGATTGTGACCCACTCTTCGTTTTGATTTTTGACATGTGTTTGGGCCTCTTCGCTTGGGTTTCTTATCAAAGTCCTCTCTTCGGATTTGACAGGGTTTTGGCTGGTTTCTGAGGTCTCTTGATTTTGGGTTGATACGTTGTCTCTTTTGAGGATCTTTGTTGGGTTTACGGTTCACTTCTGGGGCTTTCGGTCCTCCTCTTGGTTCCCTTATCTCATGTTCATTTACTGGGGATCTGTGTTTGTGGTATGCTTAGGACTTTGCGTGTTACCCCCGTGAGTCCTGCTTCGATTCCCAGTTTTAAGTTCCTTGCTGAGTTAGGCTCCTCTTTCTATATGGTCCTCCTTGTGCTGCTTGTCGCTGCACAGGTCGTTTCCCCACCCCTGGGGTACCCCGAATGCTGTTTTAGTGCCCGGAGAGGACGGGTCTGCTGATGTTCCGGAGACCCCCAGCCCCCGACCCCCTCGGACCTGTTGTGGCGCAGGGTTAAATGTCCGCTTTTTCTTCCGCTCGGGTCGTCTGGAGGGGGGGGGGCCCTCACCGCCAAAATCTACTGTGGGGATGTCTCCTTCCCGCTTGCCCTCCGTCCTTCCCCCCGCCTCGTACCTTTCATCCGTTTTTGCTTCTGCGGGCCTACCGACAATCTTTTTCCGGCTTCGGGCTTCCCGTTTTCTTTCCGGAGACTGCTTCACGCTCGGAGCGGGGGCGGTTCTCTCCGTCTGGTCCCGTTCTTCTTGCGGCTTCTTTCCTCGGGCTTGGGCTTCCCTCGATCCGCCCGATCTGCTGCTCACTGCTGGCGTCGGGCCCGGGGTCTCAGCGCGACTCCCGGCTGCGTAGTGTGGAGGGGCGGGTCCGGTCCGGCACTCGCTCTCGTTCTGCCTCCGGCGCTCGTCGAGGGAGATTATTTCCTTTTCCTCCCTGTCTGGGGGAAGACGCTTCTCAGAGGCTCGGTGGGTGCTCGAAGTGAGGTGCTTATTTGTTGCGGCCCGGGTCGGGGGACGGAGCTACGCTCACGCACGTCTGCCCGGCTCGGCCGCCATCTTGGAATGAACCAGGGGATTTTGATGCTGTTGGTTCTGGGATGAGATGATGGGCGGCGCTAGCTCAGTCCCCACATCTCCCCAGTCGGGATGTGAATCCCTTGGGACCCATCTTTCTTTGGGAGGAGTTCCCCCATCTCTGAAGGAGAAGATCCTTTTCCCAGGATCCTCTGAGGATCCCTCTACCTCAAATTGGAAGATCTGTACCTCCTCCACAAACTGTGTCTGTTTGGGTGCTTTGTTTCTCCAACCTCCTCTCTGCTCCTTGGGTGGCAGACTTTCAGGGGTAGGAGATTTTGTTTCCGGTTCCTGGGTTTCCAGGGGCTGTTTACAAGTGGGGAAGGAAGCTTCCTCCAAGAGTTTACACCCCCCTTCCCCTTGTGCCTCCTCCCTGGGAACGGGTGGGTTATCGGGATGCTGCCCCTGTCATTGTTCTGGAGCACCAGGCCCAGAGTTTGGGGCATTCTGCACCGGCATGCTCATCTGAGGGTTCTGTTGAGCCCTCAGCATGTGACCCAGATCCCATGCCATATTTTGGACCTGGCACTCTAACTGTTAAACCCGCTCAGGCTGATACAGGGTTCTATTTTCTCCCCTGGACTGATCCCGGGAAGGGTAGCTATCCCTTCTCTGGTAGTACCCCGGGTTGGGAAGATTTGGGTACCCCTCCACCATTGCCCTCCCCTCTTGCGGATTAGGTGGTCTGGGCTCAGGGAATTGGGGAAAGAAGGATGGATGATTTTGGGGCTGGAAATTGGGTGGATACCTGGGAAAAAAGTTATGCCCAGGGTTTGGTGGATTTCTGCCCTCCTGGGGGAAGTTAGGAGGAAAGTTCCCTGGGTGGGTGTCTGGTTGGATCCCCCCCTTGGGCTGGAGGAGTCCACACATAACCCAGGATGGGTCGGTTTCCCTTGTAGCGGGGACTTACATATTCAGGGGAGCGAGGGACCCCATTTGTGGGACTACCTCCTTGACTCCCTGTCTGTGACTGGCCCGAGGGTCTTCTGGGTTGAGAATTATTCAGTGCAGGCAGGTTTTTAGGCCCCCCATCTCCAAATCTAAAATGGGGGCAACCTTTACCTCTGCCACCTTGGCAGCAGCAGGGCTGCTGGTCGGTTTGGGGCTTTTCTGGGGGTTATTTTTATTTCCTATGGGCTTCTGCACCTCATAGATCTGGGAAGCCTGTTCAATAACCCAGTCTAGTGACCTTTTCTCGTGACATACTGGATGCAGCTACTGCTGTCCTTCAAATGGAAAGTCTCCATCATTTGCTCGTAAAGCTCCAAGTGTTCCCAAACAGAATACTTGGCGTTCTTGTGATAAGGGGTGATGACACTACTTATTGCCTTAATCTGTTTTAAGGGGTCCTTAAGCAAGGCCCTTTTTTGCCTTATTGGCCTTTTTGGTTCGGGTAACCCTGGTCCATTCATCCTCTGACTCAGAAGCACTGCTCCCAGAGGTGTCCGTCTGATCTTCCAGGTTTTCCCGGATTCTGCGAGCCTGGGAATGGCTGGCAGAATGTGGGGACCTGGTCTCCTGTACCCTGTGACGCTCAGAAGAGTCTTCAGATCCCTCCTTGCAGCCAGGATTTGAAGGGTACCCCCCCACTGACCTAAATGGGCAGAGGTTTTCAGGATGCCCTTAGTGTGCCTACTCTCCTGGGGTTCCCCACTAAATGGCACTGTACTTAGGTGCCCATACCCGGATGCCTGCCCATCCGTTCCTGGGTGGTACTGACCTATGAGCCCCATACTTTTGGCTGGATAGTAATCTGCCATCCCTGTGGCCCTGTACTCATGTGTGCCAGGGGACATGGGGGTGGCAGAGTCCAGGGACCGGAAGAGATGAAGGCCTCTGGTACTAGGGCTCCTGAGGTTATGCTCAGGTGTTTCCCTTTCTCAGCGAACCTCATCTCTATCAGCCCCTGCTACCTGTTGCCATGCAAGAGCCTGTGCTTTCAGTTCCTCAGTTAAGGCCTTACTAGACTCTATCAGTCTCTCCTGCATGGCTACCTGTTGCTGGAGCCTATCATTGTGCTGACAGAGAGACTCATTTTCTCTCTGTGCCTCCTGGTTGGTCCTGGAGTACTGGGCCAGTCTTTGCTGCAGGAGGGTTACCTCCTGAGTCCCATCCCTACTGGCCTGTTCCTTTCTTGCCAGAGCATCTTCCACCCTCCTGGTGTGCTCTAACAAGTTCTGATGCTCTTTTTGGAGGTCACCCAGTCCCTGAAGGGCCAAGTGATTTTCTTCAATGTTTCCTTTTAATTGGCAGACTTCCTGGCCTAAGGTGTCCCTTTCCAGACTAACAGCCTGCATCAGTGCTGCCAGGTCGTCCCTCTGCCTTTTAAGGGCACCAGCTTTCTGGCGCTCTTCCTCAAACTCTGTCTGGATATACAGGTCTTTCAGAATCAGTTTGTTGCTCTCTGCCTTCTCCCTATCTAGGTGGCTTTGCAGGGTGACTACCTGCTCTGCGCATGCCCTATTGAAGTCCAGTTGTTGCTCCAGCTTTTTCTGGCTCTGCAGTAGGGAGTCCAAACCTTCTTGGTACTCCTTCTGCAAGGACAGAAATCTGGTATCCTGGTCAGACTTTTCCTGTTGCAGGATACCCATATCCTCTTTGATTTTAATGAGATACTGTCTACTCTCATTTTCTGACTCCTGGCTCCTGTGCAGCCTCTGCTCAGAAGAGACCAGGTCAGATTGGGCTTTCTCTAATGCCATCTGTTGCCTATTTGCCAGATATTGACCTTCAGCACATTTGTCCTGTATGGCTCCCATATGTAAATATAAATATGCTGCTATCCTGACAATCTTGTCGTGCTCATCTTTGGCTTTAGGGGCCATATATAGTTCACTCAGGGCCACATGTAATGGACCCTGATCTCTCCATATGTCTGACCCTGTTGCAGTGATCTGGGGCACGATTGCATGCAACCACAATGTCTGTTCCTGTTCCGTCCATTCGCCTCTCACAAATAGCTTATGTAAGAGGTGCTCTCTGGCTATTTTGATATCTACCAAGGTCGTCATTCTGGTAATTGATTTCCTTCCTGACTTACAGAAGTTTGTATTTTATTTTGCAAAACAGACCGTCTCTTTAGAACGTCCTTCTTTTGAGGGGTGATTTTACAGTGTAACACAGTGTGGTGATCCAAAAGGATTTATGTATCCTGTCAGTTAGCACACTTTATTAAGCTGCACAAGTGGTAGATCTAATCCAGACATCCCGGCTCGAGCCCCCACTCTGTTAAGTGACTTCAATTCAGCAATCCAACTAAGTCAATGCCAAGTCTGGGATGCCCAAGGGAAGCCCTTAATTATATATTTTTATGACAAGTTCATAGATCTGGGTGATAAACCCTTGTATAACGCCCCTCTCTTTGAATCCCCCTGACCTCACTGAGCCAAGAAGTAGGTTTGTTTTGCAAATTAAAAGATTTATTTGAAAAATTAAACAAGATATATATAACACTTTTATAAAGAAATTAATATTTGATAGCACACTTATGAATATGACAGTGATCAACAATGGATAATATTACACTAGCACACTTTTTTAATTATTTAGGAGTTGGTAGAGAAAGGATAAGGTAGCTGAGAATACTTTTATGGTTTCAAGGAAATGCAATGATGGAAAAGAATGCAGCGCAGGAATAAACTGATATGGTTTCACAACAGGAGATAATATGATCACTTGTTCTTTTGACAATTCACACCCCCCTATGCAATATAAGGAGATGGAAGAAGAGCACACAATTTTCAGGAATACAATCAAATGCAATACCAATTCAGTTCCCCCCTAGCAAGCTTGGAGCAACCGGTATGCTTTTAAAACATGCCGAAATACTTTTATTGTGATTTACAATGAAGTGAAAATATGCTAAAAATGATTTAAATTCTGTATAGGAGATTCAGGGTAGGTGATAGCTACTTAAGATTGGTTCAGGTCAACACTATCAGTGATTCATGAGGGATTATCAGGTTGAAAACGGATTTCAGCAGTTGCAAGCAAAAGACAGCAATTTTGACAGGTGGAGAAATTTGATTCAAATTGCAATTCATGGCACTTTTTCCAAGTGCGTAGAGCGCGATTACAGAAAAGCTTTAAAATTAAAGTTAAATCTCGTACCTAGCACACGCGGTTCAAAGGATACGGACGATTTTGTGGAGGTAGATTTTTAGAAATTAAATAATGATTCAGAATGGCAAATGACACTTTCACAGGTTTGAAATCACGGAATGAACACACGATTTCTGTGATGCAGTTCTAAATAGTTGGAAATGGTTTGAATTAGGTTATTTTAGACTAAGAGATTGGTTTTGTACAGTTCTGGCTGAGTACTCACACTATAAATTTGAAATAGGCCGTCAAGGACTGGTCAGGTTTGGGCTTCACTCGCCACGGACGGTCTCGGGTACTGGTTCTGCTCACAGCCATCTGGTCTGGGTCTGCTATCAGCACTGCACAGCGGTCTGGGCTGATCTGGTCTGGTCTCTGGTTCTGGCAAACGTTCTTTGCACTGCACAGCGGTCTGGTCTGGGTCTCTCTGGATACAGCACTGTTTTCTGGGTTCGGGCACAGGGTTGTAGCCAGAATCAAACAGCACAGCCCAGCTGTTGAATACTTTAATTAGGTTGCAAAAGATTTTGAGGCCTGCTGAAAAGGATTCAGCTAGTGCATCAGGCCTCTCTGCTACAAGTTCTGAAGTCTGGATTCTAAGTTCTGGTTCTGAGTCTTCTGGATTTGAAGTCTGGATTCTAAGTTTGGGTTCTGGAGTCTTCTGGATTTGAAGTCTGGATTCTAAGTTCTGGTTCTGGAGTCTTCTGGCAAAGCGCTTTGCAGGAAATCAGTTTGAAGTGGAAAGTGAATGTCTCCACCTGGGTCTCAGTGGCTCTTTTTATGTCTTTTGAAAGTGGGTGGGAAGGCTGACTTTCTATGCCCAACCCTCTGAAGATCCTGATAGGTTAGCAGATTTTCTGTGCTCTCACTGGAGAACAGAGTTGTGAGTCACCCGGTGTCATTTTTATGGCATACAGAAAGAACACTCCCCTTGTCACTTTGCACACAAATCTATTTTTGATCCAAATGTGTATTTATCTATGTACAATTTTTCTAATATTATATGTCCAGTTATCATATTTTCTGTAGCACCAAACCATCCAATCCCTGTCTTTGTAAGATGTTGTGTCCACTTCTGACAGAATTCTGCCCTTTTCATCCAGAACACAACCTCTAAACCTTTCCAGAATTTACACAAATGTGCGCAAGGAATATGGGCATCAGATGATGAAGTGTCAGATTTTTAACAAACAGACATTTGGAGTAATACCTTATTTTCCGCTACTACCCCCCAGAACATACCAGAGTCATAACACCTCTTAACATGTGCACAGAAAAATCACAGAAATAATGATATTATTGATATAATTTTGACGATTATGTACTATGAATTATCCATCTTTCTAAAATTATGCTCTGGCCCAGATGGGTGTGGTTTAGGTTCCAAAGCACATGGGGGAATTTCTGTCTGTCCCCGCCTCCAGCTCAGGTGGCTCACAGAGGCAGCGACCCACCCATTTCCTTCCAAGAGAAAGTCATTTACGACCCACTGATTTAGCATTTGCCTGAGCCAAGGAAAGTTCATTGTTCTGTTTCCTGCAGTCCAAGGCACCCCTCCCCTGATTCAATCAGAGAGGTGTGATCTCCTTTTGGTGGGAACAGCAGAAGGCAGCCAGGCCTGTGAATGCAGTTGCTGGGCAAGTTTCAATTCCTGTCGGGGGTAGTTGCCGGGCAGAATTCAATCTCTTTAAGCCAGGCTTCAGCTAAATGTCACTTTTGTTCCCAGTTTTTCTTCATTCAAATCAAACTTACAATTTTGACACATGCAGCTAGAACGCTGATTCTAAGTTCAAAACTATGACATTTAAACAGTTGCAACCTATGAGACACTCAACAGTAGGTCACTCATTTATTTTAAACATTTCGATTTTAGTGGCTTTAAGTCCAATTTCACTTAAGCTGCTGACATCCACAGCTCAGCCAGTTTTGTTATGAACATTATTTTAGGCTCTTCATCTTTCCAGATTTGGTATGCACACAAGACTTCATTCTACCAGACGTCTGCTGGTATTCATAAGATCTTTGAATATCTTGCAATGTTTGAAATAGGCATTTTGAGCTTGCATTCAGAGAAACAAAGGTGATTTCAAAGTGCTTTTTTTGAGCTAACAGGCACTGCTGTTCTTCCTTTGGCACCAAGTTTCACGCATGGCGCTTCTGGCCCTCACGCTCACACTGGTGGGTGGCAGATCAGGCGACCCTTTTGGTGTGTGCAAAAACTGTGCGGTTTTCCTGGATTCTGGAACAAATGTGGGCTTTTCGGACATCTTGGATTTTCTAAGCCCACAGCACCAAATGTTGCAGCATCATAATTCAAACGTGGGTGAAGACACCTGACAGCGTCGGCGGCCTTGACTCTCTCCGGCAGGATAAAGCAGTCGTTGGTGCGGACAAGGGAGTCCTTCCATTCAAATGTTCTTAGGCAAAGGAGCGGGCGGCTCCGGTCGTCAGCGGCACGGTGTCAAGTGGTCCCCTCTTCTGGGGCAACACAACTTCGACAGGCCTCCAGCGGTTACACAAACCTGTGAACCCTGGTCGACGGCAATGGACTTCGACGACGGTGAAGTCCGGGTGCTTCACCTCGATCTCCTCGGTGTTCCCGTCTCCGGTTGTCAGCCTTTCGAGGGTCTGACTGCTAGGGAGCTTCGGCGAAGGTCAGCGGTGCTCGATGGTCCCTCGGAGCACGGGTAGAGGGTGCCTTACCATGTCCTCTCTCGGATCAGTCTTTGATGAATTTGGCAGCTTTCAGATCAGGTCGAAGCAAATGCAACAGCAAGTCTTCTTCTTCCAGCTGGGCGTCGAGGATCAGCAGTTCCAGTTACTCTTCAAGTGTAGACACAGCTTCTGTACAATTTCCAGTGGTGAGAGGTCCCCAGATATACTATTCTGCCTCTCATATACACTGCTGGGTCACACTCAGCAGCCAATCATACAGAAGGGCATTCATGCAGTCAGTCAGCCAATCAGGCACACAGTGCATTCAGGCCATCCTCCTCCCTCTCAGACACTCACAACAAGGAATGTGGAGTGGGACAAGTACCCAGCCATTCAACACTACACACTGCATTCAGGCCAGTTTCGGGCAGGGCTGTCTCAGTATTTGTCTTTCATACCAGAAACCAGACAGCCACAACAAAAAGTGCATATTGGTCCCACACTCCATTCACCCAGGTCCCTCCCACAGGCTGTACCCACAACATACAGTCACTGGGAAGGCTCCAGCCAGTCTGGACTGGACTTCACAATAACACCATATATGGAACTTCCACCCAACAGCTAGTCGGGGGAAGGGACAGAGTCAGGGTTTCCCAGGACTTTAGGAAAACAAGGTAGCAGGCAATAGAAAGCAAGAGGCCACAGGGGACATCTTGTTTTCCATCAGGAAACAACTGATTCCAATCGCAGGGCCTGGGTATCCCAAAATGGAGGATACTCAGAGCACCTGTCAAATTCAGCATGGAGCTGCCACCTGCCCATACCCTCCTGTGTGGGCCACCCACAGGTTCCCAAAAACATACACTAGGGGCACAGGGTTGTACCCCCACCCAAGGGTGCCATAAGGGTATCCCATGGGTCTGTACACCAAACCAAAAAACAGGAAGAGCTGCACTGCCAGGAGTCCCACATGGACTCCTGGGCAGAAAACAACACAGAACACAAATGAAAAAGGACTACAGGACAAGGACAGGGAGGCCCTGTCCCTCCAATGCATTTCCAGCATCACAGTCGCCCCCCCAGACTGAGGTTAGGGTGCATAATCTCCCACGGGATAGGCACCCTCATCCAGACGGTCAACATACCTTCTGGAAAAGCCATCTGCATTATCGTGACTCTTCCCTGGTCTGCGCTCTATGGTGAAGTCTAGCCCTTGCAGGCTAATGGACCACCTGAGCAGTTTCGGGTTTTCACCCTTCATCTGCATAAGCCACTTCAGGGGCTTATGATCTGTTTGGACCTTGAAGGTAGACCTTGTAAGGTAGGGCCTAAAATGCCTAAGGCTCCAAACTATACTGAAACATTCCTTCTCAACAGTAGCCCACCTAAGTTCTCTACCCTTGAGTTGTCTACTGATGAAGATGATAGGATGTTCCCTCCCTTTGTCATCTAACTGGGACAAGACAGCTCCAATTCCGGTGTCGCAGGCATCCGTCTGGACGATAAAGGGTCGGCTGTAGTCACGCGCACACAACACAGGTGCCCTACACAGACTTTCCTTCAAGCCTTCAAAGGCCCTCTGACAGTCTTCAGTCCAATTCAATTAGACTTCCTAGGTTGTTTGGGTGAAGTCAGAGCTGTCAGGGTGCAGCTATGGTTCCATAGTCTGCCATGAAATTGCGATAATACCCAGTGCGGCCCAAAAAGGCTTTCACCTGGGTTTGAGTAGTGGGAATCTCCCAGTCCTGTACATCCTGTACCTTACTGGGGAGAGGTTGAATTTGACCCCCTTCCTACCTCATGACCAAGATATGTGACTTTCCCCTGAGCTATCTGGCTCTTGGTGCCCTTGATAGTGAGGTTAGCCCTTTTTAAGGCCTGCAACACCTTATCCAGATGTTTCAAATGCTCTTCCCAGGTTGAACTGTAGACGCAATGTCGTCTAAGTGAGCCACACAAAAGGCTTCCAGCCCACTGAGCGCATGGTTGACCAATCTCTGGAAGGTGGCAGGGGCATTCTTCAACCCAAAAGGCATGACCCTAAACTGGTAGAGTCCCTCTGGTGTTGAGAACACCGTCTTTTCCTTGGCATGGTCCATCAGAGCTATTTGCCAATAGCCTGAGGTGAGGTCAAAGGTGCTCAAAAATTTGGCAGCACCTATGGTGTCCACGAGCTCATCAGGCCTGGCCAATGGGTGTGCGTCAGTCTTGGTGACAGCATTGACTGCTGTGTAGTTCACACAGAACCTCCAATCCTTGGTACCGGCCTGGGAACTTGCCTTGGGGACAAGGACCACAGGACTGGACCAGGGACTGGTTGAGGGTTCAATAACACCCAGATCCAACATCTTGGCGACCTCAGCCTGGATGTGGTTCTTAACAGTATCTGACATATGGTAGCTCCTGCTTTTGACAGGCACACTGTCACCAGTGTAAATCTCATGCTTACACCACGGTGTAAGGCCTGGTGTCAGTGAAAACAGAGAGGCATACTGCTGGAGCAAAGTCCTGCAGGCCCTCTGCTGCTCTGTTGTCAAATCTGGAGAGAGATGCACTCCCTCCACTGAGCCATCCTGAGGGTTGCTATGCAGCAAATCAGGAAGGGGCTCTCTCTCATCCTCTTCTTGCTCGGAGAGCCCTGGCAACCACCTTGGCAGTGACAGTCCGAAGGGGTATAGCCTCAGGGTTCCTGGTGGCATGATCTATCAAGACCAGGATGAACCGATGTCCACCTGAAGTGGGAGGGTCCAGGGGACCGACAATGTTGATGCCCACCCTCTCAAATGGTGTGCCAACCACTGGCAATGGCTGCAGTGGGGCAATGACACTGCCTCCAGTCTTGCCAGACACTGACAAGTTGGGCAGGTCCTACAGTGAGACTCCATTTCTACTCCCATCCGAGGCCAGTAGAAATAGGCAGAGAGCCTCTGCTTAGTCTTCTTGGTACCAAGATGACCAGCCAAGGGCACCTCATGTGCCAACTGCAGTAGGAAGGGCCTATAAACCTGGGGTACCACCAACCTAATGAGGGCACCAGGTTTAGGCTTAGTGGGCTCACTAACAAGGAGCTCACCCTCCCAATAAATCCGGAATGTCATAGGCACTTCTCCTTGTGCCTGGGACAGAGCCTGTTTCCTAAGACCCTCGAGAGAGTGGCACTCTCTCTGTCCCTTACAGAAGTCTGCCCGGGAGAGTCCCCCTTCAGCTAACAAGCATTGAAGGTCGGGATGATCCTCCGGGTTGAGAACCTCTCCCACAGGAGAGTCTTCTGGCTCTTCTCCCACAGGAGTTCAGACGGGGTTTACCACTGGATCCAGCCCGTCCGGAGCATGGATCCCAATGGGTGCTGTAGGAACAGCCGGAAGAGAAGGAGCCCCTGGCACAGAGGTTGCCTTCTTTCTCTTCCTTCGTATTGCCTTAGGCCTCGCCGTTGGCTCGGGTACCTGACTCACAGCCAGACCCTGGGTCACCTGTGACCTAGTGACTGCAGCAGCAGTCATGGGAAGACCATCCGAGATCAACCCCAACTCTACTAGA
Source organism: Ambystoma mexicanum (assembly GCF_040938575.1). Taxonomy (NCBI): domain Eukaryota; kingdom Metazoa; phylum Chordata; class Amphibia; order Caudata; family Ambystomatidae; genus Ambystoma; species Ambystoma mexicanum. Next base: position 1,425,874,984 of record NC_090921.1, on the reverse strand, counting down.
TCATTACCTAACAGAATGTTAGCAGGGACATTGTTCTGAACCAGGACAGGAAGCTTTGTTGTCTTGTCTCCAATTACGAGTGTGACTAAGGCTACAGGCGATAATTTGGGAGGCCCACAAGCTAACCTGGTGGTTCTCAGAGGAGCACCTACACAGTCCTCTGGCTTGAGCAGGGTCCTGTCCACCACTGTCATGCTTGCCCCAGTGTCTCTCAAGCCAGTAGAAGGCTGGCCATTCAAGAGGACACTTCTCAAAACTCTACGTGTGTTCTGTGGGATAGTCGCCAGTACTTCCGCGTGCTGGTCTCAGGCCCCAAGGGACACTAAGGAAAGCTCTACAGGAGCACCAAATGTGATCCCTGTAGAGGAGGGGAGGACAGTGGCCTCTACCTCAGACATGGGTTAAGGGTAGGTCAGGCTGACAGCCTCTACTCCAAGTGCCTTACCTTTACACTTTGGGTCACCCCTCCTGTGATCCAGAGCCCCACAGTCCCAACAAGTGCCAGGAGTGCAGGTTACGGTTCTGGAACCACTGGGAGCCTGCTTTGCAGCAGGTGGACCACTACTCTTATTCCTACCCACAGATGACTTATCCCCACTAGATTTTTGGGTCTTAGGAGAGGATGGTTTAGGTTTACCCGACTGTGACTGCTTTTGGGACTCCTCAGCTTTCTGAGAAGCCCCCTTTTCTTTGTCCTTGTCCTTCCCATTAGAATCCTTAGGGGACACCCGGTCGGAGACCCACTTGTCAGCCAACCTAGCCAGCTTAAAGGGATTTCAAAATGTTCTGGTCAGCAACATACTGACGCAGCTCTGGTGAACAGGCTTCAGACAAATGCTCAAAAAACAACAGGTGGGACAATTCAACCAACGTTTTCACTTTGTATCCATCAATCCACCCCATCACGTTCATGTGTGCAGCACTCACCCAGTCAACCCAAGACACATTCTCTATTTTCCTAAAATCCCTGAACCTTTTAAGGTATTGGGTAGGTGTCTTGCCAAACTTGGCAATCAAAGCAGACTTCATACACTCATACTGACCCCTGTCTTCCACACTCAGCTTCAGAATACAGTCATACCCAGTTTGAGGTGCTCTGCTTAACAAATACTTAGCCCAATCTCTTTTGTCAACATCATGAATTGCACAAGCCATTTCAAATGCTTCAATCCATTGGAGGATATCTGAACGCTCCACAAACACACCAACCAAATATTTCATAAACTTGGTGCCTGGGGACCTGACACTCTCAACTGGTTTAGCTGAAGTCTCCACTCTAGCTTTCTCTAGCTGGATTCTTTGGTGCTCAGTGTCCCTATCTTTGAGTATCACTTGCTGTGCCAACTCCTCTTTCTTCAACTCAGCTTCTGTTGCCAACTTTTTGTATTGAAAGGCTAACTGTTCCCGTTGTAGCTCCAATTTTAAAAGTTCAATCTTCAGGGCTTCCCCCTGAAGAGCAGTGCTAGGGTTTGGAACAGAGGCAGCAGGAATGGTGGCATTCCCAGAAACAGATTCAGTAGAAACCCCAGGGGCAGAGTCCTCATTGGTTGCATTCCCCCCCTCATCAAGAGTTTCACCATCAGTCTGGTAGTCCACCAGGGCAGCTATCAGCTCAGCCCTAGACTTGTCCAAAAAGTCTAACTCCCTGGCTTCACAAGCACTCTGGAGAGCCTCTAAGCTCATCCTAGTCAATTTACCATTTGCAATAGACTCCATTGCTTGTAATGCAGTTATTTTGTACACAACTAAACCTTAATTTAATAAAGTGCGGCTATTTTGTAAGTGGCACGGTTACACACTGATTCTTAAAACCATCAGCATCCCACCGCTGCCACCAGTGTAAAGGACCGGAGGGGGTTGTCTGTACTTCTGCTCTCTATATGGTAGAGGAGAGGCACAGAGGACCCCAGCCAAGATTCTCTATTATTGGTAACGTAGTCGAGCAATCAAGGCCTAGCTTCTCAGGGGGTGATGCAGGCTGGTTCTTAAATAATGTAGTCCCCAAGCCCCCACAACGGAATGTCCACACACTGTATTACTAAAAATGCAGTCTTTATATAATTAATATTCAAAGGTATCTAGACTATCACAATAACTCACTTTGTACTCAGAAATCAACAATGTAAATATATACCATTCTAAAGTGGTACCACCAATATTATCAGATCTCATTAAAGTGCATCAACTATACTGTCAGAATGTCACACAGATCAATAACAAGGAAACCAGCAATAGAGATAGGAAGGAAAGCAAGATGGTTGACACAATTGGCAGAATACTGGCCCCTACCCCTAGACACAGTTGTGTGTGGAGATCCTCCCCACCTGGGCAACCTGTAAAATAAAGGTATAGCACAAGCCCAGTCCATGCATTGATCAATAGTCTTATTTCCTCCTATAATATTTTTACCCCCCAATATACCTGGTGGAGCAGAGTTCTTCAAAGAAGCGTCGATGGATCCTTCTTGAGTGACCCCCTTTCAAGCAGGAGTCAAGGATCGTCGAGAGGCATCGAAGAAAGTGAACTTGGCGTCGACGAGAAGTTCGAGGGTGCAGAGACCACGGCGTCGATCCAGGCGGTGCTCGTCGGCAAAGTCCTGCGAGGATGAGGTGTGCGGGGCACCTCAGCGTTTGATAGTTCTGGACCGCAAAGAGTTTCAGAAGAACTGTGGCCCAGCAAGGGCATCGAGTCGTCAAAGTCTTTGTGGCCTTCAGGTGGCGGGAAACCCACCGACGGATTTTCCTCGGCGCGTCGGCGGCCTAGACTCTCTCCGGCAGGATAAAGCAGTCGTCGGTGCGGATAAGGGAGTCCTTCGATTCAAATGTTCTTAGGCAAAGTAGCGGGCTGCTCCGGTCGTCGGCGGCACCGCGTCAAGCGGTCCCCTCTTCTGGGGCAACACAACTTCGACAGGCCTCCAGTGGTTACACAAACCTGCAAACCTTGGTCGACGGCAATGGGCTTCGACAGCGACGAAGTCCGGGTGCTTCACTTCGATCTCCTCGGCAGTCCCGTCTCCGGTCGGCAGCCTTTCGAGGGCCTGACTCCTAGGAAGCTTCGGCGAAGGTCAGCGGTGCTCGATGGTCCCTCAGAGCACGGGAAGAGGGCGCCTTACCAGGTCCTCTCTCGGATCACTCTTCGACGAATTCGGCAGCTTTCAGATCAGGTCGAAGCAAATGCAACAGCAAGTCGTCTTCCAGCTGGGCATCGAGGATCAGCAGTTCCAGTTACTCTTCAAGTGTAGACACAGCTTCTGAACAATTTACAGTGGTGAGAGGTCCCCATATATACTATTCTGCCTCTCATCCACACTGCTGGGTCACACTCAGCAGCAAATCATACAGAAGGGCATTCATGCAGTCAGTCAGCCAATCAGGCACACAGTGCATTCAGGCCATCCTCCTCCCTCTCAGACACTCACAACAAGGAATGTGGATTGGGACAAGTACCCAGCCATTCAACACTACACACTGCATTCAGGCCAGTTTCGGGCAGGGCTGTCTCAGTCTTTGTCTTTAATACCAGAAACCAGACAACCACAACAAGAAGTGCATATTGGTCATACACTCCACTTACCCAGGTACCACCCACAGGGTGTACCCACAACATACAGTCACTGGGAAGGCTCCAGCCAGTCTGGACTGGACTTCACAACAACACCATATATGGAACTTCCACCTAACAGCTAGTCAGGGGGAAGGGACAGAGTCAGGGCTTCCCAGGACTTTGGGAAACAAGGTAACAGGCAATAGAAAGCAAGAGGCCACAGGGGCCATCCTGTTTTCCATCAGGAATCAACTGACTCCAATGGCAGGGCCTGGGTATCCCAAAATGGAGGATACTCAGAGCACCTGTCAAATTCAGCATGGAGCTGCCACCAGCCCATACCCTGCTCTGCGGGCCACCCACAGGTGCCAAAAAACATACACTAGGGGCACAGGGTTGTACCCCCACCCATGGGTGCCATAAGGGTATCCCATGGGTCTGTACACCAAACCAAAAAACGGGAAGAGCTGCACTGCCAGTAGTCCCAAATGGACTCCTGGGCAGAAAACAACACAGAACACAAATGAAAAAGGACTACAGGACAGGGAGGCCCTGTCCCTCCAATGCATTTCCAGCATCACTCTGAGGACCTGGGGTTGGTACATTTTGCCTTTTACGTGTATGCCACAGACAAGGATTACCTGCGATCGATCAGAGTTGTGTCACATATTCCAGGGAATTGGATGCCTGAAAGAAAGTGTGACAACATAACAATACAATTTAATCTGGAAGAGGTGTACATTATCGAGAAAATAGAAGGCCCCACTCCATGGGTGTCTCCATAGTGATAGCGGCAAAACCCAAACAACCAGGGGTCGTCCAAATCTGTGTGGATATGAGGATCCCAAACAGAGCTATCCGAAGGAAGTGTGACCCCACTCCGACACTCGATGACATACTTGCAGTTTTACATGAAGCAAATAAATTTTCGTCCATAGATTTGAGGTCTGGCTATCACCAGGTCCCTTTACACAAGGATTCACGGCCCATAACAACATTTTCGTTGCACATCTGCTTATTGTAATATATGAGGTGGACCTTTGCGATATTGTCAGCAGCCGAGTTATTCCAGCACACCATGAGTTGGCTAGTCTGGAAGGAGTGATGACATGCTCATACATGCAAAGACAGAGATTAAAGGCTGTAGTCCTAAAGTTGCGAGAATAGGGCCTCACAGTCCATGAGAATAAGTGTTAATTTCTACAAAGAAAAGTAAATTCCTTTAGTTTTGTCTTCCAAGACACTGGCATATCTGCTGACCCTCAAAATGTAAAGGTGGAAGTGATTAAATCTTTTGGAACCTCCAAGATCTCCTGCTGGGGTACAGAGTTTCTTGGGAATTATTAACTTTTGTGGGAGGTTCGTTCCAAAGCTGGCACCAATAACTGAACCTTTCAGAAATTTCATCTGCAAGGATACTAAGTGGGAATGGAATGCTATCACACACAAAGCATTGAAGATGCTAAGGCAGCTCTGGCTAAATAAACCATGATAGCATTTTTTTGATCATCTTGGCCAATCGGAAATCTTGGCGGATACAAGCCAGTGGGGTTTGGGGCACTACTAACACAAGTAGATGCTGATGAAATGAGGCAACCCATTGCCTTTGCCAGCAAGGCTTTGACACCCACAGAAAGGTGATAGTCCCAATTGCAGTTCTATGGGCTGTTGTCATTTCCACATATATGTGTTTGGATGCTCGGTTACAGTGGTCACCAATCATATGGCATTGCTATAGATTCTTGAGGGCTCTGCATTGCATCCCCCTGTGATTAGAAAGATGGATGTTACAGCTGCAGCACTCTAGTGCCACTCGTCAATTTGAGGGCGGGTAATCCAGTCGATTACTTGTCACGCCATCCAACTGACGGGGAACATACGGCAAGAGAGGGTGAACACAAGACAGAAGAAATGTTGACCATGATCACCAGAGCTGCGGTACACAACACCATATCGCTCACTCGCAAGGCGAAGGCAACAGATTAAGAGAAAGGGATTCAGTTAGAGGTTTATCAGTTATAGGAGGTTAGTATGAATTCCACATCGGCTGATATGGTACTACCAATGTTAGAGGATATATTTGTAACACATGGTCTACCAAAGCCAGTTTTAAGAAATTAGTGGAGTTCTATGACATCAAACACAGGTGCATTACCCCATGTTGGCCAAAGGCTAATGGGGATGTGTAGCGGTTTATGCGCACACTCAATAAAATGTTCCGAATTGCGTTTGATGAAGGTATGTCGGCAGATAAAGCACTAATGATGTTCCTGATGGCAAACAGAGGTACATGTCACACTTCCACAGGAGTTTCATGCTGCAACAAAAGGTCAGTTTACCGATACCAGAGTACTCCCCAAGGGTAGCTGCAGACATTGATTTGGCAGATGCTGGTGACAAAATAAAAGATAAACGATGACAAAGAATCGAGGTGCAGACGTCTAATGCCATCCCCATAGAGGTTGGTGACACAGCTCTGTTGAAAAATAGGAAAGTGACAAAAATAGTAGATCTTCTTCATGAAGCAATACAATGAACAATAACAAGAAGAAAACGGTCCATGGTGGTGACAGCCCAGTGATTTGGTGTGAAGAAGTTGATTGGATCAGATTTCAGCAGTTGATTGGTCACCAAGAAAGTGATGACCTAAGAGACTGTCTGCTGACTATTGTCAATCTACTGGCTGCTGCTGACTTGTCATAGCACTACTCATTCCACAAACAGCGGCAGTAACTGCCAAGTTCCAGGGCCCTTTGAACTGCCTTGCAAGCCTATTTCAAGTGATGCAGGGCGCTGAAGCGGCACTTACCTTTTGCTTCTGTTATCTTGCAGGCTGCAACTGATTTCTCATCCCACAAAGAGCAGCGTTAACTGCTAGGCCGTTTGAGCCAACTTGCACGCCGATTTCAGCTCCTACAGAGGACTGAAGCAGTGCTTCAGTGGTGCAAAAGCAATGCACCCACTGGTGTGAAGTGCATGAGGTGCGCTGCCGTCTCGACATCTGGCGGAAAGGTGGCTGATGTCACAGCCAGAAGCAACATTTCTCCCAGCAACGAAGTGGAAAATAACATCACTGCACTGGCAACTGCTGCAGTTAACACTGGTAAGATCAATCTGACTAATTCCAAGGATTGATGTTTAAGATCTTCTAAAACACAAAACCACATGATCAGCGTTAAAATGTCTTCTTTGTCTGCAATTACTGGAGGTCCTTTACTCAAGTATTTCCTCACTCCACTGTCCGAGCCTTGTGGCACAATCTGCATTACCAATTCATCTCACCCTGTGGAGCAATGAACCTCCTTGCTTGCTTGTCTCGACCCTGCTTCACATTTGAATCACTCCACTGCTTTCAATAGAGACAATATTTTGCCGATTGGTCCTGCTGCACCTAACCTTGCACAGCTCACGACTACCAACACTATGCTAACTCTGGACCCAGCACAGGCCACTGACACTCTAGCAAGACTGGCTCTTATGACTACATCGGTTGAATGGTTGGCCAAAGAGGAAAGTTCTGCTAGCCCCAAACTGACCATTAGTTGTGACTCGTTTCCTATGCAACGTTCAATATACATTAGCGATATGGATGTTCATGTAAGTGAACGAGCTTACTTAACAAAAGTTTGCTGCTTCACCTTTGCTGGCCCTACTCAATTCTACCAGATCAAGAAACTATGGTTCTAGGGAGTAAGCCAACCTTAACTTAAATACTGCTGTAGATCATATAAGCTTCTTCTGGTCTCATTATTGACTGTTTACCATCTTCTATCATCCTTGGTGAAGCACTTCACAAACCCTCTGTACAACACACCAGCATGTTAAACATTATAATTGAGAAACTGGCTCCTCCTCGACTGCTGACACATGGTGCATGTAATATTTCCAACTCTATTACATTGATTCAAGATCCTGAAGTTCTTGGAATCCTTAGTACTGATCAAATTGCAGCTCCAGCTGAGAGCCTATGTGCTTCTATGAATTAGGTTATTCTTCTAGATTCAGCTACACTGGTTGATAATGAAGCAAAGTATAATACGAGAGATAGCATTTCACAGAATAGTTTTGAAGAAATTGTTAATGCCGGAGGCAAACACACCACTCTGATGAAGCTTGCTAAATGTGGCAAAAGGAAAAAAGGAAATGCAGTAAATATAAAATTCCTGGGTGCCAATCAGACCACATGGCCTTTCGATCCATTATTCAACCTGATCCTATTGGCAATTGATATGAGCACTGTGAAGCTGTGAGTAAAGCCAACACTGCTGGAACAGTGATAGCCAATGACAATAAGGCTACAGACATGACGTTTAAGGAGGTTATGTTCAAGAGAACCAAGAGACTCAATGCAAAGCTGCTATCTTATATAAAATGAATGGAAGCTGTTGATGCAACTGTTCGTACTGATGATAAGGACTTTAGACTATTCCGCTCGGCATTGATGACTTCTTCCTATTTCAGTTTACATAGGGCGAAGGCTCCATGTCATAATACTGACAACCCCACTGTAGACTGATCTATTTTAGAAACTATCACCCCTCTTTATGCAGAGGATGAGGAATTGAGTCAGGGATCTACTAACTTTCACACAGCCACTAACTTTGTACCTACTAATAACTATAAAAGTAACTTCCAAGATATTAATCAACAAAGATTAATTGGGGCTTTTCTTAGGGTTTAAACACTATGCTTTGAGTTATTATCTTGGCTCAGGATCCCATTAAATCTAGAGACCACAATGAGGTAGATTGTAATATCGGCAAAGGTGACCGAAACGTTCCAAAGTGACAAGGACAGGGCATATTAGAGCACCGCTCCAATTGTAACTTGACTCACTACCCATATATACAGCGCCCTTAGAATTCAGAATATTTTTTCTCAGAACAAGGATTATCATTTAAACCGTTCCTCTATAATATTCCTCTTTCAGCAGATACTACCCCTATTCATTATTACTTCTATGGACATTGAGGTCATAGAACTACTTGAGGAAACTATAAACATCACCTCTAGTATATATTTTCACTCTTAGTCTACTTTGGATTTTGTATACAGCTTTGAAGTTGCATTTGCAAAGTTTTGCTATTTCTGTACCCTGGAACAAACTTCTAGCCCAGTCTGCAGCACATTAACAGATCAAACATCCACTAATCCTAGATCTTCTATCACAACTTGTTTCAGCCAGAAGGATTATGGTAGCAATATCAAAACTACCTGGAGATCACCACTAAATAAACAACTTCCATTAGAATTGTCACCAGTACAGTAGGGAGCAGGCACTTACAGTTTGACAGGGAGCTGTGAGGAACCTGTGGGCATTCTCCCGTCTACTCACCTTGGGTCTTACTCTCAGGTGGCCAGGGAAGGGCCATCACATTTGGATCCTGACCCTGGGGGTAGAGAAGTGAGGGAGAATCACCTGGGTGGAGGGTACTTGGAGATTGGGGAGAGGATACCCACAGGCAACACATGGTATCCCCCTTTCCCTTATGAAGACTAGCCAAAGCCTCCCCTGGCCTTTATGGGCTATTGTAACACATTTCCACACATGTTTCATCATTTAACCCACTATGGTAGTGGAATGAGGAAGAGGCAACTAAGATTAGTGGACACTAGTAAATCGTTTCACCACTCTATTACTGAGACGAGGAAGATGCCTACAGAGTATTGCAAGGTCAGGCATGTCCCAAATGCTTTACTAATTACCACCAAGCTATTCCAATTTGGGACTCACACCTGCAACTGCCAAGTGGTTGCAGGTGTATAAGAAGGAAGGAGACCAGCAGGGAACCCCGAATGCGAGAGACCAGCAGGGAATCCTGATGTGGAGGCGGCCGTGGTGGGTCCTGCAAGAAGAGTCAGGATGCTGGCAGACAATCCCAGGAAACTCTAACGTCCAGGGCAAAGGGGCACAAGAATGACAGGAGAGGGATAGCCTCGATGGTTGGAGTGGAGCACCATGAGCTGCAGACACAAAAGAGGAAGCCAAAACACCTGCCTGCGTCGGCGGATAGAGAGCCGAGCTTCCAGGGTCTGGAGGTGCAAAGTTGAGAGAAGCCAAACGCCTGACAGCGTCTGCGAAGAGATAGTGGTGCTGCTAGCGGGAGACTGAGAGAGACCAAAGTGCGAGTTGCAGAAAGACATGCAGGTGGAGCGGAGACAAGAAGCACAGCTGCTGAAGGAGACACAAAGGTCTGGTGAGTGAGGAGAGAGATTCACTTAAGCCGGGGCACTCCTAGGAGCTGTGGGGCACTGAAGGGAATGCCAAGAGAATGGAAAGGCATGAGTGCAATGAAACCAACCTGGGGTTGGGAGGAAAGAAAAGACAATATATATGTGCAAGTCGTGAAGTGGGAATAACGTACATTGAATATCAAGTGAAATTAAAGCTTTAAGCAGAGCCAAGATCCTCTGACAAGAATATGTGAACGGCCTATTGTGAATATAAGACAAGAGCCATATTAAATACAGAACTAACGAATATAGAAATGTGTGATGGACCCTGAACGCAAGGTGGTGGGGAAACAAAAGCACTGTAAAGTGAACTAATTATTTAAAACAGTGTGGCAGCACTAAAGACCGGCAAAGAAGAGGTGATACATTGTGGCAAAGCCAAAAGGCAAATAAAGAGACGCTAAGCGAATGTGAACCTGTACACAGGTACAGATAAGGAAGAACCTGTGTGGGCTGGACAGACTAGGATTCTCTGGTTGTGCGACCTGTGGACTGGGTAGTCTGACAACTGCACTTAGACCAGGGAACCCTAATTGTGAAACCTGGTTGCGTGACCTGTAATGGGTGGACTGTGTGGTTTAATATTTGCGCTTAGACCAGGGAGCAATGATTGGGAAAGCTAAAGAAGCTGGTGAAGCAAAGTAAGAGCAAGCCATTAAGAAGTCAGAAAGAGGATCAAGTTGGTTTGGAACTGTCTTGAACTTGGAGAAGGGAACCCCAAGCTTTGTGGAACTGTCTTGAACTTGGGGAAGGGAACCCTGAGGTTGTGTGAAACTTTCTTGAACTTGAAGAAGGGGACCTGAAATGTAAGTAAGGGGCTGGGAGAAGCTCAGAACATTGTTTGGAACACTTATTTATTTTATGGTGGACATCCTTACACATTGTTTAGCTATTGTTGTGAGGGTAAATATAGGTTTTGTATACAGACAGACTTTTAAATTGAACTATTTGACTCAGACTTTCCTTAGTTTCTTTAGGTAGGGAAATCCCACCTTAGTTTAGGGCAAGTCAGGCCTTCATCCATCCTGACATTTCAGTTTAATAAAACATTTTTATTTGAACTTTGAATCCGTTGTCTGTGTCTTGCTTCATGATGCCTTCAAAGAGCCCAGTAATCCAAACAGCCATGAAGAGTTAAGTTGGACAGGGTTGTCATCTTTTCTCGCTGCCGATCAATGGCTGCGCCCCTAACTAATCAGGCTTGCCCGTTCTCCAGGAACACCAAGGGCCACCATCATTTGTTTGGTGAGGATGGATTACTAGTAGGTATACATAGGTTTCTTGTGGCACTCCATGGAAACTGGCTCACTGAAGATCTACAAATAGATGGCAGATGCACCATTCAGCGACTTGCCATAAAAGGTAGCAGGGGGCATCCTATAGCCTGCTGATTAGTGCCAAAGTGTTCTATAAATTGATTGATTGACTTAAATGAGCCGAGAGACCTGCTACTAGCAGGAATGCTCACATGGCCCACCACTGTCAGTCACAATCTTTCGGTCTTAATCATAAATATCTGACCCTCCTTGTCATGCCCCAAATTATTCTCTCATAAGGCAATTTAGTAAGCTACTGGAGATGCAGGAGGGGCGGGAGGAATGCATTGGGTTGGTGACTTTAATTCCAAGATCTCAGCAGACCTGGCTTCTCATGAGGGCTTGCTGACCCCTACCCTAAAACAAGTAAAGCATAATAAAAGAGTATTGGAATGGGCAAAGGTCATGGTCTTACATGGGCTATACATGATGAATAGCCAGTGCCAAGGTGATTTGCCTGACAACTACAACAGAATTTCCAATAATAGTGCAAGCACCATAGACTATATTTTGTCTTAAAATGTATTCACACTTGAAACTGGTCTATGCACCCTTATCTACGATCAGAGTAATTACTTTCCATTACGTGCACAGCTTGGAGTGGAAATTCCACAAAGTCACTTTGATGCAGCCCGTGCCATCAGATTGAACCAAGGGAATCAAATTAAATGCAACACTACTAATTTGTCCAAAATAAATAGTTATATACCTGATCCCATGGCCAAATCCATTGGATCTGATTGGTGGAGCTGCTTAGCTTTCGTCATCAGATATAATTTAGCAAGGCTAAATGAGGGCATGGTCCCTGAGATTCTTACTCACCACATTAATGTGAGTACTGTAAGTTTGGCACATCCCTTAGAAATGCTCTTCAATGAATATGAAGATATTGTAACAAGTATTACTGAAGAGCTAGCACTGACTAACTCGAATAAGACTTCTAAGTTCATGGCATGGATACATAAATCTCATAGGAATACATTTCATAGGGACATACGGCAATTGGCGAAGCAACTTACATTGGATTTGTAGGAACTTCCCAGACCATTATAACTGTTGCCAGATGATTAAACAATCGAAACACATCTACCAATTATGGTTAAGAGGTTGATGCCCGCCGGGGGAAAGAGCATGTGTGTTTTCTTCCACAGAAGCAGGGGAGCTGAGAAGTTCTTTTTTCTTTCTGTGGCAGGTTGCCACCACCAATATACCCTGCCTACCCTCCACAGCATTTCTCCAAGCATTCCCGCCACCCCCACGAGGGTCCAGCCCACACGGGGGACAGGGCTTGGGTGTTTGCTGCCCAGCAGGAGCCTGGCCAGATGGAAAATCTATTGGGATCCCCTCTGCAGACAACCTGTGTGCTTTGACCTTGTTCCGGTAATGGACTCTCTAACTATGTAAATGGGTATGTGCTTCCCCTTACTAAGACCTTCCAACACGAAGCCTATTCAGGTGAGAGGCCAGGTTTGAGTGGGACTGGCTGGGGGCGATTGAGTATGTGATTGACCCTTGCCTGACTGTTTGCCCGTGAGAAAAGCTAACTCAAGCCAAGACATTTCCACCCCAGACACGCACACAACCACCGCTGCTCCCCTCCTGCTCCATCTCTTCCCACCATGAAAGATTGCGCAATGACTAAACAGAAAAGTTATTGCCCAAAAATACTGAATAAAAAAGTTGAATTGCCTATTATTGCAAATGTAGCCTGTGCGATAATGTCGTAATTACAAAAATCTAAGTACTTGTTTCATTGCTGTTTTCATGTGAACAACTTTCAGTGGTAATTTCACAATTAAAATGTTGCCGCATTTTCTTTTAATTTCCGCTTTAATTTTAAATCTGGGTTCAATGGCTTTGAATTCTGAATGACAATGGGCCTCATTAGGAGTTTGGAGGTAGCCATGCCGTTCTTACCGGCATGGTCTGCACCAGACGTGCATTTCGCCACCCACGAGGAAACCCGTAATGTGGCGGCCCGGAATGAACAGTGCCGGTACCTTACCGGCACTGTTCATTCCGCAGCCGCCAGCCTCCTAATGAGTCCCATTATATTGAACAGGGGTTGTGGGGGTGTCCCCCACTCCCTATGTTCGGTATCACATTCTGCCGAACACGGGTTGCCGGGGTGTCCCCGCTCTCCATATTCAGAAACATGTAATTCGTTTTACATTAAGAGTAACGTCAGGAATACTTACATGTCGGGAACCACTTATGTTTCACCGATGAGCCGAACAAAATTAGAGGCAGGGGACTTGGTGTGTTATAGCGTACACTGAAGAGCTAGCACTGACTAACTTGAATAGGACTGCTAAGTCCACGGCATGGGCATGTAAATTTCATAGGCATACATTTGATAGGGACGCGGAGGTGCTTAGCGCCAATTGCAAAGCGACTTACGTTGTGATTGCAGGAACATCCCACACCATTATAACTGTTGCAAGGTGATGAAACAATCTAAGCTCAGCTACTAACTATGGTTAAGAGCACACTGTAGGCTTAGAATAGTACCACAATGGAAATCTCTTGTTCTGGTCACTAGGAAAAATAATAGTCATGGGTTTTTGAGTTTAGTCAATCATAAACCTCCTGAAAGAAGTCTATTAGGTGGAGCAGATTGGGAGACATACATCAGGAGCACTATAGGGTGGACCACTAGCACACAGATGGTCACATTTGAAATGACAGACAGATGGAAGAACAGCAGACAGGAAGACACCATAATTAGTATCATTAAGATGCTTAAAAACCTGCACACTCTGGGTCCAGATGGCTTGTGCAATGCCTTTAATCAAACTGAACTCTCACTGATGGGGTAGCCTATTGCACTTCTTTTTTATGATCATTAGCATTAGTGTAAGCCTCCATCATCTTGGCTGTGCAGTATCATCATTCCGGTGCATAAGAAGGGCACACGTGGCAATCCAAAAAACTCTCTTATTCCACCATCAAAAATCTTTGCACACTTAGCAAACTTAACAACTGGGCTCTCAGCCATAACATAATTCAATTGAATCAAACTAGCTTCCCTATGGGCTCCGGCACCTCCACCAACTTCTTGGCACTTACTTCCATTATCAAATACTCATGGTAGGTCCTAAAGCAAAGTGTCTATGTGGCTTTCATCAACTTCAGTGCTGCTTTTTACACTGTGCAGTGAGACACCCTTTGGTTTAAGGGCTTCAACTGGGGAATTCCCCATGGTCTACTCAGAACAATTATGCTATTGCATAGCCACACCAGTGTTAAACTTGAACATCTTCCACCTGTGAGGTTAGCAATACTATCCCTGACGTTTGTCAGCCTAAAGCATGGGTGCATTCTTGCCCCCACATTGTTTAACTTATATCTGGCCAATTATCTTCTCACAAACAATGATTCTGGAATTATTCTGCAGAGGTTGGGTTAGAATAGTCTTCAGTGGCTTGGTTATGCAGACAATCTTTTCTTACTTGATTGTATGGCAACAGGTCTCCAAACACAACTAGATAGACTTGCAGATTTTGCCCATAACAATGGGTTGTATATTAACACAAGCAAATCTAAAGTCACAATTTTCAAACCACATAATAAAGGATCCCAGAAAAACTTAAGGTGGAACAACCAGCTTGATATATTCTCTACCTATAACTACCCAGGGATTATAGTTGATTGTAAACTGACACGGTTGCCCCATCTGGAGAAACTTGAGACTATGTTCTGGCAAGACCATGGTGATCTTCTGCAGTTTGACTGGGAACATAGTCGATACTCATTTGGCTCTAGTCTCCTGGTGTACAAAGCCTAAATCAGATAATTGTTGTTATATGGATCTGAGCTTTGATACAATCTAAAAAAGATTGGAGGACTGTGTCTTAAACCATTACAAAAAGCACAAGACATACATCAGCAGAATACGGACTAGCAGAATGTGGGCTCCCTAGCGTTGGTGGAGTTATTTCGGCGAGAAGAGTCTCTCTTTATTGGAAATTGGTAAACAGTGATGAGAATATCTTGCTTAATGTCTTACAGCAGGTTCATTGTATTAATTTTGGTGGAATGAATGGTATGTGCCTGAAATCAATGATGGACGAAGTCCATCACTGGAGCATGCATCTTCACATTCACCCCACTTTCACCTCCTACTCCCACTTCAAGCAAGCCACCACAAGAGCTTGCTATGCTATCGACCTGGAGCAGACCAGATTTGATCTGGCAACCAAATCACACAGCAGTGAGTTTGTCTCACAGCTTGATGTGATTCTCTTCTGCACTATATAAACGATTATCCAACAAACAGATCATCACTGAATATCGATGGCTGAAGTACAATTAGGTCAACACTCTTGAAGTACTTGGGTCCAGATTGGGTCTGGTTAAAGTATTCAAAACAGGGAGGTTGTGCGGAAACACATTGCTGGATCAAACATTTGATGCGCCAATGCAAAAGCTTAGCTAACTTAAGAAAGTATACGCTCAGGTCCACGGAAATGTGAGACTCCAACCCTGCAACGCTTGAATGCACTTGGAAAACTTTGTTTAGGGGTAACCAAGTGTCGGTGATATAACATATGACCAAAACGTGGATCATTGTAAAAGAGGTCTTAGACGTCCTTACTCTTTAATTATATCGATTTAACATGTTTTTCATTTGCTGAAGATGAATTTCTATTGTTCTGCTTTAGCATTGAATGATCTTTCAGTTCACCGGATGGACTGGTTTTAATAACGTCATGATTCATTGATATTTGTATTGAATGGCTTAAACACATGTATTGAACGCCTTATTGGCTGATGAATACTAAATAAATAAATGAAGAATTTACATCGTAACTGCAGTTAGTTGAAACGGCTGTTATCACCGGACCGGGATCAACAAGCAGTCATCGGAGAAGATTACAACCACCTTGTACCCCAAAACCAAGAGAGGGTTGACAGGGACTTACCTGATGAAGATTATGCAGATCACTCAAATAGAGAAGATACCCAAGCGAGAAGCAAGGTAATCAAGTAGGGAACATCGAAGAGTGCCTTTCAGACTGGACGACTTTGTAGTAGAAAGCTGAAAGACAATTTCACAGATGTCTTTCCCCAACAGCTACATTGGAAGGGAATCATACTTCATGTGTTTTGTTTATGTTGGGTTAGGGATGTTATGGTGTTCAGCCCCTACGTCGTTTGCATGCGGAAGATGTGATGTCAGGTTGCCAAGAAAAGATCACTTGGCACACGGACTAACACTGTGCATGTCGTTTTTGCTCCCGGGCCACCTCCATGGAATACAACATGTCGTCATTTAGTGTTGGCCACCAATTATTTTGTGTATACTCCTGATTGCCTCTCACATCAGTCATACCATCTGCAAGGCTGCTTATGCTCCTTGACCAGATATCACAATCGCAACATTCAGTGAACTCTCCTCACATCTACTGTTGAAGCAATGTTTGACCAATTAAAAATTAAGCAACTTCCCCGTCCAGCTGGGATCAGTAATAGAATGTGAATATAATTTTAATTTCTTCAAAATCGCACAAATAACAAAGATCCTAACAAGACGGAAACCTGCATAGACCATTGAAACCAATACATACTGTGTAAAAGTGCCAGAAACGTACACATGATTGCCTTTTAAAGGTGCGAGGCAGTACAGTTGCCTTTTCCAGTGTGAAACAGTAATGCCGAGATTACATATTGTAATCCTCACTACACTGAACCTTCACCATATCATATTCCTCACTTAAATGATGCTTCCCTGTCCCTTCGAGAACTTTCTTTTGCTCTCAAAAGGTGTGCCAATTATGTTCCTAATCTACACCTTGAATTGTACCATAAGGGCAGGGACATTGAAGCTCTTCCTTTCATTACCAAAACTCATAATATGGTAGACACGAAACCCTCAAGGAAACGGTCAGGGGCATGAATAATTTGACAGGGGAAGAGCATGCAAAACATTTTCGGTGGTTTCTACTCACTTTGCAAAATTACCAAAGCATTTCAGATTGGTCAAAACCTGCCTTGAATTTAAAGGCGGGTTTCAAATCCTGCAGTCTTGTCAGGAGGCTTGAAACGCAAAAGGGGATCTTATCCAGCTAATTAAAGCCCTCAGATTAACTAAGAAAGTTGTGTTGGCCTCTATCAGGCCAATCTCACATCCTTCACCCTTGGTGGGTTTTGTTTGGTTGTCAAGAGGAGAGAACAGGACAGCCCTACACAGCTTCTTACTCTTGAAGACGTTTTGGTGTGCTTTTGCAAACGTTTGGTGTATTGGAGGTGTTTGCTTATGTCTTCAGTTATGTCTGGTGTTTACTGATCCCTGTTTAATCCCCCTTTGTCTCTTTGTACTGAGAAAAGGAAGAGGAAGAAGGTGTTAGGATAGATTGAAAGAAACCCTAAATAAACACTTAGACTAGTTGTTGCAATGTAGATCAGCTGCACAGGACATTTAACAATGGTTTATAGTTTCAATCAGGAGGTGGAGAGAAGAGAAACAGCTTGGGCAAAGTGGGAAGCCAAACCGCAGATGAAGGCAGACGCATGGGAACAGACTGTGCTGAAAGAGGCAGGTGCTTTCAAGCTGTCAATTGTCAGCATTTCTTACCAGTGTGGCGGGAGACACATGGGAGCATGGCAAGCTCCAGAGAATACCCTCAATGGTACTAGGAGCCACAGCGAGACTGTGAAGGATGAGGTCATGCCAAACAGCAGAAACGTATTCAGCAAGTGAAGGCGAGACCAGCGAGAGAGCTGAAAGAGGGTCTGCGCCAAGCGGAGACGCCATTACCGAGTTGAGACTTTGCTGCAGCAATGCAGCACAGGCCAGAAATGCTGTGAGATATCAGTGAGTTGGCCCAGTGATAGTGGGAACCCTGGGGTGTTCTGACAGGCACATGAACATTTACATTTTGAATACCAACCAAGTAAATCCCAAAGACAGAATTGGCACAATTCCTCATGCCTGAGATGTCAATATGGGGAAAGTTAGAGCAAATGTTGTCACATGCAGATGAATGTTAATGAAGAAACTGAATGATAAAATGTGCACAGGTCTCCATATACGAGATGTCCACTTGGAGAACGTTGCAGCAAGCATTGCCATAAGCAAATGTATATCAGCGAAGACGTTAAAAGAGAGAACTTTGTGAGAAAGGCATGGGGCCTCATTAGGAGATTCCCGCTAAAAACGGAGTCATTACCGGCATGGAGGTAATAGCGCATCCATGCACCCTTGACACCACTAATAGTGGCTGATTACGAGTGTACAAGCACGCGCGAACACCCATGCCGGTAATGGCTGCACTGCCATGCTGCTAAAGGTCCTCCAACCCCCTGATAGCACAATCACGGGACCCGCCGATACTGCCTCCACCAAGGAGCAACCCCTTAATAACGACCCAGTAATACCATCATGCTAATACCGGGCTCGTAATACCAGACCCGGAAGTAACGTCATTGCGTCGGAACGGGAAATGCGCCAGCGGCCATCTTTAAAAACGCAATCCATTGTAATCCTCTCAATCCAGCAGTGCTACAGAGGAGAGAGCAGGGCCATACCATCCAGCATGTCCAAGGCCACCCGCAAAACTACCCCCAGCCTGTGCAAGAAGCGCTTCTCCGATGAGGAGCTAAGCATGCTGGATGATACTCTTGCAGCCAATGCAGATGAGGTTTTTGCAAACAACCTCAAAAGGGAGGTGCAACTAAGAACAAAAAGAAATATGGGAGGAGGTTGTGCGAAAGGTGTCAGTGGCTGGCACCACTCTCTGCATGGTCAAAGACTGTAAAAAATGATGGGACGACCTACGTCTCCGGGTCCGTAACATTCTGACCTCTAATCGCAGGGAGGCCATGGCCACAGGCGGGGGTGCCCACTCAGCAATAAAACTGATGCGCTGGGAAGAGACCGGCAGCACGACAATACAAATGGAGTTCATAGAGGGCTCTGGCGAAATGGAGACGGGTGCCGCGACATCGGGAGATGGAGGTGAGTGACCCTGCAAACCCCAGCAGGCCAAACCATGACGTAGTACAACTGATATGAAAGTGAGCCAAGCCAATGCATGGCCCATCATACACACATATACAGATCCATGTCCAGATGGAGGCCCAAACCTTGGCACAATGAAATGCATGCTGCGTACCAATCCCATTACCAACAGACACCCAACACACAGGGACCATTTGCATGTCATACATCACACAAACCTCAATGGCATGCCACCTGGTACGCATCAGTGCCGAATGGAGATGCCACGGTTTATGCCAATATGCACCCCCCTGAAAGTACCCTGTGTGACACACCTATAAGAATGCAATGCATGAGAAATGAAATACTGAACAGCACCAACTCATGCATCTTGCATGTAACACCATCACTGATGCCCTGCATCTCTTGTTCCCCCACAGGCACTGATGCAGAAGGTGAAGGGCAGGACCCTGCTCCAAGGGCATCAACATTCAGGGCCAGACCACAGGGCACTGGGCATTCCACCTCCGGGCAGCACCGCGGCCCACAGTGCAACCCAGGGCACCTGTACAGGCCAGGCAGGCTGATGAGGAGACAACAGCAGCAGACAAGACTGCGAATACTGAGTTGGCAACAACAGCTGAAGGCAAGGCTGATGGCACGCAGTCCGCTGCCACCAGTTCAGTGGGTGACGCAGCAGCCACAGCCCCACTCAGCGATGTGGATGTGTAAGCAGAGGAGTACGAGGACATCGACGGCACAATCCATGTCAAATGTGACCACACCCCAAGACCCCCATCCACCCCCCACCACACCACTCAGGGCACACCGTCCAGCCCCATGCAGGAACCATTGGTTCAACTGCACAGTCTGCATCTTACAAGTACCCCAGAGGCCAGCCCTGCAATGGCCCACCCAGCCGCAGCACCCTCTACCTCCACAGCCCCCACTGACATGGAGGCATTCCTGTCAAGGGTAGAGACCCGCTAGGACTCGATGATCGAGCTGGTGCGCCAGTATGTGGCCGAGGTCGGGGAAACACGCCGTGAGATCCGGGAGGCGAATGCTGGAACCATGCGGCCATCAATTCAAGTGCCATTTTGATACGTGACAGTTTGGGGGCCGTCACACAGGTCCTAAACAGGATGCTCGAACACATGGAGCACCAACAACCTGCACCGGCGGTGCAAAACCCGTCCACATCCATCCCATCGTCCACACCTGCAAGCTCCACTTCCTCAAGCCCTGTGCGGATGACAAGGCGCAGTGCAAGGGACACAGAAATGCTGCCCCCAGACACAAAAGAAGTCCGGAAATAGCTGGTCCAACCACATTGTGTGTGGGATGACAATGGGTGAGGGGGCAGGTGGTGTTGAGGGGATTAAGGGGGTGTTCATTGGGGGGTTTGGGTTGTTTGGGTGGGGGTATGGGGTGTTTGGGGGGTAGGGGGTTTTTGGTTGTTTTAGGGGGAGAGTGGAGGGTGTTTGAGTGGTGGAGGGGGAAGCACTATGTTGTTATTTTTCTTAATACACCCGTTGTGTCCAAAATCATTTCATGCCTGAACATTGTTCATTTCTTGTGTATTCATTCTATTCATGACAGCGTACAGTGCCCGACTCCCCACACACCCTGTGTCCATGTCCACATGGTCCCAGTGCTCAGTGTAGTACTGACACATAACCATCAACGTCCCTGTGGTTCGGAAGTAATTGTCAATCAGTGATTGGCGTACAGCACAGCCATCTTGTGCATCATGTACTGCCAGGGGTGCTGCTTCTCCTCCATCATCAACCTCATCATCATCCTCACCCGGTGCATGCGTGTAAATGTCAGGTGGCAGTGGTACATTTCTCTGGATGCACATGTTGTGCAGCATGACACAGACCATGGTGATCTTTGCCACCTTCTCAGGGCCATAAAGGAGTGCTCCACCAGACCTGCTTAGGCAGTGGAACTGTGCCTTCAACAGGCCAAAGGTCTGCTCAATCACAACACGGGTACGGGTATGAACCCGATTGTACTCCTCTGCGTGCCTGTTCCAAGGGTTCCGCACAGGGGTAAGTAGCCACGGCTTCAAGAGATAGCCTCCATCACCTGCATGGGAGCACAAAGAGGTATGTGAGAGTCAATCTGATCTGACACCTTTAGGATTAACGGCCATGGCTGCAGCTATTTGGTGTTGACATGCACATGTCCCTGTATGTATGCACACAGGTTCATTTGATGCATTGTGTACTGCACAATGGTCTACTAGTGTGGATTGCATTGTACAGATGATGAAGAGTGTTCACTTGCATGCTGACGCGGATGTACTGTGGATGCGGAACGATGTCTTGCAACCCATTACTGCAGTGTATGCTACTCTTTACCTAACCACACTAGCGGCATTGGCACAGTTGTAATCATGATTAGTCATGCATCGCTTGACATACCCATGGTGGCCTGCTTGTGCATCTGGCATGTTGTCATTGATGTGCGGCATTGGTCTTATGTATGGCATTGATGTGTCATGTTCAGGTTGAGATGTTCAGGATAATAGCGTTTAGCTCTGAGTGCATTGTCCACTCACCGCCCAATCCCACCCAGGTGGAGCATGCATCCCCCTCAATCCCACCCAGGTGGAGCATGCATTTCCCCCCCCCAATCCCACTCAGGTGAAGTATGCATCCCCCCCACCTCACAACACCCATGCACTGCCATGGCCCAGTCAGGCAACTTACCGAGCAGCCAGGCACATCGCCCAGCATGTCGCTCCATGTAGCGGGGAAGCGTGGAGTTACGCAACACCATGGCATCATGTGTAGACCCGGGATATTGGGCGCAGCAATGTGTGATGAACTTGCTGGAGTCACATACCATCTGCACATTGATGGAGTGGTATTGCTTGCTATTGCGGTACACCGCCTCATTGGCATGAGGGACCACCACAATTCTACATGGGTGCAGTCGAGGGCACTGACGCAATTGGGCATGGCTGTCAGTGCATGGAAACCTACTTTTGTGTCACTGAGCTCCTGGCCAGTCCATGGTAGGGAAATGTGGACCCTTGCATGCTTCAAGCGGGCATCAAGCACTTGGGTCAGCATGCGGGATAAGAGTGGTTGTGATATGCCATACAGCTGCCCCACTGTGTGCTGGTAGGTGCCTGTGGCCAGGAAGTGGAGCACAGACACCACCTTTAGTAGCGGGGGATGGCAGTGCAGATTTCTATCAGGCTGACGATGTCGTCATGTATCATGTCCACTATGGTGGTGATGGTGTCCCGGTCCAACAGGTACAGGATGTGGATCTGCTCAGGGGTTAGACTGAATGGACTGGGTCTGATGCGAGATATTGGTGGCTGCCTATGTGGTACCACTGGCTGCACTGATGGAACTTGCTGGGCCAGTCTCACCCTCCTTCTCCTCCTGCATCTCCTCTGTGCTGCCTGTTGTTGTAGCTGTTGTTGTTGTTGCTGTTGTTGTTGTTGCTGTTGTTGCGGTACAGGCATGTCCTCCAGCCCCCTGATTGCAGCAGCTAGTGGGATCATTTTGGTGTAGGAAGGGGTGGGTGTACTCCTTTTGTACTGGGACAGGCTCCATTGACTCCATCTGTGGTGATACTTTGCACCTGTGACAGTTGCCTGCACTCCAGGTTGCTATTTACGGGTGGTCCCTGATGCCTGTATTGCCGCCATTGTGCAGGCCCTAATTACCACCTTCGGGATGCCGGTAAGTGCATGCTCGCGTAACTTGTGATGTCCTCCTGTTAGCGGCATCCAGGTATTGACGCCGCAAAGGGGCGCGTGTACGCGCACATGCCGGTAAGAAGGGGCACGGTATGGGCGGCACCGGTATTGGCGGGTTGTCGGCTCGTAATGGCCCGGACCCGTTAAAGATGCCGGTAATGCCATTCCGCCTTCATTTTTTCATTACCTCCATACTCGTAATGAGGCCCATGGTATCAAATAGAGACATAAATTTGTAAATACATTTTCAAAACCTTTATTTCTTAAAGTTTCGGGGTCGGTGTAATACATAACATGCCCTAACTCTAAAGGGATGGTTCCCTCAAATTATGTTTCTAAGGGCCGTCAATGTCTGTCATTGCAAAATAATAGTCTGCCTGTGTCCGGCAGAGAGTGCCTGTGGAGAGGTTTTGCTCGCTGGAACAGTCTTTTCTCAGTGTCTACTGTGCGCAAAGAGGAGTCCAATTACAAAACCTGTATCCCGATGCAGAGTGTTGCTGAGTGTTGCGGAGTGTGTAGGAGTGTTACCTGTGTTTCCTGGTGTTTCGGGCTAGAGAAACGGCGTACCATGCCCCGGGTGTTCCCCAACGCACCAGAAGGCAAGCCCGCTTGCTGCTCTCAACATCTAATTTACACACTGGGGAACAGCCCTGGTGTCCATCAGAGATCCCTACTTCACAAGGTACATGTGGCATTGTGTGCAGTGGCTCAATGCCCCACACTTCCACTCTGAATATAGAGATGGGTGACCTCCAAAACTCTGAATTGACTGTACAGCTGAGTGGCACTGATCGGTCACTGTGTGGCCCCATGACAGATACTACGAAAAAACTGTAAGATTGAACAATCAAAATAGCGGCTCATTTAATCCTCTTTAACTTAACAGGGCCCAAGGATAAGGGGAGGGCTATAGTGCCAATATTCAAGCCTTGTAACGGGAAGAAACCTGTTCCGCCTTTCAGGATTGCAATGGAAGGTAGATTTTTTGCAACAAAATATGCACCCCCACTAGCAATGGACAACACCCCCAAGAACCATTTTGAGTCAATCGGGCACCATGGTGTTGAGGCTGATACCTCTAAGAAAGGAGGGAAATTGTCAGACTCAGAGCAGTTGGACGGTACTATTGGGGAAATAGATCAACCCCACTCTTCTCCACCGGATGAGAGACATTGTAAAGAGGTTGCAGGAGCTGCAGGGACTTATTTTGAGAGGATGCCCACTGATAAGCAAGTCAGTCTAACAATCAATCCTCATCAGGAAGAGAGTGGCAATGTGAGGCAGCAGGAAACCGGCCGAGTGGAGGTTGGCGACAGACCAGAGACTTAAAATGGTGGGCTTTTTCTTTCCCGGCTCCCCTAAACTCTGTGCCCTGCTTTGACCTTGCAGAGAACTTAGAAATGACCACAGAAAATAGTAGGTACCACGTCATACCTACAATTCAGGTCGTCTCAACGGACCGGGAGGAAGCTTGCCGGATAAGCTCAACTGCCCGCCTTGTCAGAGACATTGCAGAACTATCATAGCAAATGGAGACAAACAAAGAAACCTTAGAAAATAATGACAATTTAGAGGTTAATACAGCCTCTTCACATAAACTTCGGGACAAACCCACTAAGTGACAATGGATGAATGACCTGGATACGGAACAACAGTCTCTCTGTGAGAAACTTAATGATGGTTTAGTGGGTAATGGATCATGCGCAGAAGAGGTGTCAAGATTGACCTGGGCTAAGTGTTTTTCCACGGACCATTCTTCTTCTGACTCATCCTTCTGCTCGACTGACTTCCGGAAAAGAAAGGAGACAGTGTAGATCCCAGTAATTGGCCTGTCAGGAATGACGTCACCTCCTACACGGAGCTAAACACAGTTTCCTTATACGTACTGATCACAGAAACCTCTGAGTCCTGCAACAGATGGAGTGTACCAATGCTCGTCATGGCTGATGGGCCTATTTCTTTTTACAGTTTGATTTCTGCATAATCTACATCCCAGGAACTGAAAACCAAGTTGCGGATGCCTTATCAAGATGTAAAGGCGAAGAGGCAAGTATTTTCCAAAGTCATGATCTCGTTTTATCAGGGTTGCAAACTATTTCTATGGTAGCCCCGTTTTTACGAGAATTGGTGGAACAGTACAAACAGAAGACAGATATCTCAAACTCTGTCTTAATGGGCAATGCTGGTCTCTACTATGATAATACTGTTCTGTATATTCCTTCCAAGGCACTGCAGGATCAGATCCTTTTGTGGTGTCACGATACGCCCTTGCCTGGTCATGCAGGTAGGTGAAAGACCCAGGAATTGATCAGTCGTAGATTTTGGTGGCCCACTATACCTCAAGATGTAAAGAGGTAGGTTGCATCATCATGCCCGGTCTGTGCTTGTAACAAGTATACCACGGGTAAGCCCATAGGTCTAATCCATCAACCCTTGATACCTGGTCGCCCCTGTGAGCACATCTTTACAGACTTGATTGTGGATCTGTCTATCTCCCATGGCATGGTTACCGTAGACTCCTTCAGTAAATTGGCTCACTTTTCTGCTCTGTCACATCTGTCGTCTGCCCCTGCGGCCATCTTTTTACGTGATATAGTCCGATTACATGAACTGCCGAGGACTATCATTGCTGACAGAGGGTCACAATTTACATCTAGATTCTGGTCAACTTTATGCCAACAGTTAGGTATTAACCGTGCCCTGTCCTTAGGGTATCACCCACAAAGTAATGGCCAGACAGAAAAACTCAATGCCAATCTTGAACAGTATCTCTGATGTTTTTGTAGCAACAGACAAGAAGAATGAGCCTCCTGTGTTCCTCAATCAGAGTTTGTGTAAAATATTCATACTTCAATTCAGATGAGTCCGTTTTATTGTGCATATGGCTACCATCCCAAGCCGTTACCATGGACAGGCGTGTCACCCACAAGCACACCCGCTATCGACAGTCTGTTGACTGAACTTATTGCTGTACATAAGACGGCCCAGAAGGCTTTGGTTTCCAGTAGACAGACACACAAAAAGTGGGCAGATCATAAGAGAAGAGCTAATCCAGACTGGAAGCCTGGTCAATTGGTTTGGTTATCCACAAAGTTTCTACCCAATAGGATCCATGTAGGCAAGTTTGCACCGCGTTACATGGCGCGCTTCTCTATAGCTTCCAGGGTAAGCCCAGTGGCATTTAAACTTCACCTTCCCCAGAGTCTACGACGGATCCACCCAGGTTTTCATCCATCCTTACTAAAGAAACACAAGGACGATCCGTATCAACGGAAATCACGAAGCCTAAGACCTCTCAAAACCCCCTTGCAAGAAGAATACGAGGTTGCTTATCTAGTGGACTCCCGTTACAGAAGAAGAAGAGTGCAATATTTGGTGCATTGGAAGGGTTATTCTGTTGAAGAGAGGACATGGGAACCCAAGAGGACCCCCAAGGGGAAGGGGGTATACTGTCAGGATTCGCTGTCCATGGAAGGTATGGAATGCCTGGTGTCTATAGTTGTGCAAGGAATAGAAACCATGGTCTAGTCCTCATCCAACATGGCGGCAGAGAGTATAAAATGTAACCACGCCACTTCTCGGCGCGTTGTATCTGTTTTGTTTGTCAAGACTTCCAACGCTCTGATACTCTGCCGAGTTTCTACTGCCTGTGTATTCTACTTATTTCCCTTGCCTTCTCGGTTCCTTTCCTTTGAAGAATACCGCCTTCTTGCCTTTTCTCCTTGGGCTCTCTTTGCCTTCATCTGCTCTGTATGCTGCCCTTCTCGCTCCGGTACCTTGCCGGCGTGGTAATTTCTCATCTTTCTTTCTGTCCTGTCGGTCCGCCTCTTACCCTTTTCAGTTCACTTGCTACCTACCTTTCTCTCTGCACGGTCCTGTCCTCTCAAGCTCCTCTTCAATCTAGCTCTCGGTTTCCGTTTGTGCCGCGGATTTGGCACAAAGCTTCTCCTGGTCCCTTTCACGCACCTTCCTCTCTAGTTACTTGCAGTTCCATTCATTCTCTCTCAGGTACGTGGGGTTTGGAATTTTGCGGCTTCCCGCAGGTCTCTAATCATATATTTTCATACTTACATTTCTGCACGACTTTTCTTGCTTTACTGTGGTTCAGTACGGTCCGTCCTGTATATTTCTATGTTACTAGGACCTTTGGATTGAGTCTCAATCTTAACTGCTCAGTCAAGTACGTGACTACATCCAGTCCTCATCAGCCAGTAGGCTCCTCTCTCATCCCTATTCTTTAACACGGTACCAGATTGGAATCCTTACAAGCTTCTCTGCGGACTCTATACCTACTTCATCAATCACAGTTGTATTTCCTAAGAAGAAGAACCAATTGATCCGTTTACATCTATCAGGGTTTTTTATCGCCCAGAGGCTTTTTCCCCTGTTCTTGAGGGTTTAGCTCCTCTGGGTTCCCCTTAGGTAGGTTCAATTCCTTGCCAAGGTGGCCTCTGGGGAAGCTAGACCCTAATTGCACAACAAGAAGAAGAAGATACCCAAGGAAGGACCAATAGCAGACCACAAGAGATCAAGAAGGAAGACCATCACAGATTCCAAGGACAGTTCATCTGAAGATCCAGGTGAGGAGGAGGTTGGGGAGGCAGTACCTTTATCTGACAATGGGCCTCATTCTGAGTATGGAGGTAATCATGGTGCTATTAGCGCCATGACTACCTCCAATACCGGTACCGAGTCCGCCCTTGTTCAATGGGGGACTTACCGGTCTCTTCCGACCTTTGCGAGACCGGTAAATCCCCATTGAAAAAGCCATTCCCCATTCCCATTTGAGCCCCCATAGGGCTCAATGGGAAGGGGGAAGGTGCTAATAACGGTACCGCAAATTGCAGTACCGTTATTAGCTCTAAAGTCCCTTAACAGATCCCGTACTTAACGCCTGGTAAAACCAGGCGTTAAGGAAGGGAACCACTAAGGGAACTGAGAATCCCGGTATCCCTTTGCGCCCGTCTCGTAATGAGGCCCAACGTGTGAAAGGTGATGTCTAAGTCATTTTAGGGAAGGTCCCGAAAGTCATGCCTCTTGTAAATAATCACCCTGCTGTTGAACTGGTGCAGGATCTAGCAGAGCCATGTAAAGAGGCCCCACAAAGGTCTTGTGCAAGAATGGAATCTATTAATGAAAGATCAATTGTGTCTGTTAACGGGAATGGGCAGACAATTTTGGTTGGAGCAGGAGTCAGTAAAAGAGCCAGATATATCAACCCAGCCCCATAACCTTATGACGGATGACCTGTCCCAGAAAGATCGGAGCATTCCTATCTTTTGTACCAAGAAGAAACGAAAACGTCCAGCAGCGCCTGCTCAGCCCCATCAGACAAAAAATAAAAAAAACTTGCAGCTAATTAAAAAAATTATATCAAATTATTTGAGGACATTTATGAGGAATGTAAGGTTAGAACTGGCAGAGCCATCCTTAAAATACTCAAAAAGAGCAAACCCTAAATTGAAGGGAAAAAATCAGATACCCTATTAGGAACAGTTGGAAGAAAACTCGGACTAGTCTCATTTGGGCGGTGCTGAGGAGGATTTGCTGGAGGTGTCAGTTTATGATGTTGATGATGATAGGGAGTCAGCAATAATCAATGATCCGTCCTCATCGCCAATGGTGGACTCCCTTGGGGGTTCTCCCCAATCACCGAAGCAGGAGTTCACAAGAGTAAATCTTGATTATGGTAAGCAAAGTTTGTTTATGACATTAGCAGAAAAAAGAGCTATATCAGACAGGGCACATCAAACTAATAATAGGAAACCCATAGGTGTTAATTCCCGGGGAGACTGAGGGTGAGCCTGCTTTAGTAACAAATAAACGTGTGCATGGTATAGGCTCTGGTCAGCAAAGCTCTTATTCTTTAAAAAGAAACTTCAGCCCTCGTATCAGGCTAACCAGTTGATTTTAGAGTAAATCCTAACCATAGAGTACTGTCTAATATTAAAACGAAATAACATTCTTCGGCTATTTCATCACATGCTGGAATGAAACGCCATAGATTCTGTTGACATAGCTTTTTGCGAACAAAATAAAGCTTGACCGTGTTTGTATACACATACCCTACAATTTAGTTTGCAATCAACTAATTGAGGCCTCTGGTGGATTAAGGTCCCTAGGCTTTGAAATAACAGAATGATAAAAGACAAGTTAGGATCTATGAGGGACGAGGCGACTAACCAAGGCAAACTAGCCAGATCGTACTCCTTTGGCTTACCATAGCAGGGAGCGATTCTACCATGAGAAGAACTTCCCTCTCTCTTTTTCCTCCCCCCCACTTTTTATTTTTTCACCAGAAAAACCAACATCCAATTAGGATACAGCTCTAAGATTACAAAAAGAAACTTTAGAAAATAAGTTTCTTTAACCTGAATAGGAAAAAAAACATTTAATTTGAAGAAATATAATTTTGACAATTACATAATTTAATTGAAACAAGGCAAGTAAAGGAAACTCATTTTCTCCTGATGAACCATTGTGATTGACAATGGGGAAACACTTGTTGAGAAGAAATGTTATTATATATTTTTTTTAATTAAAGCCCTGAGAGTACACATTGGTGATTAACAGGTGTGATGACAACACCTGGAGAAGTATTATGAACACTGGATATATATATTTTTTTGTATGAAACTAAAGCTTTAAAAGAACATATAGGTCAAGAACAGGTGTGATGACAACACCTGTAAAAGATTTATGAATACATGATATATTTTCTTTTGTGAATACAAAAATTGCTATTTAAGAAGGAAATCTTTTTGTATTCTGACTCACCTATGGACTATACACGATAGAGGTTTCCGCATTGGAGTTAATGTCTCCCATTTTTTTCGAATTTAGACTAACCTAGTTAAGGATGGGGAATGGCAGTCAGCTAGACCCCCAAACATACTTACGAGAAAGGCTCCACAGTATACACCAGATTCACCTAGAAACGTACAACAAGGCACAACCACAGCCACCTGTGACCCCAACCCTGTTAAGATAACATTTAGCACTACAAGGGATGCGAGGAGAACTTTTAGGGAAGGTCCAAGTAGAGGATCAGACGTAGATAAGGAAGAATCTTGGTATTGGTTAACAAGGGTCTTGAAAGCACGGAAAAGAGACTAATGCCTAGATGGTGGAATGAACAAAGAGTTTATTATTTCATCCTGGAATACAAGGGGTTTAACCATTTATTTTTTGTATGCAAGAGACCTGGCACAGGGAAAAACCCCTAGTAGATGGCTATTTGTTATATTTGAACCCAGCAAAGAAAGGCTTTAGGGGCTGCCCAATGTCAGGCTTAATGTAAATGATAACAAACGGGGTAGGTATGAGGGTCAAACAAACCTATAACCTAACCTATACATAAAGTCTCTACTGATTGAAATAGGCAATCACACGTCTCGGAGGGGAAACTGGTTAGCATTAATGAATTTATACTGGAACCCAGCTGATGATGTGAATGAGGATTTGGCTGATCAGGTGACAAACTTGATCGACAAATGGTACGCTGAATACATTAACTTGACAAATTATTGTTTGTGGGACCAGAACATAGAATGCATAAAATATCGGGGTAATCGGCGTAGCTCCAATAACTCTAAAAGAAGTAGAGTGATAGCCTGGATGCAAGCTATGGAGGAAAGGAACATAATTATGATAAATGATAACACCCCAGGTGATATTCCCGGTGCCCCAACCTGTCATAGAGGTACCCAAAAGGCAACTCTTTACTACTTTTTTGTGTCCCTTAATATTATACATAAGGTTAAATTATTAGAAGTTGTGGAAATGAAATCAAGTGACCACAACATGATAAACCTAACATGGACTAGACCACCTCATAATGCGCAGGAACGGTGGCCGGGAAGGGTGGAGGTTGCCCCAGACCGGAATAGGCTGCGGGTCATTCCAGTGGACGTTCCAACATTGATAGATAACCTCTCGAGGTTTATTAATACTCAGAGTTTAGAAGTAGATTATAAGGCAATCCTTTAAGATTTTGGGGAACGAAAGAATGGCGGGGTTAACCCACACTTTAATCGACACCATGGGTTTGATGAAGAGACTGTGGAACCAAAAAAGAGGCTTTAAACAGAAATAAAAAATATACAGGACTTTCTTAAATTGCTAAGATAGGAACAACGTAAAAATCGTATTCAACAATATAGGGACTGGTGTAATTTCACTTAAGTGCATCATGACCCAGAATGATGGTGAACTAATGTTAAAAACTGTACTTGGTAACAACTCCAGAAACCTCTGGAAAACCATAAACAATATGGATGCCCGCAAGAAGCATTACAGTGTAACCCAATCCCAGAAGAGACTAATGCCTAGATAGTGGAATGAATGAAGAGTTTATTATTATATCCTGGAATACAAGGGGGTTTAACCATTTATTTTTTGTATGCAAGAGACCTGCCTGAGGGAAAAACCCCTAGTAGATGGCTATTTGTTATATTTGAAGCCAGCAAACAAAGGCTTTAGGGGCTGCCCTATGTCAGACTTGGCCATTGCACTATGGTTCTCTATTTGCTGCCTTCAAAGCTAAAGGGAAAAATGTGAATTTAGAGAGGCTAAAGATTTGGAATGCTCCCATTGATAGAGACGAAATCCTGGTTTTAATTAATAAGGTGAGTAGTTCTCGTGCCCCTGGGCCAGATTGCCTTACAAACTGTATTTTAAAATCTGCTCTGGAGAACTGGGCGGAATTCTGTTAAACTTTTTCCTACATGTTGTGAAGATGGCTCAGGTCTTGGCCTCATGGAAATCTGTAGTTTTGGTCCCTATGTTTAAGAAGGGAGAGAGGTCAGACCCAAAAAATTACCGCCCGATTGCCCTTATTAGGGAGAGTGTTTGCTACTCTGTTGTTGATTCGTTTGAACAAATGGGTGATGAAATCTGGCAGATTTGATTGTCGACAGACAGGATTTGTTAAGGGCTGGGGTTGTTAACTTATTTCTCCTTAATGCGTTAAAAATAAGATGCATAATGAGTAAGAGACCATTGTTTCTAGCTTTCTTAGATTTACAACAGGCCTTTGATAGCATTGACAAAGATCGTCTCTGCAGACAGATGATTGATCGGCACTGTCCCCAAGACCTACTTTCATCTATAATGGCCCTTCCTGAGGGTACGACAATTCAAGTCAGGTTAAATAGCTTAGGTTTGCTGTCAAAAAGGTCAGGACTTTTAGAGGACTGCAGCAGGGTTGTCGTTTAGCCCCTGCCCTGTTTAGCCTATTTATCTCAGAACTGAAGGAGGCCTTAAATCTGCCTCTGGCTTGCCCCTCCTAAGATAAATGGTACCCCCCTCGGGTGGATGGTCTATGCTGATGACCTAGTAATTCTGGATCAGACCACAACTGGGTTACAGTGAAGCCTTGAAACCCTTTGGGGCTACCTGGAGCGAAAAGGCCTAAACATAAACGTGGAAAAATCAGAGGTTTTGGTGCTATGAAATTTGGGTGGTGAAAAAAATAAATTCTTTCACAGGAACCTGGGAGGAGAGTTATTTAGAGTGGTGGGGGGTAACAAAAAAATGTAGGAATGTGTGTTAACTCAAACTTTGATGACGCCCCATGGATAGCCAAACTGAAATGCAAAACTAAGAGTTTGAGGGCCAAGGTCAAATCCTACATATGAAATAAGGGAAATCCTCACTGATCCCGATTATTACGTTTTATAAACAGAAAGTCATTCCTGTTTTAACTTACGGGGAAGAGACCTCGTTAGCCACATCCAGTGAGATATGGTATTCATTGGAGAGATCATTTCTAGGCAATCCAAATTGTTTACCAGTTACAGCTATAAGATTTGAGCCTATAAGATAGAGTCTTTTGTCAATGTACATAAGAGTGGTTTGGAACTCCTTGACTCTATTTATGAAAATAATCATGGAGGATAGGCCAAATCAATTTAAAATATTTAAGAGAAAACCAGGAAAACCCTCAGATTGGGTCTTGAAGTCATGGTTTCAAGGTGCAAAGATGTATTGAAAAACCTTGACTCGACAGAATAGCTGTCACGCACTCACCTTCCC
Organism: Ambystoma mexicanum; assembly: GCF_040938575.1. Lineage (NCBI taxonomy): Eukaryota > Metazoa > Chordata > Amphibia > Caudata > Ambystomatidae > Ambystoma > Ambystoma mexicanum. The sequence continues at coordinate 1,425,842,187 of NC_090921.1, read as the reverse complement.
TGCAGCCCCGGAGCCGACTCTCTTCCAGGCGTGCACTGCTCCGCCAATTCTGGGCCGTCATGCTTCTCTGTTCCTGTTTCCACGCAGTCGTGGCGACTGCACTCCCCCTTCCGCTTCTGTTCTCCATCATGGGGGCAGCACGGGGAGGTTGCGGGAGGTTGCTCGGCTGTGGAAGAAGCCGCGACCCAGGTGGCTGTTGCCATGGCAATTGTCCGACGCTCGATGATGGCGTCTCACTGGTCATGTGGTCCATAACTATGCACGTGACCCATCACCATGGCAACAACTATAAACAGGCATGCTTTGCGCCACTCTCAGCTGTTTCCGGACCATCGTTTGGCGTTTCGTGTGTGCTTTTGGTCTCGCTTGGAACTGACCTTGTTTTGCTTACTTGGACTGCGCCTGGATTACCCCTTGGATTCTGCTGCTTGGTTTTGTCCTTGTTAATTTTTATTTTTTTTCTTACCTGCTGTTTCCCGGCTGTGCTTCGACTTTTGGACTGCCTTTTGGACTGCTCTTGGGTTTCCCTATTGGCACCATTTGAACTGGACTCTTGTTTGCTCCTGGAATCACCTGGGATTTTGAACTTTGCTTCTTATGGACAACTACAGACTGCCTACTGGTGTCCTTTGCTGGAACTATTCTGACAGCCTACGCCACACTTGTACGAAGGGAGCCCAATCCAGCCGTTAGGATTACTGTGCTCCTTTCCCTTCGACTTCTCCATGATTCTCCATAGGTAGGTGGTTACTCATCCTTGTGTCACTGCATTGTGCCCTTGATTGCATTTTACTTAACCTTGCTCTTTTCCTTTTCAGCTACTGGGGAATCCAGCGCAGCCGTTCCAGCTCACCTGTTGCTCCAATAACCGGTCAGCGAGTGACCTTTGTCTCTCTGACTGGTGCTTGGGGACAGAGATATTATAGTCTACGCGGCAACCCATTTCTTGACAATAGCCCAGATTGGGTGAAACCGAAATTGCGGTGCCTGGACTGGAAAGAAACAGAACAAGAAATGAAAAATCATAAGTCGAGTTTCCTTGCAAAAAATAATTTTAGGTTTCTAAATATAATTCCAAAATATCTGATAAAATTCCTGTCATAGAAACCTTTTTAAAGATTTAGGTTAAACATTCTTCATACAAAAGATGTTCTTTTTGCAAGACATCAAGAAGGGATAAATGATGCATGGTGTAGATTCTGTCAGAAGAAGGTAGAATCTTTGCAATATTTAACTCTCTTCTGTCCCAGTTTGTGAACAAAGAGAACAAGACACCTTGACGTATTGATTTCTAGGAACCATTATTGAGCACTGATGACTGCTTTGATCGTCTCTATGGAGGTAATGATTTTAGGTTGATTTTTGCACTGATACATTTTATGAAAGAAATGTGGTAATTTTGTGATTACTGTATAGAATCCTCGGTGATTTCTCTTTTTTATTGTGAAATGGTGGATTGATTAATGTGAATCTTTGTTGACTGAGATGTTGTATTGAGGTAAAAGTTTGTAACAAAATAAATACATATAAAAAAAAAAAAAAAAAATTGTCTGTGTCTAAACCTATGCTTGCCCTCACTCTATACACAAATGTGTTAAGGGGTCTTTTGTCAAAAACGAAAAGTAGTGATTCAAAAAAAAGGGGTGACCAAAATTGGTTTCAGGTGGTCTTCTCACCAGGTGCACTTTGGTCAATTTCACAAAAAATGAGTTCAATCAAAAGGGCTGTTCATAAGACCTTGTCCACACGGCCCTTACAGTGATTTCAAATACCTTCAGTGTTTGAGTTCCTTGGGGTTCATTTCCCCAAGCTTCTACGTATTCCAGTTTCAAACACCACAAAAGAGATGTAACAGTTCCTCTTAAAGCTTCTCAGGCTTCCCTTCCCCATGCTTCAATCCTTTCAAAACTATAAAGAAATAAATAAATCTCCAACTTGGTTAGCGTTCCCTTCTCCAAGCTCAGGCCTCTTCCAGCTTTCAAATACAAAGCAACAAATATCACAGTTCCTTTTTGGTTTTTCAGAATGCCCTTCTCAAGCTTAGGCCCCTCTAGTTCCAAACACAAGTTCAACTGGTCAGGATGTGCCTTTTCCTTATATACAGTTTTTCTTCTATCCAATTATGGGGTAGAATCAGAGGCTTTCACAAATGCCAGGCTCTTTGCTTTCCTCAGCGTGACCACTCTGATCCTTTGCCCCTCTCTTAGTTTCTTACTCTTGCTTCCTTTTGTATCTTTTATCTTCAGTTACTTCCTGCCCCACTTTCATGTATTTATTTCCTTTTGTCGTGCACACTGTCTTTTATTCCTTTCACTTTGTTGTGCACACTTGCACTGTCTTTTGCTTTCTCTCTGTTTTGCCTCTTGCACTCTTCCCTCCTTCTGTTGTGCACACTCGTACTGCCTTCTTCGTATTGTGCCTCTTGCACACTTCTTTCACTCTTCTGTGTACACCTGCACTTGTTTCATTCTTTCTGGGTCACTTGCACCCATTCCCTTTTCTCTGAACTTTACTTTTATTTCTGCACCGCTAAAGTATCTTTTCTTCCTTGCTTCTGTGCCACGAGTGCACTTTCTCCTTCTTTCTTACTTTCTGTTTCTTAAAACTGTCCTTCTTGCTTTCCGCTTCCTGCCGCTCTACAAATCTTATTTTTTCCTCCCTTTCCCGCTCCAGCCACCCGCACGCTCTCGAGTTTCTCTCTCTCTCATGCGAAACTTACCGGGTAGCGTAGCGCTGGCAAGCGGTCTCTCCGGAATGCTTTGGTTCGAGGTCAGGGACTCACCACTTGGCCCTCAGACACCTTTGGGCACGGCACACTGCCTAAGGAAAGGAGCAATTGCATGGACACCGCCAGCAGAGTCTCAGCTGCCTCATGCCGTCTCTCAGGAGACACTGGGCCAGCATTGCAGCACACCGCTCTCCTACGGATCCTTCTTCCTGCAGCTCCCAGCTTTGTGGCTTCTCTGTTCCAGTCTGCTTCCCCAGCTCGCTCATCCATCTGTGCAAGACCACACCTTTTAGAGTGAAAAGACCAGTCAAGTGTGAATGGTGTGAGAAACCTGAGGGTATTCTCCCAGGCGAACCTCGAGATGCCCTTATTCAGGTGACCAAGGGAAGCTTGACATGCTCGGATCCCAACCCTGGGGGCAAAAGAGCAAAAAGAAATCACCAAGGTAGGAGAGCCCAGGGTTTTGCTTGGGAAAATGGAGGACAAGATATCGGAAACCTTTATAGGCATATTGCATCTGCCTCCTCTGCTCCCACTAGATCTATCTTGCCCAGATCCAAAAAAAAACTTTGTACATTACCAATCCTCAAAGGTCCCAAATCTGGTTGCACCCAAAGGGCACAATTCCCGGAATCCTTGCTTCACCGGTCTCCATTCGAACACTGCCCATCCTTCTTCATCCCGTCCCTCTGATTATTATTTTTTGCATTCCAAACCTGATCAGACAAAACACTACAATCCCCATAATTCCCTTTGTTGATTTCACAGTCCCACCTATTGCTGTTTACCCCGTAAATCCTACCAATCCCATCCCTTTGATGGTCATCTTCCGAACAACCAATCTAATATGACAGAACACTAATGTTCTCACAATACCCTATGTTCTGTTCTACATCGTGGTTATTCTCGTCCAGTGCACCAACCTTCCCTATCCTGTACCATAAGATACTCTGACACTCCAACCTCCTCCTTTTCCAACACAAATACTTTTTCACACAATAAACAACGCACTTGTAATAAACCTGTTTACCTGTCATGTCCCAACCCGAGGGTCAGGCAAAGTCAGGCAATTGACTTAAACCATACACACCTGACGATCCTTTCCTTTCCCCACAGGGATAAAAGGTGGAGGAAAAGAACGCAAGGCGAGTACAGAAGACAGCACAAAGAGAGCAGTTCAAAAGAAGGAGGAAGGCGGCAGGAATTGAGAGGGTGGCGAGGAGAGAAGTGACCTTGCCTTTTTTGTCCTAGGCCTGCAGAACCTTCACAGAAGAGAGCCTAAGACTTCGAACAATAGCACAGGTGTCCTGCAGCAGATGTCAATGGTACATGGAGCAAGCCTATGCTGATAAGCAGGAGCGAGGGAAGCTCCCGTACCTATTGTACCGGCCTTGACTCCAGAGAATCTAAAAGCCAAGCGATTCATCACAACTGGTTAGTCGAGGGGAGACCTGATAATGACCTGGCTGTGTTCAGTAAGAATCGCAGGAGTGGCACGCTTCGAACCAAAGTGAGAAGGGACACCAGTTACAGAGGGAAAGCGGCACCTAGTGGGTGCTAACTCAAGAGACTCTGGTCGAGCCCCATATGAGAGAGAAACTTCAAGTCCCAGAAGGCCCTAGTATGGCTAGTGAAATATGTCAAAGTGGTAATATAGATGGTCAAGCAAAATCGCTGTACAATCGAAAGACTTTGATCTATAAGCACTGTGAAAGAAAGGGCAGTGAATCCCGAAACCTTTGTATAAAAGAGAACATTAAACGTGAAGAGGGGTCAGCCCCAGAAGAGGGGGACCCAGGAGTGAACCACTATCACCCTTCTTGATAGCAATAGTAAACCCAGATGAAGGGTAGCTAAGAATCGAGAGGGGTCGGAGCCCGGCAGAGGGGTATCCAAGGGTGAAATGTCATCACCCCGAGGCAGAAGAGACGGCAAGAGTGAACCCAAAGGAGGGATGCCAGAGATGAAGCTATTGCCCAAGTACTAGCAGTCAAGAGGGGTCGGAGCCCAGCGGAGGGAGATCCAGGGGTAAAGATATCATCCCAACTTTAAGAAAGGGACTGATATAAAATTAAGGAATACGATTGAGAAGGGTCAGCCCAGAAGAGGGGTACCCAGCGGTGAACGCATCACCCTGTGTCCAAAACGTGGGGAAGGAAGACCCAGGCTACTGCATCCTGACATATTATTTGAGAACACTTCTGTCTTATTTGTTGCCACCTTGAATTTCTCACAATGGTCACTATTAAATACCTGACCCAGCCTGACTCCAATAGTGGGACAACTGGAGTTCTTTCTAGGGTAGGTTGCCCTTATTTTCCCCATGTTATTCCTATGGGTAATCGTTACTGATATAGTTGCCTCCTCCTCCTCTAAGTATTTGTTGGGGGGGGGGATATGGGGTGAGATGGAGATACCCCATAAAGGCTGAGGGAGAGTAGGTTGTGGTGTTTTTTGTACTGGGGGAATACCATGTCTCTCCCTTGGGCATCATCCTCCCAATCCCTCGTGACACTCCACTCAGGTGAACTTCCCTCGCTTGTCCACCCCCAGGGTCAGCATCTAAAAGCAATGGCCCTTCGATGGACACCTGAATGGAAGATCCTGAGGTAGTGGGTGGGAGAATACCGTGAGGTTTCTCACAACTTGAGCAAGTCTTCATGTGTGAGATGCCCATATGGGGAAGCTTAGGACAAGTAGTATCTACAGTTGATGAAGTAAAGACAGTACTGGAGTACAACTGTTCTATACTGGGGAAACAAAGAGAACATTGAAAGAAGCCATGATAAAGGCAACATATGAGGCAGTGAGCCATTTGAGAAAAAGATACCTGGCAGGAGAGTACACCACAGGATCTATAAAACTCAGAAGGGGATACCTGGCAAGGGAGTACACCAGGGAAACCATTCAAACTGTATGAAAGAAAAATGTATTCTGAAAAGATACCTGGCAGGGGAGTACACCAGGGGATTTAGAGAATCTACTGAAGAATTCCTGGCAGGGAATTATACCATGAAGTCATCTTTAAGCAGTTGTGTATGAAAGAAACACTTTTGCCATCCTTGAAGCAGTTGTTTATGAAAGAGACACCGTGTACCCTCCTTGAAACATTGTTATATGCAAGGGACAATCTTTCCCTCCTCCTTAAGCAAAATTGTTTTGGGAAAAGACACTTTCGCCATTCTTCCTGAATTAATCCAAGGGAAGGGAACTACCCTCTGGATCCAAAGACGTCTCCTTGGAAGAAACCATTTTTGTTGGATTTATTTATTTGCTTTATATTTGAACACTTTTAGGCTAAACTTGGATCAGGGGGGCCATCCTGGGATAGTAAGTCCTCCCTGGGCTATAGGCAGTGAAAGGAGCTGATACGGGTATACCAGGAGGTCGTAGCCACTATGTCAAATCAGATTAGTTGAATGTGGTAGCTGCACATCCACTCGAAAAAGTAAATGCAGAATGTGCACCAGTATGTTCACATTGGGGTAGCAGTCAAGGTGGTGGTATCCCAGCAGCAGGGAGAGTTATTGACACAGGTGCAGGAGGTCAATGTTGAATGAGAAAATGTGGTGGTGATGCTGCAGCAGTCTGAAGAACCTTAGGTGAAGGTGGCAGAGATGGTCCACTAGTAGAAGGCTCAGGAGGAGAGCGGAAGAAGCAAGGTTGGCTCAGACTTTCCTTTCTAAATTTCAAGCGGGTCAGGAATCATCCACGCCCATGAAAGCACCCTGCTGGTCATGGTCATGGGTCTGGGACTACTTCAACCTTCAGGAGGGAAATATTGTAAGGCAGAGACATCTATAGTAATATACATCCTCTGCCAAAAGAGTCAAGTGGGGTTGCCAAACTAAGACTTGCAACTTGGGCACAACACTGATGCTCAAGCTCATTAAAGTATGGCACAAGGATTTGTAGAGGGTGGACAAATCACCTTCCTCTGACCCTGTTACTCCAGTGAAAGCAGTGCCAAGTGCCGGATTACACACCAGGCCATTCATGACATGCTGGTGCAAGTGTCCCTTATCCTTCCAACACTCCAGACTAGCCACAACATCCTCACCCTCTGTGTGTGGTCAAGCTCAACCTGAACTTGTGGCACCATCCACTAGAAAAGACGCCTTGCCACCACCAGCACCACAGTTTCCGCTTGGTGATGGTGGAGTTGTAGTTGTGGCCCCTTTTGGGCCACTGAGTAATGATGGAGTGAGGAGGCATGCAGGTACATTTGGCTCGATTGCCTGGTGTCTGTCATTCAGAGGGAGTGGGACCCCATGGTGATGATGGATGCCATAAAGAGGCAACATGCTTTAAAACCATTTAACCATTTTGGAGGTGACTAGACAAGAGGGTAGAAAAAGGTAATACCTGAAAAACTGAGAGAGTCCCAAAATGCAAGATTAGCTCAGCTCTGTGCTACATTGTAAAATATTGGGGAAGAACCTCCAAGTTAGGAGTGTGCAAGTGGCTCCACTGGTTGGTAGAGATTAAAGAATCAAATGTATGGTCTACAGTGGCTTACTCGGCCTGTGTTCTTTTGGCTGCTGGGCATTACATTGAGACCAAATCCCCAGAAAGAGGAGGAGCAGCATATAAAAACACGACCACAGCATAGAGAGTGCAGAGGTGCCCGAAGTGTTTAGTCTGCGGTGGTCCGCAGAGGTTGGCAGAGCCGATTACAACCTGGTGCTAGTCAACTCATGGAACTGCAGAGTAAGTCCCATTTTATTTATTGACTGTGCTTCTGCTTTTGCTTCAGAGGCAGCCTTTGTCCTTTTGACTGAGCTCTATTGAGCAGCTATAATTTTCTAGGGAGCAGAGTACCTGTTTACAACTACTGAGGTTTCCTTACCTGGCGGTTCTCCTTACAGCAGAAATGTACGATCTTCGCAGTGGCAACGGGAGCTCAAAATCGAATCTGGAACCACCTCCCTTAATCACTCTAGCAGAGATGGCTGAACCACCAGCAGCAGTGGATTCATATGAATATTTTAGTGGGAGAGAGAGCTCTAATTTGATTCTGGAACAGATCCTTCCGATTTCCTGATGATTCAATTACCTTTGAGGGCCAGCTTGCAAGATTCATTTACTGACCCCGGTTTGCAATCAAAGCGAAAGGTAATTGTGCACAATGTGGACTCCCATGTGCTTGGTAGTTCCAAGCAAATAGCAGCGAGCGATACCATTCATATCGAGCAAGAGGACTCAATTGTTTCGGATGAATCATTTGTCAGAAGTTGCCAGATATTGGAAGATGATACAACTCTATGGGGTACAACAAAGGAGGGACCACCACTATTGGATCCACCTCTCACTCCTTTGGCACAGGCTCATACATCTTCAACTCTTCAAGCCAACTTCTTAACTCCCAGAAACAACCAAATATGTAGAGAGTTAAATTTCTTGCCTAATTTAGAGTCTCTAGGCATATCCCATCCCATCCTCATCCCCCTTCACCTCTTCAGAGATTGTTTCTTTAGTTAGACAATTGCAATGTTGTGTTTTTTAATAGGTTTTTACTGCGACAATGGTGGCTACGCGCAAACCCAAAAATATGACCCACCTCACGCTTTTCGCCATCCAATCAGCAGGTGCGTCCGATGTCCGTAGACCTCAGATCGGTCTCTGAGCCAATCGGAGGTCCATCCGCAGACTGAACAGGGAAGTGAGTCCGCCAACCGAACCCAGAGAACACACAGTTTTTATTTCCTACTTTTTGGTCGTTTGAAAAAAATTACTGGACGGATTTACACCAAATTTACAAAAGCACGCTTTCGTGGGCCAAGCTGCTGCTCCTGCCGCAAATTTGGTGAAAATCCGTCCAGTGGTTTGGGCTGTAGGTGTGAGCAAAATGTTGTTTCCATTGTGTCCATGGGAAAACCACACATTTTGGGACCTCCCTTATAACTTTGCCCCCGCCCCCTTGATGAAAACCTCACCAAACTTCCCAGAATCAATCTGATGGGGCCATATATTTTTGTTGCAAAGTTTCATAAGGATTCGTCTAGGGAGGGCAAAGTTATAAGCCGCCCAAAAAGTGCTGTTCGTGTGGGAGGGGGAGCAGGAGGGTGTGTGTGTGTGTGTGTGTGTGTCAATCCTCTATGTGAGTCATAAGCATTTATTTTGTGTCTATCTGCAATGAACGAAAATGCTTTCGTAGCTTCATGCATGGGTGCCTATATGCTTCATGTCAAACGCATCTATGTCATGATGTCAGTGGTGATGTCGTCAGCTTTTCTGGGGTTGTAGTCAGTCAACCTGTTCGATCGATGACAACTGTATTTCCTCCATATTGTCAGTTGGGTACGGTTTGAATGGCTGTCTCAGCGAATAGCGTTTCTCACATCTGCGATACATCACTGATAGTGAGGAAGGGCCCAGGAGTGATGTGCATCTCTCATTTCTCTGCCTTTGAGCTGTTGCAATACAAAACAATGTTTTCATGTCATTCATACAAAAACTCTCTTAAAAACATGAACTCTTTCACCCACATATGTCAGCAGAAAAAAGTATTATTTACAGTCACTCTGTGTGGTTTTCATAGTTTCGATCAAATCAACTCCAACTAAAGATTAGATTAACTTGTTTATTATACAGTATACTACCTACAACTTTCCACAGTATCTTAAAATGAAGTGCTTATTTCCTAAACTAACATGCCCTGCACCCTTCTTTCATTATAGGACCTCCTCAGGAGTCCATCATTAGAATACAAAGCTGGCCAAACCTCTTGCGTGAGAATAAATCTGAGTTTATTTTGGGTTTTGTGCTCCTTTCTGCATCTGGCACGTAGCGGTAATCAAACATAACAAATAATTAATAATTGGCTTGATGTCTTAATCAACTTCTTAATAAGATACCCACAATACCTTACTTACCTTAATCAAATGTAAGCGCCTTATGTGACTGAGGGTGGCTGCCTTTCGCTGTGCCGTTACAAGTCCCTCCATAGGAGCCCAAGGGGGCGGAAAACAACCTGCACAGAAATTCCTGTATTTGTAGAAGGGATTAAAACTTCCTGTGTACAGACCCAGTATCTGAACATTGAAAAGAGACAATTGCCCTTAAAATTACGGAAGGGAAAACATAGATTCCCAGAGAATAGAACTGTTGCTTTGCATGCTCCAGCAGCTTCTGCCAAGGAAAACCAAGCAGAAAGTTTGCAGGAATTTTTTGTATTAGTTTTCAGCTCTGCAGAGAAAAAGGGAACAAAGCCCAACACGGTTTAAATGTAGCAAGCATTGTGCTGTCTCTCCAATAAGCATTGAAGAAGGGAAAGGGTTACCATTTTCCTGCCTGGAAACCTCAAGAAACGGACAGGTTTGTTTTGGGAGGAAAATACATGTTATAGAGGCACTAGGGAAGCAGGCAGCCTCAGATGAGACACAAGGTCAGGGGGATAAGATCACACATACAGTGGAAGCCAGTATAACACCCAAAATGGTGAATTACCTCTTACATGGCTTTTGGACACATCCCTGACCATCCACCAGACAAGTCTTATGTTGCCCATACAGGGAACAGCAAGGATCACATTATGCAGGTGCATTCTGTTCCCTTATAGCCAGCCCTGCCCAGAGGAGGAACAGATAACAAGTAAAAAGCAGTCAGTGCAAAGAACATTTGTCATTTGTTGGAAGAACAGCCAGAAGGAAGGTTAGAGTGTCCGAGAGACCCCAAATCAGGAGGCTTGGTACTGAACTGGAAGAGCAGAGGAGAGCTGGCCATTGGAAAGTAGCAGACCCTGGTCAGGGAGGTTCAACTCGAGAGTGTGAGGGCAAATTAACTTGTGAGACGTAAAATTTGAGAAGTAGGGGAGATTTTAGGGTAATCAGCTTGTGTAGAGAAAGGATGAGTACCAGTTTGATGCTGGAAATAAGAGTGCCATGTGCAAGGTAAGAGAAACCGGGAAGTAGCAGTAGGGTATTTGACTGGTGCGGGGAATAAGGGTTACCTATTAGAAAGTAGAGGAGATAATGGAATAACAGGGCTGTGGAATAGCCGATAGAGGGTGAGAGAAGGGTATTACTTTGTACGAGGAATTGATGGCACCCATTGGGAAGTAGGAATAAGAAATGGGGAATAGAGTAACATCTAACTGGAGAGGGAGAGTAGTGGAGAGACAATAGTGGAAGACATAGGGGAGTCTAAGGAAGCAATAGATAGGAAAGAGATCATCAGAGAGCAAGAGAGACAGACAGACAGGTAAGAGGGAGAGAGGTTTGGTGGTACAAGAAGATTGAGACAGACCACCCAGATTGAAAGAAAACTCTCGTCCAGGAAAGTGGGACTTGTCATTTGGAGTGAGACAAAGAGGTTCTTGAGGATCATGTCGAACCAGGGGAGATCATAGCAGTGGGAGGATATTTGAAATGGTGGCACTACACTAGGGGACAGGAACAAGAGAGGAGGAGAAGAGGAAGAAGAAAGAAAACAAAGGCAGCGACATAGAAGGAAAAAGGAGGTGGCTAGGAGCTGGTCGTCACTTCTCCAACGAATCCCACCCGGACACTGCTTTGGCTTTCTTTGCCTAAAAACACAGCTGGTTTTCACACTGCTTTTGCCTTTTGGTCCAGCAACAAAAGAGCTCTGTGGCCAACAATGCATTGGAATTTACCCTTTGCAATAAAAGACACTTGTCCCTAACACTGCGTTGGCCGTCTTTTGACAATAAAACACACATGGGATCCTCACTGCTTTTGTCTTCTCTTACACCAACAAAAGACATGTGTGCCTAACACTTCTGTGATTATCTCCACTTATAAAACATACATTGGTTTCTCACCGCTTACAGTTTATCGTCCCCCAACAAAAGACATTGCCGATCACAGCTTTAGCATTTTCCGCCTATAAAAGACAAGTGTGCCTTGTTTGCACTGCTTTGACATTCTACGCCGCCAACCAAAGACATTTGTGCCTAACATTGCTCTAGTCTCCTTTTCGACCAATCAGAGACATGTGTGCCTTATACTGCTTTGGCCTTCTCTGCCAATAATGTACAGAGGTGATTCTCAATGATGTAGCCTTCTCCTTGACCAACAAAAGCACATTTGGCTAAAACTTCTGTGAGCTTCTCGACCAAGGGAAGTCACATGTGCCGACAATGCTTTGGCTTTCTCCTTCACCTACCAAACTCATTTGTTACTAACACTGCTATGCCCTTCTCTGTCAGCAAAATACATGTACATCTTTGCTTCAAATAATATGAGCCTTGGCACTGCAACACAAAAGAAACACCTTACATTGTTTTGGCCTTCTCCACCTACAACAGGCTTGTATGCCCGACAGTGCTTTGGCCTATTCCTCCACACAAAAAAAGACAGTGGTGCCTAACGCAGCTTTGGTCTTGATCTCCACTAACAAATGATATGGGTGCATGCCATTTCTTTATTATTTTCCTTTACCAACGAAAGAGGCATGGGTGCCTCACATTACTGTCACCTTTAACTTTTCTAATAAAGGAGACTTGTGCCTAACACTTATTTGGCCTTCCCCTCCACCAATAAAGTTCATGTGCTTCACAATGCTTTGGACATTTCTTTCTGTAAAATGTATGTAAGTTTCTCATTGGTTTGGTCATTGCCTATACCAACAAAAGTCATGTGTGTCTAACATTGGTTTGGACTATTCTCCCTATAAAACACATGTGGTTCTCATTGTTTTGGCCTTCCAGCGTGCCTAGTCCTGCTTTGGCCTGCTCCTGCGCTTATATACATATATTTGTGCTTAATATTGCTTTGACCTTCTGCTGCACCAACAGAAGACACGAGCCTAACACTGCTATGGCATTCTCCTTTGTCAAGAAAAGATATGTCTGCATTACAATGCTTTGACCTCCTCTTGTGCCAACAAAAGACTTGTGTGCCTAACATTGCTTTGACCTTCTCTACTGCCAGCAATCAGCACTGTCTTTGGTAAATGGTGTTCTGTACTCCTTCCCTGAAATTGGAGTTTGAATCTCACTTGTGTGGTGAAGTCCCCACCTTCGCCCGCACAAATCATGCAGCACCCTGCCCCTTACAAAATGCTACCCTAATTCCCTAACACTACACAGACCCTAATATCAATTTACTTCAACTCCAACCTACACTTCCACTAATCCTAAACTACCTCCCCCACCACTCCCAAGCCCGCTACACAAAATCCATCCTCTATTTCAACTTGCCTGCTTTTATACAGGCAAAATGGTCAAACTTAGTTCAAACTTAGTTGAAGCTCTTTCCTTGAACTGTGGGAAAAGCTTGACATTTTCAAGATGCTTGAACCGGTTAAAATGTGAACGTCTTCAGTTCTGTACAAGCTGCGTCTCCCATTCTTAATTAAAATATGGAATCTAGACGTTACTCCTGAACCTCCTCTTTTGTCAAATTCCTCACTTAGATGAGGATGTACAAAAAAAACATGTGCGGTGTCAGTTGAAAGAATCAAATGTGTGACACCCATAAAGTTGGATTCCTGAGTTCATGTACTACAGTGAACTCAGTGTTTCAATACCAATTGTAACACAGTTGACCCTTCCCTAGTGAAACTGACCTGAACTTTACATAGTGACATAGAAGTGTTGGGTGATGCTCAAGTAGTAGCTCAACATATGTCTGGCCTCAGTCTATGAAGAAGGAAAACTCTGTGTTGAAGGAACATGCCATTCATATGCCATATCAATAAGTAGTCTTATCCTTCTTCTGAATGATGCCACTAAGGACCTCAAGGCATTATTCCCTCCTCCGAAGCCACAAACAGGCGGTCTTCTCCAAATAGCACAACACTGCATGTTTTACATCAAACAAATGTGGAGCTTTATACTCTGGGGAAGTAGAATTAGGACACATCTGATAATGTCCCCGGCCTGACCCATGGCATGATGCTTGGATTTGCCTGGGGCTAGAGTAGAGCGGATCACCTGGCTAACTGCAGCATGTGTGGAGCAGGGGGCAGTGGCGTGCCACAGTAAACACAGTTTAGCACCCAACGCAAGCACCAAACCAAACCCCAATCCTCCTGCAATGTTCATGTAAAATTGGGCTTTAGTGATAGTGAGAACAAATCCATGCAGACATTGCAGATGACTGTCATAGACGTTGCAAGATGTCCAGGAAGAGACACACCCATGTGCACATAAAGTTCCCAAACATGGCCGCGCAAACACAGGAGGGTGAGCTGGACCATGTAGTGTGCAGCTCCTGTGGCCTCAGGTCTCAGTGGACATAGAATAAAAACAAACATACGAGTGGAACACACATTCATCAGCTCATACCATGAATCCCTGGGACCAGGCAAGGCCAGGAACAAAAAAGGACCAATCAATCAGAATGTGAATACAAACACACAAGAACACATGATGCCCTTGAGACTGGGGAGGTCAAAGTGGCAGGGTTGCGGCCCTACCTAAGGCAGGAGCACTGGACGCAGGGTGTGGGTGATGGGCGAAGGATACTATTTGGAGGAAACTGGAACAGAGAGTGGACAGACAGAGAGCAGGAGGCTAACAGCTTGGTAGAGGAGGAGGAGGGTGCGAAATGAGGAGAGGAAGAGGCTGAATAGAATGGAGGAGATAGGGAGGTTTGGGTGCAGCAGAATTGGTATGGGGAGAATTCTTTGAATATTTTGGGACGCATTTCAACGCAAATGTATGTGGGGTATGGATTTGGGTAATATAAAAGGTGGGGGTATAGAGAAGGGGTGCAGGGGATATCCCTCCACTTACATTTGCATTGAAATGACCCAAACAAAAAAGAAATTTGGCCAAATCTCCCTCGACCAATTGTTTTGGAGGAAATCACGTACTTACTGTTAAAAGTGCTGCTACTTTTTACAACAATATTTACCATTCCAGAACTTTTTTAAAGTTAAATCATTCGTCTTCACTTTGCCATTTTATAGCAGTTGCAGTTTAACTGAAATCTGATTCTACATTTATGAAGCCTACAGAATATAGCCTCGATGGGCTATAGCTGGCTTCATCTTAACCAGGGGAAGATGGAGGAGGTCCTCCTAACACTAAGAAGGAATCTCTCCTCACACTCCATCACCCTGATTTTTGGAAAACTTGTCAAGTTGTTATCTCAGGTTAAATGCAAAGAAAATATGGTTTCTAAAGGTCCATGCAAATAGAAAGGGACGCTATTGTAATATCAGGTGGCTGTATAGGATTTGTCCATTCACATCCTTGGACAAGTGTAAAGCTGTAGTTGGAGCTGTAGTGACTAGTAGCTTGGACTATGGCAATGCACTCCTCTAGGTTTGGATTGGTTTCTGGACATAGGAAATGTGATCATGTCCAAGATGTTCACATGAAACAAGTGTGGCTTGCAGTAAAATGGAGCTTAAAAATCGTTGCATCTTTTTCAAATGCCTCCATGGGGCTGCTTCTGCCTCTCTCTTCAGGATAGCATCACACGGCATAGCCCTCGATAGAACCTTCGATCTATGGAGAAACACATACTATTTATCCCAAAATGTCTCTTTCAGGCCAGAGGAGATACGACTCCTTTTTGCCAGGTTTGGGAGTAAATTACCACATTTGGTTAATGACAGCACAAGCGTTTTTCTAGTTCCAGGCCCTAGTTGAACCAGCATCTGTTCAGGTAGGTGTTATGTATATGTTCTAGTTTAGTTGCGATGAGTGAATCTAGGCAAAATGTAAATGATCCCACTGTCTGTAAACTGAGAGAAAAACGTTTGTCTGTGCCAGCCACTTCGTGGTCAACCCGCAACCACAACACCTTGTCACATGTTGCACTATGCTCCTGCCTACCCCGTCCCCCGCCAATGTCACAGTTCCACTACATTTTTGGTACACTTCTACCACTGACAAGAGAGGAGGATGAGAAGAGAGGAAGTAAGAAGCCCCAAAAATCATGAGAAGGGTGACAGCAGGAAATGTGTAGGTGTGTAAGTGGATGAGAGAAGGATAGGAGAAACACCATCATTAGGAGAGAGGAAGTGATTGGAAGATGGGGCACATGGGGCCCAGAGATAAACAGGGTGGTAGCATGGATTAGTGCAACCCCGAAACCTAACAAAGTTGATCCTGGGAAAGGTGCACCTGGCAGATGGACGAGGAGGTGCAGGTGAAGAACAGCAAGGAGAAAAGGAAAGGGACAGGAGGGGGACCCACAGGTACGAGCATGCAGATGACATTGAGGAGGCAGTGGAGAGTGGGCTGGTGGGCACAAGAGCAACAACTCTAAAGTAGGTGGTCGGCAAAATGACTATTGTTGAAACCATTGACAACTGTGGCATGGTCTCCTGCTTGCTTGAGACTCTGGGCCCTTGATGAAACGGGGGAACTAATTCAAAATCTACCACTGGTGCCAATGACGACTACCACGTCAGGCCAGAGACTAGGGGAGGAGTTCCCTCCAACGTTTCCAAGCTACAAAGGTACCAGTCATGAAATCTGGTAGGTCAAGAAAGACACTTCATCCAGAGCCTGAACGACAGGTGAAGCCCTGTGGAAATGTTATAAGCAGACACTTCAATATCAGACTGAGTGCTGAGATCAGACATCAATAAGGGAAGAGAAGGATCATGAGGGACATTTTTTGTGCATTTTTTACATAATTCTGTTAACCACAATTGCCCAACCTGTTCCTGTTCAGAAGTGCCTATGAAGGAACAGGGGTGGGCTTAACAAAGCAAGAGGGGTACATGGGAGAGTGAGTTTATTGGAGACAAGTTGTGCTGTCTAAGACTAGGTTTATACATTTCAACCTGTAGTTCTGAGTTCATCCCTTTGATAGTATTTAAAATAAAGTTGCACCATGATGGACCTCCTGACACCAATCAGAAATCCTAGCTGTAGTAGGATATGGCAGTTTTTCTTCATGACTTGCCCCACCTTCTCCTTGGATGGTACTGTCAAGGTCTGTTGATGCCTCCCTCCCTTTCTCCTCCCTTGTTTCTTTGGCAGAGTTTTAGTCTGGATCCTTCTTTCTTTTCTTCTAGCAGTCCTCTGATGGATACTTCCCTTCCTTTCTTTCTTCTCGAGTAAGTATGGTCTCTCTCCTCCGGATGCCACTCTGTCGGTAGGGAGATCTCCAACAGAGTGGTCTCCCTTGGAGTAAGCCCAAAAATGACAGGGAAAAGCCTCTGGGCTGAAAAACCCTGTATGTTCAATTTAGATGGTATACACTTGAAGGTGAAATCGTAGAAGAAGCAATGCAGAGGCTGGACTGGCTGGTAAGGCTTTCCAGGTATGTAATTCCAAAGGGAACAGCTTCATTAAGCACTCTGAAACCAGAGTGCTAACAGCAGCCACAGAAGGTAGGGAAATGAGCAGGAACTGACACAGGGTGGAAGGTGTCCACCAAGCCTGAATGGAGGGCTTCGATAGCAGCAGAGTCTCTGGAAACAGGGTAATGGAGAAACTCAAGGAAATGAGGAGAGGAGAAAAGGTAAGGAAAAAGAATCCCGCGGATCGAGAGACAGCCCTGCCGGAGGAAGCAGAGAAGAGAAAATAAGGCAAGGCGAAAGGAAACTAAACGTGGACGAGCCACGAGAAGAGAGAATGAAACTAGAACGAAGAGGGCAGAGAGCAGCAAGAAAGTAAGAACGAGGAATACCAGAGGAAACGAAGAGCGGAATTACAAAGAGGAGATCAAGCAAAAGGGGTGTAAAATGAACTCTATTGCAAGTGATAAGGAGTGAGTGTGAAAGCATGAAAAGAATCGAAGGCGCAATGCGCCGAGGCGCCGATGTTGTGTCAGTATAAACCTGGCGGCGGCCATCTTAGAACATAAACAACTAGACTGTTGCTAAAAGAATGGTAAAAAAACATGATGTAACATTTAATGGCACCGCCAGCTATCCCAGATCTTCCAAGAGGGCATGACAGTATAACCTCTCTTTCTCGGCGGTCCTCCCGGCTTTCCTGGGTACCGCCTATGGAATTTCTGAATAAGAAGAGGGGCATGAATGTTACTTCTTGGTTCCCAGGTACGTTCTGCTTCAGAATACCCTTTCCATGCACCAGGTATTGAAGTACTCTTCTTTGGTACCTGGAATCTACCAGATGGGAGACTTCATATTTTTCCTCTTCAGGTGGGGTGGAAAACTCAGGCTTAGGAACCTTTCATAGGTAAGGATCATGATGGTATTCCTTCAATAAGGAAGAGTGGAACACTGGGTGTATTCTTTTCATACTAGCTGGTAGACGGAGGCGGAACGCCACAGGATTTATGCATTCTTGTATGTGAAAAGGACCAATGTATCTAGGACCAATGTATCTGGGAGAAAACTTCCCTCTTCTAATCCATATAGGTAGGAATTTAGTGGACAACCACACTTGTGTGTCCTTGTCCCAAGAAGGATTTGGCTGTCTATCCTGATGTGCATTCCTCTTGTAGCCCTTTCTGCTTTCTTCTAGCATTTCAATGGCTTGTTTGTGGGTCTCCTTGAAGGTATCTAGCAGATGTTCTATAGAACGTATCTTAGAGAACGTTGACAGATCCAAAGGGAGGTATCTAGGGTGGTAACCATAGGTACACTGAAATGAGCTCATCCTTATGGCAGTATGTATCGTGTTATTGTTAGTGAATTCAGCCATGGGAAGGAAACTGTTCCACTGATCTTGCTTATGACAGCAAACACAACAGGTAGCATTTAACCTTTCAGTTTGGCCATTACTTTGAGGATGATATCCTGAAGAGAGCGCCCGTTGAATACCCAGCTGTTGACATAACGAAGACCAAAATGAAGACGTGAATTGAGATCCACGATCAGATACAATGGTGATCGGGAGTCCGTGCAGGCGGACAATATCCTTTAGAAAAAGTGCGGCTGTCTGTGGGGCTGATGGAAGGACTTGGTAGAGGAGAAAAATGGGCTAACTTGAAGAAGGTGTCTACAGTCACCATTATCGCAGTGAATCCTTCAGACTTAAGGAGGTCCTCAATAAAATGAGTAGAATAATGCGTCCATGGCTGAGAGGGGAGAGTTTCTTGCTGTAACAGCCCAACAGGCTTACACGTCATATGTTTACCCAGTGCACATGTTGGGCATTTAGAAACATAGACTGCCACATCTCTCTGCATTCTTGGCCACCAGAAATACCATGATAGGAGGTTGGTGGTTGCCTTTTGCCCTTTGTGACCAGCTAAAGGGAGATTGTGACATCAGGCTAGGGCTTGATCCTGGCGTTTCTTGGTTGGCAGAAACAATGCTTGTCCCTTCATGTAGAGACCTTCCTTTTGAAGAAGCGGGGTCATTTGAACAAGTGGTAATGCTCCTGGAACAGAATCGTCTCGTACGTCTTGAAGAAAGGTGTTCAGCATGGCAATGATTTCCTTACCAGCAAGCAGCCTTTCACCTCTGTAGGGTGGGTCGAACTGATCTCCCTTCCTACGAGACAGTGCGTTGGACAGGGTCTTTTCTCTTCCAGGTATGTAAGTAAGCGTGAAATCAAACTGAGAAAAGAAATACAGCCAGCGGGCATGACGCGCATTACGACACTCCATCTGTTTTAGGATACGGAGATTGCGATGATCGGTTCTTACAGAGAAGCAATGTAATGCTGCTGGTAGAAGGTGACGCCATTCTTCACAAGCCTGGCGTATGCCTAGCAGTTCCTTCTCTTTCACTGGATAGTTGAGTTCGCTCGTGGTCAGGGTCCTTGAAAGGTAAGCAATAGGGTGTTCAAGCCCATCATCCCCTTTCTGAAGGAGAACAGCCCCAATAGCTCCATCCAAGGCATCAGATTCGAACACGAACGGAAGGATCTGGTTGGGTTGCCTGAGGATGGGTACGGTGGTGAAGGCAAGCTTGAGATGGGTAAAGACTTTCTCGGCCTCGGGACTCCACTGAAACAATAGCCCCTTCTTTAGCAGAGCAGTGATGGCCAATACCTTGTCTGAGAAGATGGCAATAAACTGCCAACAAAAGTTCGCCAGACCTAAAAAACGCTGGATGTCTTTCACAGTCTTTGGGGTTGGCCATTTCAGGATCACCTGAATCTTGACAGGATCCACCTGAATACCATCGGCTGAGAGGATGTAACCCAGGTAGGAAATAGAGGATACCTCAAACATGCACTTCTCTGGTTTGCATAAAGATGATTGAGTTGAAGACGAGATACAACCTCACGAACATTCTTGCGATGTTCAGTTGTAGAGGATGAATACACCAGAATATCATCTAAACAGACCATCACACTTACAAATAATAGGTCAGAAAACAGTTTGTCCATGAACCTCCGGATGTCATGAACCATCGGACTCGTCCTTTCTGGTCTTCCTTGTCCCTGACCCATAGAGGCCTACACGCAGCAGTACATCCAACATGGCCACAGACCACGAAATGCGGCGCACCAGTTTCTGCATTGTACGCATCACGTTCCATAAAGCAGCCACGCCTCCGCGGCTCTGCGCGTCTTAACGCTGCTGTTTACTGAGGTTGCCGTGTGCTGCCGAAGTTCGCTCTCGTTTTCTACTAACTCCTGGTTCCTGGCTCCTTGAACCCTTCACCTTCCTCCAAATCCCTTGCCCTCCTTTCATCCCGGATCTCCACGTATACTCTGCCGAGTGTAAGCTTCGCTGTTTCCTGGAATTCCCGGATATACTGTATGCTCCCGGACTCGGATCACGGAACGCACCCTGGAAGCTGAGGACACCCGCGCAGGCTTATAAAAGACCTGTGCCGTACGAAGGAAAACTTCAACAAAGAAAGAACACAAACAGGTAAAAAGGGGGGAAACCTGTGACAGATTGAGACGCCAACAAACCGACAGTGATACAGACATGGAGGCGGCTGTGCAAGACCTCATGCGCGGCATGCAGGAGTTAACAACAGAAGTTCAGAATTTAAAGGCCGAGAATGCCGCATTAAAACAATTAGTCCTATCACGTGATTCCGCAACCAAAGAAAGTGTACTGCTGGGCGGCATTGTGGATAAATATGATGGCTCATCAAGAAACCTTTGCGGATTCCTTGATTCGTGTTTAGTCCACTTTACTTTTAAGCCCTATTACTTCTCTATGCCCAGAGAAAAGGTGGGCTTTATGATTTCCCATCTTTCAGGGAATGCACTAACTTGGGCTACGCCCCTGGTTAATTCTGGAGATGCCCTCCTGGATGACTATGATGGCATTGTACACGCCTTAAAGGCCATGTTTGACCACCCAGAACAGGTCTACAGTGCCCAGGAGCGGCTGCTAGACTTTCAACAAGGTACCCAGGATATGCTGACCTATGTGACACGCTTCAAGCAACTGGCCAAGGACGCAGATTGGCCCCCGGAGGCCTGCTTTACCCTTTTTCGAAGAGGATTGAATGAGGAAATTAAAGATGAGTTGGCAAGAGTAGCACGCCCAAGTTCCTTCCAGGCTCTTATGGATCTCTCCTTACAGATTGACTTCTGCATCCAGGAAAGGAAGGCAGAAAAGAAGAAGACTAAAATAATTTGCCAAAAAAGCTCCATAGAACCGTCCTCCAAACCCAAGCTATTTCCTGCCCCCTCTACAGACCCAGAACCCATGCAATTGGGGGCCTTCCGTGGACCCATAACCCCGCAAGAAAGAATGCGACGGATTCACACTGGGTTGTGTATGTATTGTGCCTCAGACAAACATCTTGTGAGAGAATGTCCCTTGTCTCCCCCATGGCGTTCGGGAAACGCCACCTCCCGATCCTAGATGGAGCACAGTTTCGGGAGAGAGATGTTTGCTCCACATCTATTCCATCCTTGAACTCTCCTGGACAAGTCAATCTAGTGATTTTACAGGCCTTCCTATCGACTTCCAAGAAAGAAACCTACCCTATTCTGGCATTAGTGGATTGTGGGGCCATTGGGATATTTATAGATCAAGATTGGGTCACTACCCACCACATTCCATATGAAACTCGGGGCATCATGCAGCCTGTAGAAGCTATCGATGGAAAGCCCCTCTCTTCAGGACCCATTACCCTACAAACTAAAGAGATCCAGCTCTCAATAAACCATCATCGAGAGAACATCAGATTTGACATCATAAAGTCTGCCCATTATCCAATGGTATTGGCTATGCCCTGGCTACAGAAACACAACCCATACATCAATTGGGTGGCAGGATCATTGTTTCTTGGATCTGAACATTGTATATCTCACTCTTTTATCCATGGATTCCTCGCCATCCCCTCCTGAAGAGGCGCTCACAAGACTGCAAGGCCAATTCACAGTTTCAAATATTATCCAGGTTCCTCGGGACTATCAGGATTACGCGGATGTGTTTTCAACTGCTATCGTTCAGTCTCTACCCCCTCACAGACCTGAAGACTGTGCTATAGATACTGAACCTACGGCAGTAATTCCCTTTGGAAGAATGTTCATACTATCCGAGCCAGAGAAAAAGGCCCTCCGAGAATATTTGGACACCAACCTAGAAAATGGCACCATACGACCCTCCAAATCTCCGGCAGGAGCTTCATTGTTTTTTGTTCCAAAAAAAGATACAAAGGAGCTTAGACCCTGTCTGGATTATCGTGGTCTAAACCAATGTACCCTCAAGGACCGTTATCCGTTACCCTTAATTTCGGACATCCTGGAAGCATTGTTCTGCATCTAGCATCTGGACGCTCACCGTGTCTGCTCCTGCATCTTGACTTCTTCCACGCCTGCCAGCATCCTGATCACCTGCAGAGGAATAGAACAAGAGAACAGAAGAAGGAAAAGACCTTACCTGTTAAATCTGCAACCTGGAGACATTTCGCCAATGATCCTGAAAAGGAAGACATTTATTTTAAAAACTCATCGCATTGACTGCTGCAGCGCTGCATTTACTCACCTTTACAGGGCGCCTCCATCAGCAGCGACCATCCGGATCCACAGTCGCTCCCCAGCACCTAGGGAGAAAAAGACAAGAACAAAGGTGAGAGAAAGAAGGGAGAAGGGAAGCTAAGACTCCATGTTAAGACTTACCTGTTGGGTCATTCCCTTTTCATTTCGGGTCCGCGCCGCATCCAGGCAGTTCCAGACCCCGGCCCCTAAGGGGAAAAAGACATCAGCGTTAATGGGCAAATGAAAAGACATTATCAAAACGCTCATTAAAGACTTACCTGATTTCCACAAGGATTTCACCTTTCATCTCGGGTCGGTGCCTGTTCCCCGGCATTCCGTACCCCGGCCCCTATGGGGAAAAAGACATTAGCGTTAGAACATTAACGCATGGACACAAGGGGAACCATTAATCAAAAAACTTACCTGGAAGCCAAGCAAGTTTGCTTCTCACCAATCCGAAAATCCAGTGAAGCAACTGGATATCTACGCGCCCCTGCATCAGAGGCAGGATGGAGAGCTCGCCCTTCCAGACCCTAAGGTGAGCTGTTGCGCTGAATCACAGAGGGGTGTCAAGGAGAGTGAGAGGGGAAAGAGGGAGACCGATTACTTACCCTGCACACCCTTAATCCCCTATTTTCGCCTACAGAAGGGTACTTCAGCGAGCCAGGCAAGCAAGAGTTGGGGGGCCTGGTCCAGTCCATCTTCCGAGTCCTGCGCACCACCCTGGAAGAGGCCACCGCAGCGCAAACCAGGTCGGCGCCTCCGTGGGAGTCAGGTGAGCGTTACAGAACGCGAAGCCTTCCTACAAAATCCCACCCAGGCGCTATGGACATGTCTGAGACTGATCAGTTGGCCCAATTACTGGGGGAATTACGGGCCGAAGTACATGCCTCTCGGCAGGAGACTAATGCCCTCAGAAGGGAACTAATAGTATCAAAAGAAAGAACTGATGACCTGGCCAGACATCTTTTGCAGAGTCAAGCTGGACAGACTCCTCTACCCGGTTCCGGAGGGAACCCCGCTCCTGTGGTTTCCAGTAATCCTGTGCAGATAAATCTACCTGGAAACATGCCGCTGGCCCCACCCGAACGCTTTGCTGGGGACCCTAAACGATTCGCCGTATTCATGAATCAGTGTCATTTGCACTTCCTGTGCAAACCTGGGGCCTTCCCTAATGATCAGACCAAGGTAGCCTTTGTTTTGTCATATCTCAGCGGCTGCGCTGCCGACTGGTCAGTTCCACTGGTTACTCGAGATGACCCAATTCTCCGTGATTTTCAGGGATTTCAAGCAAGCATGGAAAGGTTATTTGCTCGACACTTACAGGGGCAGGCCCTGGATGACGAACTTTTCTCCCTGCGACAGGGCAATCAGGACCTCCTATCCTATATTGCAACCTTTAATAGACTGATTGTGGAATCGGGATGGCCTGAGGATAAAAGGGTCACGTTATTTTATCGAGGTCTACGTGGAGAACTTAAAGATGTCTTGGCCCAAGTTGTAAATCCGCCTCAAGAGTGCACAGAGTATATAGACTTAGTGGTCCAATTGGATCACAGACTTCAAAACAGGAAAGCAGATCGGTCCAGGTTAGAAAACCGGGTGTTGGTCAAGACCCACGCTAACCCCAAGGGTGTTGATGTCTCTGAGCCTATGCAAATTGGAGGGGTTAAAGGACCTTTAACTCAAAAGGAACGTGAAAGGAGGCGACAGTTAAAATTATGTCTTTATTGTGGGAACTCAGAACACTTCCTACGAGACTGCCCGGCAAAACCGCCCAGAAAGGCGGTGGGAGCCGCTGATAAAAACCTCGAAGACTCTGTTTCGGGAAACGCCTCTGCCCGACAAGCGTAGGGGTCCGCTTGCCGAGCTTGAAAACTAACTCTCAGACCTCGCATTTCATCGTGCGAATGGTCCTCGTAGATCCGGAACAGCCTAAGCGCATGCATGCAATTAAGGCATACATCGATAGTGGGGCTATTGGAAACTATGTGGATCGAGAATTGGTCTCTAGGATAAACCTCCCACTCCGTCCTAAAACCAGCAAAGATGTCATCACCACAGTCGATGGAACTGAAATTGCCTCTGGACCGGTAACTCACTCCACTACTGAGGTGACTCTTATTGGTCCTGACGGCCATCGGGAGGCAGTTGTGTTTGATGTAATCAAGGCTCCACAGTTTCAGGTTATTCTTGGAATCCCTTGGTTAGAGACACATAATCCTCGAATTGATTGGCGAGCTAAGAGAATAACTTTCCCGGAGTGTGCACAAACCTGTTACCCAGAAAACCCGAAGATTCATTTAGCATCTATAACCTCTGCCTCCATGCAATTACCTCCGGAATACCAGGACTTTCAGGACGTCTTCCAAAAGGAACAGGCAAATACTTTACCTCCTCACCGATCGTACGATTGCCAAATCGATCTGGTGCCAGGTGCACAGCCCCCTTGTAGCAGGATTTATGCCCTTACCGAACCTGAGAACCTGCATTTGAGACAATATTTGGATCAATACCTAGCCAATGGTTTTATTCGCCCGTCAAAGTCCCCGGCATCCTCGTCTTTGTTCTTCGTGCCGAAAAAAGAAGGCGACCTTAGAACTTGCATCGACTACCGCGCATTAAACCAGATAACGGTCAAAAACCGTTACCCTTTGCCTCTGATCCCTGAACTCCTTGACCAAGTGAAGGACGCCTGCATATACTCCAAGTTAGATCTCCGGGGGGCTTACCATCTGGTACGAGTAAAGGAAGGCGACGAATGGAAAACCGCCTTCCGCACAAAATACGGACTATTCGAATACCAGGTGATGCCTTTCGGGTTGTGCAACGCGCCTGCAGCTTTCCAGTTCTTCATGAACGATGTCCTCCGGGAACTCATCGATGTTTGTGTTGTCGTATATATCGATGACATTCTGGTGTACTCCTCTTCGGAATCTGATCACAAAAAGCATGTCCGGGCCGTCCTTGAGCAATTACGCCAGCATAAACTGTTTGCAAAGCTGGAAAAGTGTGTTTTCCATACCACCGAGGTTGAGTTTCTCGGATTCATCCTGACGCCAAAAGGGGTCCAAATGGACTCAAGAAAGGTGGAGGCCATCCTTAAATGGCCATCTCCTAGTTCGGTGAAAGGGGTCCAAAGCATGCTTGGTTTTGCCAATTTTTATCGCAGATTTATCCCGGAATTTTCGCGTGTGGTACAACCCATCACAACACTCTTACGGAAAAATAAACGTTTCGAATGGACCAAGGAAGCGGAACAGGCCTTCCAGGAATTAAAAGCAAAATTCACCTCTGCACCTATTTTGAAGCACCCGCGTCCCGATCTCCCATACATAGTGGAAACTGATGCATCCAGTTTAGCCATGGGAGCTGTACTGTCTCAGAGAGACCCTGAAACCAACCAACTACATCCTGTAGCATTCTGGTCCAGAAAGTTCTCACCGCCTGAGGTAAATTATGCAATTACCGATAAGGAATTATTGGCCATTAAGTCCGCCTTTAAGGCTTGGCGGCATTATCTTCTTGGCGCCAGGCACACCATCACTGTGATCACTGATCACCGGAACTTACAATACTTGAAGACTGCCAAAGCACAATCGTCACGTCAGCTCCGATGGGCGTTGTTCTTTGCTGAGTTTGATTTCGTAATCACTTACCGTCCCGGCAGTAAGAATGGCAAAGCGGATGCTCTATCTCGAATTGGAATGGGAGAATTGGACACTACTTCAGAACCTGTACCAATCATTCCCGAGCAAAGAATTTTGGGATTAACCTCACTACAAACCTTCGAGGACATTCAAGCACGTGTAAAAGAACTCATGGACGCTACCGCAGTACAGGATTGGATCCAAAAAGGGTCTTACTTTTCGGTCAACAATGGCCTACCTTACTTCCAAGGACGTATATTTCTACCAGAAAAAGAATTGCAAGACCTCGTTATTTCCCGTCACCATGATGCCCTGATGGAAGGACACCCTGGCATTGCCAAGACGGAGGAAAAAATTAAACGACAATTTTGGTGGCCTTCCTGGCGCAAGGATATTAAGTCTTTTGTGATGTCCTGTGGAGTTTGTGCCCAAAACAAAGGCCAAAAGACAAAACCCGCCGGCCTTCTTCAGCCTTTAGACATTCCACCAGCGCCTTGGCACACTTTATCACTAGATTTTATCACGGACCTGCCCCCTTGTAACGGATACAATACCATTCTGGTTGTGGTGGACCTATTTTCAAAAATGGCTAATTTTATCCTGTTGAGAGGGTTACCTTCAGCTGCGGTCCTTGCCAAAGAATTCCTCGAAAATGTTATCCGTTTGCATGGATTCCCGTCCATATTAGTCTCCGACCGGGGAAGCCAGTTTATTTCCCATTTTTGGAAAAAGTGTTGTCAACTAGCACAAATCGACGTGAGACTCTCAACCAGCCACCACCCACAGACCGATGGTCAAACGGAGAGAACGAACCAGACCCTTGAACAATACCTACGGTGTATGTTGCACCAATCAGAGGGTAACTGGAAGGATTTGTTATGGGTGGCTGAATATGCGTACAATAACTCGGTGCACTCTGGAACTGGGCAAAGCCCCTTTTACACACTATATGGACACCACCCTCGTACTTCAGACCTGGACTCTCCTTCGAGTCTTGAAATGCCTGCAGTAGACTACTTGCATTCTACTATAACTCAAGCCTTCAAGAATGCAACTGCTCATTTGCAACACGCAAAAGAGAAATACAAGAAAAATGCTGATCTGCATCGAAAAGAGGCGCCTTCATACCAAATTGGAGATCAGGTATGGTTGGCCACAAAACATTTATCGCTAAAGGGACCTCGAACTTTTAATCCAAGATACCTAGGCCCTTATTCGATCAAAGCTATCATTAATCCAGTGGCAGTCAAGCTCGAGTTACCAGCTAACATGCGGATTCATCCTGTTTTTCATGTGTCACTTTTGAAACCAGTGCAACCAGGAACCAGATTAATAAAGCCACCAGAACCAATTCAGGTAGATGGGGAGCCTGAATTCGAGATAAAGAACATTTTGGACTCCAAAATCTCTAAGT